>NC_041227.1:10763075-10788226 GCF_002837175.3 Physeter macrocephalus | reverse complement strand
TCCCAGACCGGGGCACGAACCCGCGTCCCCTGCATCGGCAGGCGAACTCTCAACCACTGCACCACCAGGAAAGCCCAGTGATCTTTTCTTAATTTTCTCCCAGCCCTTCACTTACCTTTTACCTTGCTCTTAATGAGGTGTGGGTGCGTGTGAGCGTGTGTAACAGAAGCTTCAAATATTTACGTGTCTGGATCTGTGAACATTCCTTCTATGCTTTAGAGTTTAGAACCGGCTTTTTCCACCTCTAAAATTGTTTCAGATCTGTGGGCCACTGAAGTCTAGGTCCCTGGGTGAGAATTTTGTCTTGCTGGCAGCCGGGCTGTAAGACCCTCAAGGGCATCGCTCTCCTCCTCCTTGGTCAAGAGATTTCACTCTGCACCCTGCTTCTCGGAAAACACCCGGAATCTGTCCCCTCTTTCCACCCCTACCCCAGGACCAAGCCCCATCACCTCTCGGGTCTCCACTGGCCTCCCCGCCTCCACTTGCCCTGAAAACTGGAGTGAGCTTTTAAAAATGTCCATCTGTTTCTTATACCCCACCCCAGATTCGGGGCTGCTGGGAACTCTTAGGATTAAAATCTCACCCCCGCACCACACCCACAAGGTCCAGAAGGAGGTGGTGCCGAAGGATGGAACCCAGACAGGGACGACGGAGTGCTCCCTGCCCACTGCCCAGGAAGGCAAGAGCCCCCTTCTCATCCCTCAAACATTAATCACAACCAGGTCTTGTCATGGTAAAGGCAGGGCCAGGGGGTTGGGGGACAAGGGGCTGGGGGGTGGGAGGGATTGCAAAGTCTTTACATAATCCACCCTATTTCCACCCTGTAAGGCAGCCCCTCACCCCATTTACAGCTGAAGTACCCAGACCCTGAACCCGGATGAAGATCCATAGCCCAGCAGTGCTGAGTCAACCTCCTGGAATGCCCGAGGCTCCCCAGCCAGCAGGCCCTGGGACTCCTGCACAGGCATGTGGGCCAGTGGAGTGGGACTGTTTGCTAATAGAGGCTGTTAACAGCACGAGAAATGGTCAAGGGGTCAACAAGAGATGAGCCATCTGGTTGTCCCAAGGTAAACAATTTACAAGAGAAAAGTCAAGCCAGCTTGCTGTACTGGTTTTTCTTTCGACAGTGTGGACATGCAGTGTCCTTTTCCCCTTGGTGCCGACTGGAAAGACAGAGGCTGTCCCAGGCACCCTGGCCTCAGCTCCAGTGCCTCCCAGGAGGGGCAAGAAGGCAGGAAAAGTCAGATTTTTTTTCCACACCTTTTCTTGCCCCATTCTCAGGACTGAGTGATTTCACACCAACTGGTTAATCCACATTGTAAGGAAGGTAGGTTTCACCCCAAAGAAACAGACTTATTTTCTAGCACCCAAAGCCTTGAACTTAGAGAATCTTCAGCCTGAAATTTATTTCCTGCTGGGAGAAGACCCCTACTGGTCTCCCCAGGGATTGCAGCCCTGCTCTACCAACCGCTACAAATGCCCACCCGAAAGTGAGAGAGGGTCTCCGTTCTTGCCATTCAGAGTGAAGCCAGTGCATTCCCAAGCATGTGGAATACACATGTGGCTTAATAGCCTGAAATAAACAGATTGTGCTGAAATCATAATCCTGGAGTTTCCAAAAGTGTTGCAAAACATTCCAGGCAGACACTGGAGTTAGTATACTACAAGTTGTTTATCAATTAATTCCTTCTTTGCCAAACATTCTTACTTGGTTCTATGGGGAGATGATTTTGGTGGGAGTGAACCTCTGATTTTGTAATGAAAATCACCAGGGAAAAAGCCTTGCTTTACAGAGGCTCATGTTACAGAAAATGTGGCTGGAACAGGTAGTTCCCACAAGAACATAGCTAGTACTAACTTTTGAGCTCATGCAATAAAGAAAATTGACATCTGAGGACTAGGATTTGGGGTCTCTGCACTAACCTGTGAGATACATAGCCACACATTCACAGGGAGGATGATGAGTACACGTCTTGGGGTCAAAAGTCTTGTTCAAGTCCAACCTTTGCCTCCTTCTAACTATGTGACTTGGATAAGTCACAAACTCTGAGCCTCAGTCTTCTCATCTACAAAATAGAAACCATTGAAATTAGTTACCTTACTTTACAGTTTCCAGGATGTGGGGTTTTTTTCTCCTTGTTAAAAGGAAAAACCAGACCATAATTTATGGCTTTTCCTACAGCTTTGTGCTGCTAAGGTTAGAGACCTGAGGTAGTATCTTAGTTTTCTGTGGCTGCCGTAACAAAGTACCATTTAAACAACAGAAATATATCATCTCACCGTCTGGAGGTTAGAAGTCCAAAGTCAAGGTGTCGGCAGGAACATGTTCCCTCTAAAGCCTCTAGGAAAGAGTCCTTCCCTGGTGGCGCAGTGGTTAAGAATCTGCCTGCCAATGCAGGGGACAAGGGTTCGAGCCGCGGTCCGGGAAGATCCCACGTGCCGCGGAGCAAGTAAGCCTGTGCACCACAACCACTGAGCCTGCTCTCTAGAGCCTAAGAGCCACAACTACTGAGCGCGTGGGCCACAACTACTGAAGCCCGTGCGCCTGGAGCCCGTGCTCCCCAACAAAGAGAAGCCACCGCAATGAGAGGCCTGCGCACTGCAACTAGAGGAAGCCCACGTGCAGTAATGAAGACCCAACACAGCCAAATATAAATAAATTAAATAAATAAATATATTAAAAATAAGAGCCCTTCCTTGCCTCTTCCAGTTTCTGGTGGTGGCCCTTAATCCCTGGCCTTCCTTGGCTTTCGGCTGCACCGCTCCAATCTCTGCCTCGAGGGCCACGTGGCCTTCTGTGCGTTCTGTCTTCACCAGGCATTTCTCTCTAGTTATAAAGACACCATCATTGGATCAAGGCCCACCCAGAAGACCTCCTCTAAAGTTGATTACATCTGCAAAGACCCTATTTCCGAACAAGATCACATTCGCAGGTACAAGGGGGTAGGAATTCGGCATATCTTTTGCAGGGGGACACAATTCAACCCATAGCAGGTCGAAAACACTTTGTTTAGCCCGGCAGTTTAATGAGCTTGGGGATGTGCTAAGGTGGCTCCAGGCATTGGTGGGGTGGGGGAAGAGATGCTAGACTGTTACGTGTAAAAAGGCACTGACATGTGCGTGTTGATGATTGACAGCTGGAGACAGGGAAGGCTGTGGGGGAGGGGAGGGGAGAGCAGAACATGGGACATTTTCCAGACAATGGGATTTTAGGATGGTGATTCCAGACTTTACTTCCAAGTGTGCTACCCCTGGGTTCCCACTACCCCAAATTCTGTGGACTTTCTTCCCGACAGCACCCTGTTTCCCTTTTTCTAGCCCACTGCCTTCAGTCTGCTGGGACTGGCCCAGAGCCCCACCATCCCCTCACTAAGGAGAGGACAAGAACCTCACCAGGCTAAGCAGACACAGCCTCCCTGGGAAGGGAAACTGGAGACAGAACATGCTGGATTTCGTTCATTCTGGCTTCGGTGAGTCCCTGACTGCAGTGTCTATCATGAGACGGTCTTGGGTTCCTGAGCCCCTAGTTCAGGCCATTTCCAGTCCTGTTTTTCTGGATCCATTCAGTGACCCCCCCACTCCCCACGACCTTCCAGGAGACCCCCTCAGCTTAAATTAGCCAGATTCTTTTGCACTGGCTCACCACAGACCTCTCCAAAGGCCGCTCTCCCAGCAGCCTTGTGTCAGCAAAACTTTAGGAAAAATGAAAGAATTGGAGCAGCTTCCAGCATGGAATAAAAGGGAAAAGGACAATTTTTTGTCTTTTTTTTTTTTTTTCACATACCAAAAACCAGATATTTAATCAGGTAAACAAAACTATTCTAAATATACTTTTACTTTTTGATAAATATTGATTTATAATAATCCTAAGCATTTTTTTTTGATCTTAAAAAAAAAATCCAAAAACTTCAAATGAACTATATTTTAGGATCAGCTTGTCTTTATCTTGAAGGTTGGTTTTTAACCACCTTTGCATCCAGGGGTCCATTATCAGAACACAGCATAGGGCTCTGTCCCTTAAACATGTCCACATCGCTGACTGACAGACCTGTTTCCAGCCAAACAGGCTCCTTCCCCTGCACTCCCAGTGTGGCATTGCCTGCCCCAGGCATGTGATCCTCCCTAGGACTGGCTTTTCCTCTGGGAGGGTCAGACTCACCTATGATTAGTGCTACTTCAAAATGATGGTGTCAAAAGGAAAAACAGAAGTGGCTTTTAATTCTTGAGCTGTTAATACTGCTCAGGAAAATGCTTTCTGAGGGAAATGAACACAGCTTTGCATATTTTGTTCTCCTAAAAATAATAGTGAACAGAATTGTGCTCTTGGTAATCTTATGCAGATTTGAGTTTGTGCTTTGAATTCTTTCCAGTGAATCCAATCACCTTAGGCCTGCAGTTTCCTATAGATCTGACAAGCAGATATTCCAATCTCCCAAACTCCTTGGTTTACAATAGTTCTACCTACCCCGTAAAGCCCTACTGGCCTTCTAATAATGATGACTGTTAACTATCCCTCATCCTCCTCGAGCTGCAAAGCTGGCTCTTTCCTTTTTAAAATTGCATCCAGCAATTTTAGGAGAAGAATGAAATATTTTAAAAAATTAACATATCAGCACAAAGCTATCTAGAAATGTTAAGACCCTCGAGAATCCTTGGGGATAGTGTGGGGGGTGGGCAGGGATTTCCCACTGGGGTCTTGGGCCCTGGTTAATATTAAGGGGAGGGGTACCCCACAAGAAGCCTGGCAGATGTAGGCACCCAGGGGCTGCCGCTCAGGGCACCCACGTGAGTCCTGTGCCTGGCGCATGGAGACGAGGGGCAGTGGTGAGCGCTACGTGACACGTGGCCCTCTGGACAGCGTGGCCCCCTCTCTTTCAGCCAGAGCACCGCAGCCTCAGCCAGACGCCCTCCCCGGCCATGGGGTTCTTCTTGCACACATGCTGTTTTGATTCTGTGCCCCTCAGTCTTTACTCGTTTTCCTGCCTAATGAGGTGAGCTTCACCCAGCCCAGCAGCAGTTCCTGTAAACGCTGGAGTTTCTACGACCCAACGTGGTGAGTTTGCAGGGAAGCGCTCCCCGAGGGCTGGGCTGGCTGGAAAGAGATGCTTCACCCTTTCCAAGAATGGTAATGAGGTCTGAGGGTTCTGATGGCAGGCAGGGGTGCTGTGGGCTCCAAGAGCCCTGGGCTGGCTTGGGGTCAGAAGATTTGGGCTCCAGCCCCAGACACGCTAACTAGGCGTCTGTCTCTCTCCTGGGTAAAACGGGGATAATGCTCATACCTCACGGCCTCACTGTTGGGCTCCAACTGGATTACAGATGTAGAGTAAGTCTGGAAACCATGATGCTCTGAGCAAGTAAAAGGAAGTATCACCGTTCCTGTCGCCATTACTATCATTATTATTAGAACCTAAGATCTGCTGTGGCCGGCAGAATATTACGATGACCCCCAGGACCTTTGACCTTGCATGAAATCCTCTCCCCTTTGAGTGTGGGTGGAACTCGTGAATGTCAGGAGATATGACTCCTGTGAGTAGGTCACCTTTTATGGCAAAAGGGAGATTATCCTGTGCAGGCCTGACCTACTCAGGAGAGCCCTGAAACAGGACCGGCTCTTCCAGGCAGAAGAGGTTTAAAGCATGAGAGGGACTCGGTGTGAGAGAGTCTCCATTGCTGGCTTTGCAGATGGGAGGGGACCACGTGGCCAGGAAATTGGAAGCCTCTAGAAGCTGAAAGTGGCCCTGGCTGACAGCGAGTAAGGAAGCGGGACTTCAGTCCTACAACCACGTGAAACTGAATGATGCCAAAAAGAATAGTCTTGCAAGTGGATTTGTCCCCAGACCCTCCAAACAAGAACTCGTTCTACCCGGTATCTTAGATACCAACTTCTGTCCTTCAGAGCTGGGAGCTCATAAATGTGACTGCATTGAGCTGCTGAGTTTCTGGCAATTTGTTACATAGCAATAGAAAAGCAATCCGCCCCCTGTGAAGAGGCCTTAAAGTGGCAGGCTCCTACACCATCTCCCTCCCAGTGTGGCCTGGACAGTAGAGACGAGGTTGGAGACCTGACTATCCTACTTGCTGGCTGTGTGGGGTTGGCTGCAAGACCTCCCTCACAGCCCAGAACTTCAGTTTGCTCATCTGTGAAATGGGGATGGAAATTAAATGCATGTGAAGCATCAGAGTACGTCATAAGGGCACATAGTAAATGCTTAAGAAACATGAACATTGTACATGATAATGATTAGCAATCAGCTGGCGGCTGACAATTAACAACAGTGGGCCTGTGGTCGTCAGAGCTCTGCCCCACACTAGGGGCCCAGGAATGAGCCCCAACCCGCGTCCTGGGAGCCAGGACCCGAAAGTCACAACTTTGGAAACAGTGGGTGGTATGTGCCCAGCGTTTTTGGCGGGGTGAAGCCCAGGCCTCGAGCTCTGGGCCCCCCTCGGAGTCTGGTGCAGGCCTGGGGGTGCTTCGCTCCTCAAGACCCCCTTTGCTCTGGCTTCCCTGAGGAGGAATTCTGCTGCCTCACTCTGTCCCCATCCCTCTCAGTGAAGCCCGAGGCCAAGGCCTGTCCTCGTGAGGAAGAAGCTCGCCCTGGACCCAGGAGGAGCGGTGGGTCCAGTCTCCGAGCTCTGTTCCCGGCACTTGCCCTTACCAGCCCCATCACACCCCAAATTCTCCAAGCTCCAAACCCTGGGGCCCCTCTGACTGCCCTTCTCATTCCCTCCCGTCCTCAGAGCAACTGCTGAAGCCCCCGCATCCCGGCCCCAATTAGTCCTCCCGCCTCTGTTCCCACTGACCCCAGTTCCAGCCACAGGAGGCTGGAGTAAGTTTCTAATGAAACGCAACTTGACTGCTGGGGATGCCAGTCAAATCCACAATGAGATACCACTTCACACCCACTAGGATGGCCGTAATCAAAGAGATGGACAGTAACAAGTGTTGGTGGAGATGTGGAGAAACTGGAGCCCTCGGGCACTGCTAGTGGGTACGCAGGACAGTGCAGCCGATTAGGAAGATAGCTTGGCAGCTCCCCCAAAAGGTTAGACACAGAGTTTCCATATGACCCCGCAATCCCACTCCCAGATATATTCGCAAAGGAATGAAAACATATGTCCACACAAAGCCTGTACACAAATGTTCTTAGCAGCGTTATTCCTAAGAGCCAAGAAGTGAAAACCACCCAAATGTTCATCAGCTGTTGCAGAATAAGCAAAATGTATGAAGGTACACTCATACAATGGGACGTTTTTCACGATATAAAGGAATGAGGTACCGATATATGTTACAACATGGATGAATCTAGAAAACATGATGCTAAGTGAAAGAAGCCAGACACAAAAGGCCACATATTATATGATTCCATTTACACAAAGTGTCCAGAATAGGCAAATCCATAAAGACAAAAGCTGGATTAGTGGTTGCTGGGGCTGGGAGCAGAGGAGAGTGGGCGTGACTGCTCACCGGTACGGGATTTCTTTTGGGGGCGTTGAAACTGTTCTGGAATTGGATAGTGGCAATAGCTGCACAACTTTGTGAAAAGGCTGAAAACCACTGAATTGTACACTTTCAAAGGGTGTGTTTCATGGTATATGAATTCTATCTGAATTTTTAAAAACAGGTTTAAAAAAACAGTGCTGACAGCAGCTTGCTAAATGCATGACTTTGCACAGGTGATGTGGCCTGAGCCTGCAACTCCCCGTCTGTGGAACAGGATTAACCACAGTGCTGCCTTGTGGGTCCACCGACATCACATAAGAAAATGCAGGAAAGCGGTGCTCAAAGAACGGAATTTGTGTTAGGAGGAGTCGCAGGACTAGTATAAAGTTGGGGTGGTCTCCCAAGGGTCTGCCTCCCCCAGCAACTCTGCTCCCTTATATACTTGCTGCCTGGCTGACTTTCCTCATCTTCCACCCCCACTGCCTGGCTTCCCTGGTCCTTCTGCCTGGAATGCCCAGCTTGTCCTCCCTCAGCAGGTCCAGACTTGCCCCTGCCTTCAAGCGTGCCCCCCGCAGCTCCCCCTCGGACCAGCTCTCCCTGACCCATCAGAGCCTTAGGGAACGCCGTCCCCTTCCAGAGTTCCTTAAAGGGAGGTGCTGATCACAGGCTGAGTCACACTGAGAGCTTTCATCTCCTGAGCCAGGCTCTGGGCAACTCGAGGAGAAGGGTCACGTCTGATTTTTTTTTTTTTTTTTTGGCCGCACCGCGAGGCAGGTGGGATCTTAGTTCCCCGACCAGGGATCGAACCCGTGCCCCCTGCATTGGAAGAGTGGCATCTTAACCACCGGTCTGCCAGGGATGTCCCACGTCTGATTTAAGTGTGTCCCAAATTTCATTCATTATCACCTTTACAATTTCCCCCATATTTGAGTGCCACCTGTATTATAAGTTCCTCAATACTTTTAAAAATCAGTTCACTTTTCAGGGCTTCCCTGGTGGCGCAGTGGTTAAGAATCCGCCTGCAAATGCAGAGAACACGGGTTCGAGCGCTGGTGCGGGAAGATCCCACATGCCGAGGAGCAACTAAACCCATGCACCACAACTACTGAGCCTGTGCTCTAGAGCCCGTGAGCCACAACTACTGAGCCCTCGTGCCATAACTACTGAAGCCCACGTGCCTAGAGCCCGTGCTCCGCAGCAAGAGGATCCACCGCAGTGAGAAGCCCGCGCACCGCAACAAAGGGTAGCCCCCGGCTCTCCGCACCTAGAGAGAGCCCGCGCGCGGCAACGAAGACCCAACGCGGCCACAAATAAATCAATAAATAAAATTAAAAATATAAATAAGTAAAATCAGCTCACTTTTCAAAAAATAGATGAAATTAGAAAGATGCTTCTCATAACTGTAAATGAAGAGCCAGTGTCATCCCCCATCAATAGTAATATAAACAGTAACTGCAAAACATTCACACTGAACCCAAAGCCAAGTTCAAGGGCCAGTAGGCATGCTTGCCTGCTAAGCCTCTGTGCTTTCAAGGGGGAGATTAGTGGGTCTTAGGGAGGCATCAAAGACATATTAACAAGTAGAGACTTTCTCGTTGGCATAATCGGGACTGAAAGATACTTGAAACGGGACTTGCACGTGATCCGTGAGTCACTGTTATTTAATTTCTGTGCCTACTGAATCATCTTCCCTCATCTGCCACAAATTGTGACTTAACACCTCCTTTCCTGGCCCCTCATCTAAGTGGGACCACCTCTGCCCCCCTTTCCCCATCCCAGCTTTACTTTTCTCTTTAGCATTCAATACCATCCGATATCCTATATGCTACATTTTCCTTGTCTGTCTGTCTGTCACCCCAGCTAGAATGCAAGCTCTAAGAAGCAGTTTCCTCCTAATGGCCCAGCATCCCCAGAAGCTGCCTGGCACCTAGGAGGCTTCAGTAAATATCTGCTGGTTGAATGGATGGACGGATGGTTGGATGAATCTTGTACGTCCAGCAGCTTTGTACTATCTTACACTAACTTTGTATCAAATCTTACACATAGGAGATGGCCCAATAAACAATTGTTGAGTGAGCAAGTGAATTAATGAATCCATCTATCAATACATTTTTGCCTGGACAGTGAAGCTGTCAGTTTTTAAGATAGCCCAGACTTCTTCATGTGTATATGTTTCCAAAGTCCCTGATTCTAAATTCTTCCTGAAGATTTTCTCCAGGACTAAAGGAATGGAGCCTTTGCCAAGAAAAGTGTTTGAATTCTCAGGCTTCCAGTTTAGATTAAATGTGATGGTTTACCAGGAAAAGAAAGTTGGGGACCCCAAGAAGTTATGGGGGGCTCGAGGAGTGGGGAGAGCATTCCCCAGGGCCAAACCCCTCCTCGCCCCCTTGCCCAGCACCCTGGCATGCTGCGAGCCCGAGAAGCCAGGCAGACACTGAGGCACACTGCAGTTACTAAGTGATCCTAAGTACATCAAGATGGGTGCATTGACGCGAGCCACTCGGAGAAGATCTGGAATGAATTGGAGGGTTGTTAAGATCGCCAACTTAAGCCTCTTCTCACATGAAAAATATTTATTTCACTGAGCTCTGCTTTTTGGAAAGCTGCGCATGTAACAGTCTACATCGATCTAGCAGAGTTTTGGCTACTGCTGGTTTTTGTCTCTTCTTCTGTCGTGCGTGTGTGTGTGTGTGTGTGTGTGTGTGTGTGTGTGTGTGTGTGTCCACGATTATTAAGCAATCAGCCAGAAGACACAGCCAGGACACTCTGCTCTACTTTAACCAGAAAAAAAATGGACACAAACTGAGTTCTTGCCTTGCAAGAGGCAAGTGCCTCTCTCCTTCCCTCTTTGTCTGATATGCTCTCTCCCCACCCCACTCCGGTTTGCGGGAAAAAAGTACAGACAAGCATGAGGAAGAAAGTAAAACTAGCTCACTCCTACTCTTCCAAGGAGCATGATTATCTTTTAGTGCACCGTGTTCTTTCCATTCCTCTTCTACTCTTTGGAGCCGAGGGGCCTGGGTTGGAATCCCAGCTCTGCCTCTTGCTCACTGTGTGACCCTGAGAGTCACGTCACCACTTGGAACCTCTGTTTCCTCATCTGTAAAATGGAGCAATAATAGTACCCACCTCTTTGGCTTGTGGGGAGGAGTAAACAAGAAAGTATGTAAAGAACTTAGCAGAGTTTCCAGCACATAGTAAATGCTCAATAAATGGTACCAATCCTTACAGGATCAATATATACAATATTTATACCCTCTTTTTCATGAAAGAGTATAGCATGTACATCTTCTCATTTCACTATTCTCATCAGCATTTTTAATGACTACAAAATAGTTCATTGCAGGACTACACCAGCAATATTTTTTTCACTATTCTCTACGAACAGAAATAGAGGATGCTTCCACAGTATCACAAAGATTGCTGTGACAAACTTCTCCAGAGTCAAATCTTGGTCTGCAATTGAAGCTCTTTAGGATGAATTCTCAGAAGTGGAATTATTGGGTGAAATGGTATGAACACTTCTGAGAACCTCAATATATCATATTTAGCACTGCAAGTTGTTTCCAGAAAGATTTCCCACGGATGTGTATGACACAATCCATCTCACCATGTCCCAGCTGCACTGAGGATTATTACTTTTAGTTGTTGCTAATTTGACAAGCAAAAATGTCACCTCCTTCTTTAACTGGCATTTTAGAAAATTTTGCTCACTATTTTTCTAATACTGATTTTATCAGCTACAATATGTTGAATGCTTTACTATATGCCACGCATGGGCTAAGGGCTCTCCATAAAATATCAATATCTTAATCAAACTCTGGATAAGAAGTGGAAGCTGGGGCTTGAACAGATATTTGTACACCTGTGCTCATAGCAGAATTTATTCACACTCACCAAAAGGTGGAAGCAAGCCAAGTGTCCATTGACAGATGAATGGATAAACAAAATGTGGCCTATCCATATAATAGAATATTCTTCAGCTTTAAAAAGGAAAGAAATTCTGACACATGCTACACAATGGGTGAACCTTGAAGACATTATGCTGAGTGAAATAAACCAGTCACAAAAGGACAAGTATTGTCCGATTGACTTACATGAGGTTCCTAAAGTAATCAAATTCATAGAGACAAATTAAAATGGTGGTTACCACGGGCTGGCGCAGGGGGAGGGAGGAGTTATTGATTAATGGCTACAGAGTTTCGGTTGGGGAAGATGAAACAATTCTGAAGATGAATGGCGGTGATGACTGCACACAACAGTGTGATTGTATGTGACCCCACAGAACCATACACTTAAAAATGATCAAAATGGTAAATTTTGTGTTATATATATTTTACCACACAAAAATATCTTTCTTTTTTAAAAAATAAATTTATTTATTTATTTATTTATTTTAGGCTCTGTTGGGTCTTTGTTGCTGCGCGTGGGCTTTCTCTAGTTGCGGCGAGCAGGGGCTACTCTTCGTTGTGGTGTGTGGGCTTCTCGTTGCCGTGACTTCTCTTGTTGTGAGCACGGGCTCTAGGCGCACGGGCTTCAGTAGTTGTGGCACGTGGGCTCCAGGCTTCTCATTGAGGGGGTTTCTCTTGTTGCGGAGCATGGCCTCTAGGCACTCGGGCTTCAGTAGTTGTGGCTCGCTGGCTCAGTCGTGGCTCGCAGGTTCTAGAGCGCAGGCTCAGTAGTTGTGGAGCATGGGCTTAGTTGCTTAGTTGCGGCATGTGGGATCTTCCCGGACCGGGGCACGAACCCGTGTCCCCTGCATCGGCAGGAGGACTCGCAACCACTGCGCCACCAGGGAAGTCCCACACAAAAATATCGTAATCAATTTTTGTAACATCTTGTGAGGTAGATGCTATTATTACCCTCCCCCCTTCTTTAAAAGATGATGAAACTAAGGATCAGATGATGAAACACATTCCCAGAGTCACACAGCTTATGAAGTAGTAAAGACAGGCTTTAGATGCCAGGTCGTGCCCTTAAAGACTATGTTATCCTGCAAGAATTCTGTAGACACATAATCAGAGGGAAAAATTCAACCAAACTTAAGGTAGCAGGTGGAATTAGCAGGCACCCAGTGCCAGATGGAGCTGTTGGCCCTCAGGGTGCAGAGTTCAGTTCTAAATTTATTCTCTGACCTTCTTGTGGGTTCTAAATTTGGCCAAACAAGTTCTCCCAGCCTAATCGATGACGTGAGTACATTGTTTTGAAGATCAAACCTTTTTCCTGGTATGAAATTATAAAGTAATGCAGAGTTTGTTTGAAGAAGCAGCCCAGTTGCCTGTCAACAGCCAACTGAGGATAATCCTGGGCTTGCTGACGGTGGACACACGTGGTTACTGACAGATTTCTCAGGAACAGTGATTAACACTATTTCCTGAACCAAGTCTGAAATTCTACTCCTGAACGAACCAGAAACAGAGCCTCAAGAAAAAGCTTGGGAAAAAAATTCTAACCAGAACCCATCTTAAAATTTTCCTAAAATTACTAATTAAGAACAAAAGAGGACTCCAGATAATCTTCAGGCCGGGGAGGCAGAGTCTTCGGAGACTCATGGGACTCAGCCTGTGGGTCCCCACTTCTCTGGGAAGGCATCAGGATGATTGACTGGTCCAAGACCCCCTCTCAGACATCTTGCCTCCACCGGGTTAGAACAACCATGTGACCTTTGCGGTCTGGCCACAGGTGACTGAATAAGCATTGGAAACTGGACCCAGGAGAGACCATCCACTCATTGGCCAGAAACATACAACTTCTGGTGCTTGGCCTGAAAGGATGAGCCTGGACATCTGATTCCCTCCCTCGGGAATACAAATGAAGAGACATGGAAGGACATTTCAGTTGGTGCAGACACTTGAGCTGAAGGGTCATGGATATTTGGAGCTGGAATGGCCATTCCGGGAGCACGCACACACAGATGTATGTGGAAGAGGGACAGGTGCTGTGGCAGTCTGGATCCCTGTGACAATGTTGAGTGGCTGGATCAAGCTTCACCTAAAACCTACACTACCACTGGACTTTTCCATACATGACCCAACAAACCTTTCTTCAAATTAGTTTTAGTAGATTTTCTGGAGTTTGGTGTTTGTTTGTTTGTTTTGTTTTGTATAATCAAAAGGAACATCTCTGTAACCGTCCAAGTTATCCCCTTCTTACCTAGAATTGTCACAGTAGATTTATGACCCAGAGAACCCAAACACACCACGCCAAAGCAGCTAGAAGCCCTTTGAGACAGTTAGATTCAAAGCTGTGTCCCTGCCTGTCCCTAATGACAAGCTCCCCTTTTCTGGCCTGCAGCACTTGGAGGAGGGGCAAGGAGGTGAGGGGCATTTTGCTACAGGAACACGCTGTCCTCACGACGACCCCTTCTCAGCTTCAGAACTGCTGTTATCACAGTCTCTCTGAAGGTCCTGGACAAAGGGTGAAGCCCGGAACTCCTGAGGCTGAAGGGCAGGTCGGGGGCCTGGGAGGGAAGGGGGAGAAATATGTCTTCCATTTCCTCTGGCCCCCGCAGAATAGCTGCTGTCCCCAGTGAGTTGAGCCGACAACGGGGACAAATAGCAGTCACTCAGCAGGCAGTGCCCCAGCGCTCAGGGCGCTCCTGGGGGTGAACCCAGTCTCAACCAGGCAGAGCGGCTCGGCCGTCAGTGGTAGTCCCGGGATGCGAATCTGCATCTAATGGGCTCCAGGTGTGGCACCTTTTCCAAAACGCTGCAGCGAAGCTCTGCCGACTTCGGGCCTTTGGCTGTGGCCACATCTGCCCTCGCATTTCCCTTCCAGCTGGTTCCACAGTCAGCAGCCCCTCCAGAGGCTCCGGGGAGCTGACTGCTGATGCGAAAAGGATTAGCTGCAAACTGGACTCTCCCTCCAGCCTCTGCCAGACCCACCGGAGGTGTGGGTGTGTGCAGCCTACCTGGGAGCCTCTGCTTTTGTCATCAATCAGGCTGCCTTGATTTAGGGCCAGACCCAGCTGAGGACGGGGAAAGCCAAAACGTATTAAAAGTAAATTTCCAAAGGAAATAAAGAAGCAATAATAATTGGCCACATCTGTGAAATCGGGTGCTTTATAAGTGCCAGGTCCCAGGCCTGGGTTTGAGCTCAGGTGGTGGCCATCATAGGCGCTGCCGTCATCACTGCCGCCCGCCCCCGCCCCCCCCACCGGGGGATCTGTTGTAGGTGGCGAGGCACAGCACCCTCAGGTGTTTCTCCAACCGGGCCCTCCCAGCACCCTCTTTTGGATGTTCCATCACTGCCCTGCCACGGTTTGGTTCCTATTATTTCCCATGGGCCCCCAGGGCAGTTGGCTCAACTGGGACCCCGATACAGATTCAAGTCCTGGCCCCACCGCTCACGGCCGCGCAACTAGGGGAAAGTCAATTCTCCTTCCTGAGCCTCAGTTTTCTCACCTGTACAATGGGGGGCTTGTTCTAGATCCGAAGTTTTCAAACCGACTGCACCTTTCTGTGGGCCACAAGCTTAAAAGACACGACTGGCATTTATTTACATTACTCAGCCTCCCCAGTGACGTTTTCCCAAGGGCACACCTGTGCTTTCTGGGAATGAGCGCGTGCTTCTCTGAGCCCACCAGCACCCTGCACGCTGCTGCTGGGGGCAACGGGCCTAATGGCTCTCCAGCAGCTCACACATTCCGTTCTGTTCCTCTTCACCATGTCTGCCAGCCCAGGGCGTGTGGCTCAGTCAGAACCAGGGTCAGGCAGGCCTGACCAGGAGCCCGGCTCTGCCCTCACTCAAGGGTGGCCATGGGCAGCGCGGCTCCCTCTCTCCAAGCCTCTGGTTCAGTGTCTGTTCAAAAGGAAAATCTCCACTGCCTCCTCCAGGTTGTCATGTGAATTTGAGTTAAGACAATGCAGGCAAAGCTCTTAGCTTTGTGAGAGGCACACGGCGAGCCCAAAGTCAGTCCACACAAATTACTAAGTTCATATCCCATACATCACTGTAGGCTCCTTGAGGTCAGGACCTGCCTTCCGTACCTCCTTACGGCCCAATAATCAGCTGGTTGTTTGACACGTATTTTCTTGCTCCGATTGGGTGAGGCCGAGCTGGGAGAATAATTGCTATGTCAGGACTTACTCACTCTCCACTTTCTGGCTTCTTAGCCATTTCTCCTTCCCTCTAAGACAACCCTGATCCCCGTCCCCAGGAGGGAATAACTTCAGCATCACCTCCCATTGAGAATGCGTTGTCTAGTAGAGCACGTTCCCGGGTTTTATTATATATAAGGTAGGGCACCAAAAGCCTGTCGAGATCTCTGTGGATGGACAAGTGGTTTGACTTGTCAAACCACTCAGTGGCCGGAGCTTTCTGTCTTTCCTCTGACCTCAAGTCTATTTCTTTACCACGTGCCGCAGCTGTCTGCAGTGGAAATCTCCACTGAGGGACAGACCTCCTCTCAGTGCTCAAATCAGGCAGAATCCCACAGGAAAGGAGGCTGGCCAGAGTCAGGAGGGTTCGGTCCCTGAGTTCCTGAGTGAAGCTGGGCAAATCACAACTCTCAGAGCTTTGGTTTCCTTTTCTCCATCTGCTTAGGAGAGAAATTGCAAATCGTTTCGGCTCCTGTTCTAACACCAGCTGGTGGACACGGGTTGCTTCCAAAGCAATATTGAGACGGAATCTGAGGCTCACTGGGAAAGGGTGCTGTGATCCATTAGCAATGTCTGCCAGGAAGGAGGGAAGAATAGTATTTTGGTAGCACACATATTGGCCTCCCCAACCCAGATGCTTTATAAGGTTCCTCAGGGCTGAGAACAGCTCAGATTCTTAAGATCTCATTGGATCAGACAGAACTTAAGAAGATGTCTCTGTTGATTTGACTTTGCTTCTAAAAGCACCACAGGTTTCTCATGACGAATGATCCCTTACGACTTTTCAGTGCACACCACTGAGACTCATTCAGACCACCACATCCTTGCAGCCACCGTGACGAGAAATTCTTCTCTCCCCCACCCTGTGCAAGGAAATCTCCTCCAGGCCAGGTGACTGAAAATCAGCCCTAAGATCCCCCACCCCTACCACCCCACCGGATCCAGCCATACCTGAAGCTACTCCTAATCCTAGACTTTTAAATTATGTGAGCCAATACATTCTCTTTTTTGCTTGAGCCGGTATGAATTGGGGTTTTGTCACATGTCCAGTATGAGTTGGGGTTTTGTCACATGTAACTCAAAGAGTCTTAATGTACAGATTCTTCTTTTTCCCAGGCAGACCCCAGAATGGGGACCAAAGTGGGTTTAGCTAATATGACAGTGGGAACAGTTGGGGGTTTGTTTTTTTTTTTTTTCTCTTTGATCCAGTCAAGACAAGAGGCCTAGAATGCAGACACAGGACACCAATTTCTTCAGATGGAGGTGCCTGGAAGACCCTTCCTGAGGGGTTTCTGTGATAAGAGGACATCTGCTTTGGATAAGTAGAGTCAAAAAGGAGGCAAATTGTCTGGAATATATCCTTTTATTCCCCCCAAAGTTTTCAGGACTGCTGTCTCCTTAGCTTCCTGGGACACTGAGTCTAGCTTGGTTGAATTTGTTTTAAAACATCGGCATAAATCATACATACCCTTGAGAGGGAACATTAACCAGCAGTTAATGTCCCTCCACCCCCCCCGTCTCCTCCAGTTAAATGGACTGGAATCTCCACCCCATCCCCAGAAGGCCCTTCCTTGCCTTGTCCTAGAACATTTCAAACTTGGGTTTCTGCTTTAAGTTCTTGATATATCCTCCCTGCAGTTCGGCTCACTGGCCTGGCTCCCTCAGGCATTTCTGGAGTCCAGCTCTTGAAGTTTTTTTCTGGGGCAAATTCTTTTCTCCCCCACCCCGCCCCCTATCCGGAGACCTGATGGGCATAGCAGCGGTGGGAGGATAGCAAAGTCTTTGGAGCCAGACAGACCTGGGGACAAATCCTAGCATGCCACGTTCTCACTGTGTCATCACGGACAAGTTGCTTAACCTCTCTGAGTCTCAGTTTTCCTTTCTGTAAAATGGGGATAATAATACTACTCACTGTGTCTGTCTCTGAGAATTCGACGTTATAATGCTTGCCCAATGGCTGACATAGTAAATGGCAGAGTATTAGTATTTATATCATTCTCATTTAGATCGGCTTAGGTGGGGGCAGGAAGGAAGGAGGATGGAGAAGAGAGAAAGAGGAGAGTGTTTGGGAGCCCCCAGAACTTCCGCATCATTCTACCCTGGGTGGTCCTGACCTGTTCTCCCCGGCCGCCCTAGTTTCAGCATCCCAGGTCACCCCCCTGGAGAACTGTCGGCTCTACCCTTTCAGAGGTGACAGACTGACCTCTTTGCTCCCAGATAGGGAGACTGAGGCTGGGCCTCTGCCAGGTCGCAGAGTCTGTTGACAGAACTGAAGCTGTGACATGGTGGCTCTGACCACCCGGTCTCTGGTGCTTTGTCACAGCAGCCCTGAATGGGCTCAGACAGTCATTACACACCCGCATTGCTGTGTGTTTCTCCTTCAGCACGTTTATCACAACTGTGACTGATTAAGTGTGTGATCATTTCCTTAACAGGTAATAATTTGAAAAATATTACTGCACTTTAGTCTCTGGCTTTGTGGGGAAACGGCCCTTCCCCTCCTGGTCTTCAGATATCCATCTGCCAGGTGAAGATGTAGATTTGTACAGAGGAATAAAGAGCAGGACCATGGCTAGACTCAGTTCCTCAGAATCTAAATAGATTTTGCCACGAGACAGTAGCCTTAAAAGCCTCCACTGTGAGAAAACATTTTTTTAAACTCCCTTAGCTCCCAATGAGCATAGCAAAGGCATAGCAATTTCCCAAATCACTGAGAAAGTAGAGAAGGTCTCCCTTCACCTGTGACCCTGGGCTTGCTAACTATGGCCGAAGGAGAGTACATAGAGGAAGCAAGGACCCCTCTGCCCCTCTCAGCTTCAGCCCAGAGAGGACAGGAGATGGAGGAGGCCAATGGTGAAAAGCATGGACTTAAGGGCCCCTGGGTCCACATCCCAGCCCTGCCACTTACTAGCTCTGTGACCACGAGCAAGTCATTTCACTTCTCTGTGCCTCAGTCTCCTCGTCTGTAAAATGGGACTAAGAGTACTTCCGCACAGAGTTGTTGTATTAAATGAACTCACGTGTGAAGTGCTTAAAACAGACTCCAGTGTGTGATAGGCACCCTGCGTATCAGCTGCTTCTATTTATTTGTGTTTTTATACAAGCAGGGTCAGCTCCAAAGGCAGGGGTTTGTGCTGGTCCTCTGGAGGCTCAAGGGATAGGCTGCACTGACACCACCACCCACCAGCTAGGGATGGGGAACCCGGAGATGCAGAAGGTTGAAGAGAAGGAAGCCCCGGGGTCCAATTTCCCCTGCTACACGGGGTCCCCCCATAGCCAGGATGGGGCTCAACATGTCCCTACTCAAGTGGGGGACATGCTGTTGGGGGAGGGGCTGAGTGACCGCAGCAGAGGCAGGCGGTGGACGGCCTGGGCAGGGGGCCAGATGAAGTGGTGATGGGAGGTCTGAGCCGAGGTAGAGACAAGCCCGCCAGGCAGGGCTCCAAGCCCAGAGCATGAGTTCTTCCAGCTGCCAGCTTTAGCCACAGATGCCAGAAAGGCAAGCAGTGATCCAGGCATCAGACGTGGCTGGAGACCCCGTCTCCTCCCCTCCATGGGGAGCCTCGTCACCAGCGTCCCTCCCAGACACACAGACTCAGATGCCACTTAGAGAGGGGGCTGAGCGGGGAGCAGAAGGGAATCTGAGACTGAGCATTACCTAAAGGCCTGAAGTCCTGGAGCAGATTAAATCTACCAGATTAGACTAAATCTAGCGTCTTTCCTTGTTGCCCTAGAACTGGGGTTTGTGAGAACTCTCAGATCAGTTACAGGGAATAAAGATAGTTTTCTCTGCATACACATGTGACAGTGTGAGGAAATGTGCAGCCACCCAATGTCAGTCCACTGTGTCTGAAACGTAGTACATGCTCAGGAAACGTCCACTGAATATGAGAATGGCGACTCAATTCTGACTCGGAGTGGTAACAGACAGGTGGCCGATCTCCAGGGCTGGGGAAGAAAGAACTCTTTTCTCAGCTGCCTTTGGGGGGCGGAGGGACAGGGGGGCCGGCTTTGGAGTCAGACCCAACTGGGTTCAAACTCTGGCTTGGCCCTGGTGGTGGGCAGCTTCCAAAGCAGCCCCCAGCCACCCACCCCTGCTGGCGGCCACCCTGTCCCCTGAAGTATGAGTTGGCCCAGTGACTAGCTTCTAATGAATGGATATGGCAAAAGTGATGGGGTGGATGTCATCTCCAAGATGAGGTTATAAAAGACAGTGACTCCACAGACACACACACACACACACACACACACACACACACACTTTGACAGAGCAAGCTGACGTGCTGGAGAGGCCCACGTGGCTAGGAACTGAGGGCCTCCCACCAACAGCCGTGGAGAAACTGCATCCTGCCTGCACCGCTGAGAGAATTTGGAACTGGATCCTGCCCCAGTTGGACCTTGAGGTGACTGGAGCCCCCTGACCCCTTGACTGCAGCCCGTGAAAGGCCCTGAAGCAGAGGATCCAGCCGAGGCAGGCCTGGACCCCCAACCTGCAGAAACTTTGAGATTATAAACACGGGCTGTTTGAAGCCGTTAAGTTTTGGGATCATGTGTTACGCAGCTATCGATCACTAATACAGCCCCTCGTTACCTCTGTGCCTGGGAACCAGTTACTCAGACTTTACGTGTTCCCTCATCTAACAAGGTGCATAATGGTAAGTGCTATAGAACTGCTAGTATTATTGCTCCTATAACCTCCTCACCTTATGGCTTCATTGTGAGGTCTAAGGAGATGCATGAACGAATGAAGGAGTGGGACCCCTGGCTGAGCATTGAAAAGATCACAGAATCGGGGAATGGAGCCCAAGGGTAGGTCGGAATGAAGCTGTGAAGAGCCCTCACTGAGCAGCTGTCACAAGGTCAGTGCCCCGCTGTCCCACGGGGAGAGGGCCTCCACCGCAGAGAAGCCTTACCTCCATCCTCACTTTGCCGACCAGGGCCTCCTGGGGCTCCAGAGGACTGTGCTCACAGCTGCCCACCGCCGGGGCACCCAGCATCCTGTGGCCTCCCCCATACCCCGACGCTGGGTTCTGCTGTCCCTTCTTCATGGATTATGTCCCCCACGGGGCTGCTGTGGCCCAAAAGCTGGCCAGGCTTGGCGCCGTGGAATTAAACAAGCCGAGAGCCACGGCATCTGAGAGCTCCAGAAACTGGGCTTTGTGGGAAAGCTGCAGCCAGCTGGCACAAGTGTCACGGCCTGGCCGTAGCCTCCGAGCAGTCAGACCTGGCGGTGACGGGACAGAGGGGAAGAGGTCAGGCCTTAGCCTTCCCACGGCAACAGATGCCTGACTCCAGACTGGGAGAACAGACTTTCAGGCCCGATGCAGCTCACGGGGCCTGACGACGACGACGTCCAGCGCTCCCCGCCCCCGGCCGACGTGATCCCCGCCCCCGAGCTGGATCCGCCGCGCGGCTCACCCCAGCCCCCCGGCCCCACAGAGACGCGTGTCCAGGGGGACGCGTGTCCCCCTGAGCAGAGGGCCACAGGGGCCACATGGCCATTGTCTGTCCTGCTGTCGCTCCGAAGACAGGAATGTGAGTCAGGCCTTTGATGTCCACAGGCGTGGAGACAGGCTGGCGGCCCATGGGCGACTCGGCTGCGGCAGGTAGTGGTTTGGGGGTAACCCCAGCCCTCCTCCTGGGTCCAGCTGATCCCACAGCTTCTCGGATGCTGGGCACATGGGCTGCCCAAGCGAGGTGACGACCGCTTCGGTGCTGGGCTCCCAATTGCCCCGAGGAAACAGAAGGCTCCTGCCCAGTGGGCAGCGGGTGAGTTAGGAGCCTGGCCCTGGAGCCACAGCCGGAAGCCGGGGTGCTGCTAGCCTCGGCTCTTCTCCATACGCGGCCATCCCCCGACGGGATCGCCGTCCTGACAGCAATGGCTGGTGTTAATAAGAACTTGCTCTATGCCGTTAGCTCAGGACGTCCCCGCAAGCCCCCAAGGGAGGGCTGTTACGATCCGTCTCTTACATTCTGACCATTCTAATCAGAGGGTGAGGTGGGTTAAATCAAACCCAACTCCGGAGAAGCATGGCCTACTCATCATTCGCCCACATAGGGCCGTCTAAGGGGCTGGACGCAGGGGAATCAGGATTGGGACCCAGGTAGTCTGGCTCTGAGGCAGTGCTCTCTGCCGTGTGTCTGTCCAGCCCCTACCTACTCACCGGGCTCATCAACCGCCCACACAAAGTGCTGCGGGCTGGCTTTGTCCTTCGGGGACCCCTGACCTCCCCAGGGGTCTCCAACCCACTCACTCTCTCCACTCTGACAGAGCAACTATTTCCTGGCCCCAAAGCCCCAGTTGTTGGCAATTACAAGTTTTCTTTCCCGACTCCTAATTGCACGTGTCTCCCATTAACCAAAGCACGTTCTTTCCACTTGATAAAAAGTGAACTACAGAGCGTCGTCTGGCCGCGCGCTCATTCGTCTCTGCCGGAGCCCCATCCCAGCCCCACCAGGCCCTACTCTCCCCTCGCCGATGCCACCATCAAAGAAACAGCCCCACCAAAGCTGCAAGGCCGTGGCCGGGCCTGGCCCGAGAACTCGGGGCTCGTCGACCTGCCAGAGTGAATCACTTTGCGAGCATTTAATAGCATTGTCTTGATGATGAATAAATCACACCTTAATGGACCATTTTTCCATTTGTAGCCCCCAGTCAAGACTCCTAAAATGTCCCCAGATGTGAGGGATGACGCGGCACGTCAGTTTCCTACCCGCAGGAGACCCGGCACCGGCAACCCGATGCAGAGCACAACCTCAGGTTCCCACGATAAAGACAAGATTCCTCCCCTGTCCCTTTACAGCCTCTCTGGGTGGGATGTTTCTGGAAAGAGGTGCAGGCCGGGAGCAAGCCTGTCTCAGATACTGGGTTTCTGGGAAGGAAAGTATGGCAACCCCAAGCTCTCGGGGGGAGATTGGAGCATCTCGAAATCTTGTCAGCTTTGGAGTCAGAAAGAAAAGGGTCTGAAGCCCAGCTTTGCTATTTGCCAGCTGTGTGACCTAGGGCAAGTCTGTTCACCTATCTGGGCCTCAGAGGTAATCACAGGACCACTTCACACAGCTTCAGAGAGGGCCAGATGAGAGAAGGAATAAAAGAAGCTCAGAGAAGTGCCCGGCACGCGGTGTGTACTGCTTCAATAGGTGGTGAAGGGAGTGTTAATAATGGCGAATATTGGGCTTCCCTGGTGGCGCAGTGGTTGCGCGTCCGCCTGCTGATGCAGGGGTCGCGGGTTCGTGCCCCGGTCCGGGAAGATCCCACATGCCGCGGAGCGGCTGGGCCCATGAGCCGTGGCCGCTGAGCCTGCGCGTCCAGAGCCTGTGCTCCGCAACGGGAGGGGCCACAGCAGTGAGAGGCCCGTGTAACGCAAAAAAAAATAATAATAAATAGTGGCGAATATTTATTAGGTGGTGTCGTAAGTTGAATGGTGTCCCCCCAAAATTCATGTCTACCCAGAGACTTAGAACGTGACCTTATCTGGAAATAGTCTTTGCAGATGTAATTAGTTATGATGAGGTCGTATTGGATTAGGGTGGCCCTAAATCCAATGACTGGTGTCTTTATAAGAGGAGAGGACACACGGAAGAGGGCCAGTGAGGGCAGTGAACACCTGCTCATTCATTTGTTCTCTCGTTCGGGGCAGGTCCAACAGCACGCTGGGCGCGGACCCGAGGCTGCCAGCATCCACGGTGCAGGGAGCCCCCTGACCCTTCAGATACTCTGGAAGAATTCCTAAGGTCATCCCTGGATTTGCCCTCCCTGGATTTTCTTCAGTCGCCCTGCAGTCGGGTACAGAGGAAGGGGAGAAACCCAGGCAAAACCACACTTCCGATCCAATCCAGCAGCAAACATCCCTCACCCTGGGTCAGGAGTGTTTGTCCATCGCGAAACAAGAACAGTTCATCTGAGTTTCTTCACTCTTTGTCCCAAGAGGCAAAAATGTCAGAAATGTGCAAGAGCTCTGGTCACAGAGGGACACTGTATCTCGCCCCCGCGGTCCATTTCCTGCACGGGGCTGAGGGTCAGGAGAAGTGGATCGGCCCCTGCTGTGCCGCGGGCTGGCTGTGGGGCACAGGGTGAGGCTCTCCCATCTCTGGGCTCCAGTTTTCTTATCTGTAAAATGGGGGTGTTGACGCCTGATCCAGCATTGCATGGAGTTAAGTACCAGCAGATGGCATAACCGCAGGTCAGGTCATACTGGGTGGTTTTCCTCTATTCTCTCTAAGGGGGTCAACAACATGAGAAATGGGATCTTCCGTCAGTGCCTCCCTCAGACCCTACTTTATAACCAGCGGACTTGGCCCTGTCGGTCAATGCATTTGATTCACTAAGTACCCACTGGATGCACGGCACTGTGCTGGTTTCTGGGAGGATATATATGACTGTTAACGCCGAAGATTAACAATATCAGCAGTAGCCAGCATTTATTGAGCATTTGCTAGATCCAAAGCATTATGTGCTTTGCCTCATTTAATTCCGAAAACAAACCTACTAGATAGGAATCGTCAGAACCCCCATTTCTGAAAGAAGACTCAGTCCACAGGGAGGAAGACTTGCCCAAGCCCACACAGTTAGGTTGGACTCCGTTTATCCTCGATTTCAGACCAGATGCTGCGGCCTGCAAGTACCCACGGCCCAGTGGGCGAGGTGAGCCTGGACCCTCCCATAGATGCGACATTCCTAACCTGAGCTTGTGTTTCTCGTGCCCGACGCAGGGTCAAACATTCCACCAATGTTGCATCGCTGAGACCTCCCAAGACCTTCCTGAGGAGTTGTTACCACTATTGTTATTATCCGGTTCATACAGATGAGGACACGGAGGCCCTGGGGGTTACATGGGCGGAGAGCTAAGAAGTCAGGACCAAAATCCAGCCTTCCTGACTCCTCCTGTCCCTGCAAAAGGGAGACGGACACCATGGTACTAAATCCATGCAGAGACATCCAAGAGTATTGGAACAGAGATCCCAGGGGTCTTCCTGGAGGAAGAGGATCGCAAAAGACGGGCTGAACCTGCATGGCACAGATTTACTCTGTCCAGGCCAGCTCAGGCATTTGCCAGAAACTTGGGGACCAGATGGCCTCACTCCTCTGAGGGACTCAGAGGAATCTGTCCCACCTGGCTCCGGAGGGCCTGACCCTGCCCTGCCCCACAGGCCGGTCTGCATGCCAGGCCGGGGCTGGCCCGTGGCCCACACATCTCTCCTCATTCTGTAGGCCCCGGGGAGGAAAGTCCAGAGCCAAGGTTATCGTGGGGTTCACATACCCCGGGGAGGGGTGGATACACAAAGCTACAGGTCATTCAACGCAGCATGACTTGCAATCACAAAAGATTGGAACCAACGTCACGTCTATCAACAGGGGACCGGGTTAAGATACTTCGGTACAATCACATATGACTCAAGCGTCCGAGGAGATCCTGAGTCCATAATAAAAACTGACGTTTAGGAAGGACTTTGCGTGTGGTCAGGATCTCTTCCAAGTGTATCCACTCATTTGGTCCTTTCAGCAATCTCAGGACGGACCATGACCATCACTTTATTTTGTGGTTTTTTTTTTTTTTTTTTTTTTGCGGTACGCGGGCCTCTCACTGTTGTGGCCTCTCCCGTGGCGGAGC
>NC_041227.1:10679830-10762917 GCF_002837175.3 Physeter macrocephalus | reverse complement strand
CTCCGGACGCGCAGGCTCAGCGGCCATGGCTCACGGGCCCAGCCGCTCCGCGGCACGTGGGATCTTCCCGGACCGGGGCTCGAACCCGCGTCCCCTGCATCGGCAGGCGGACTCCCAACCGCTGCGCCACCAGGGAAGCCCGACCATCACTTTAAAATGAGGAAAGTAGTGAGGCACGAAAAGCTCAAGTCCCTCGTCCACAGCTCGTGGCTACGGACAGCGGAGCTGAGATTTGGTGCGGGCAACAGAGGCTGGCTGGGGACCAGCCTGCCACATGGTCTCCCAGCTTCTCTGTCTTGACAAGAGCCCTGGCGCTCTTGGAACCCAGGAAGGAAGAGAGGCACGCAGACACCCTTCAGCACTCCCTGCCCTGTGCCAGCCTGGGGAGCAGGTGCAATTAGAAGAGGCTTGACTGAGGCGTCCTCCACTGAAGCGGATTCTGATAACTCAGCCGCCGTGGTAGCCAACTTCCCCTCCAGCCAATTACGGCCCGCGGGGCCCACTGATGATTTTTACAGCCTTTCCTGGAGTCCTGACAAGGAAAGCTAAATGAGCTACAGGGCCCCTTTCACCACTAACAGCCGGGTATCACGGCTGGGGGCAGAGGAAGGAAAGAAAAATCACTTTTCTCCCCCACTTAGAGCTAATCAACAGAACTCGAGCCTGGACGGCCAACATGTTGGTGTTGAGAAAAGCTGTTCTCAAGCAGAACTAATTGGCAACAGAAATGGAATCTTCCCCCCCCGAAAAAAGTATAAACACGCTTTCTCCCTGGGAATTACACTTCAGAATAGGTATTCCAGACGTGTGTGTGCAATGGCCCGAGCGTGGCCGTCAGCTTCACATGGCCGAGGCCAGAGACGGCCTGGGCCAGTCACCACTCATCCCGGTTGGCCCTTCTTGGCAATAAGATGGTCACCAAGGTCAATGGCCAGACCAGTCCAGACTGGAGTGGACGTCTCCACTCCTGTTGCCCAGCACCCCTGCCCTTCTCCCAAGAACAGCAGCTGGCTTTGCGACACCTCAGGCCCTGATTCGCCGACACTGGTTTGGGTGGAATTGATTCCCCCTCAGCTCCAAGGATAAGCCTTGTCAGTGGCTCATGCCAAGGAGCGTATTCCAGGGATATTTCAGGAATGGGCGTACAATCCGACAAGAAACAATACGGCACAAGAAAGGAGCACTTCATGACGCTTCTGGAAAAGAGAGCTCTTGCCACTTTAGAGGTACAGAGAGGTGAAGTAATTTGCCTAGAGTCACACAGCACAGTGGTAGGAGATCCAGGATTTGAACCCAAGTCTGTAGGACTGAAGAGTTTGCAACACTTAACTGCTGAGCTCTACCAAGAGGGGGAATAAACTCCAGAGGAGGCCAGACAAGCTGGATCCAAACCCAACTCTGTGTGATTCCAGGCAAGTTACTTAACCTCTGTTCATCAGTTTCCAGACCTGTAAAGTGGGGCTTATAAGAGCACCTCCACTTGCGGGACCTGAGGGTTGAATGAATTTACAGCAATACATGTAAAGTGTGTGGAAAAGTGCCTGTCTCACGGTGAGGTTTACCCTTGCCCCCGACACACTGTTTCCCACATGTGATGAGAGTCAGACTACAAAAAAGCAGGGGAAGGGGAGGAAGGAGAGGTCGATGCTATCAGGGCAAGGTCTTTAATCCCTACCCCACATTTTGCTTCCTATAGCATAGCTGTCAGGCTCAGTTCCCCTCCAGGAGCAGCCATACCACAGAGATGTGGCACGTCAGGAACCCACAGCCCTCTCAGGCTTGGGTATTCTGACCTGGAGAGACAGAGTCGATGCAGCTGGGCCTGTCCATGTGGTGGTGGTCGAGATCCAGGGGAAATTCCACTCATTCAAGTGGCAAAAAAGTAAGACATCTGACAAATGCCACATGGTTGAGGGTGGGTGTGAATCGGTACAGCCACATTGGAAAATAGTTCAGTATGTTATTTCATATTCCCTACGACCCAGCAATCCTACTCCTGGGTACACATCTGAGACACACGCCAGCATGAATGTACTAGGACAAGTGCAAGAATGCTCAAAGCAATTCTGTTTATAACAGCAAACAGACAAGTGGAAACAACCCAAAGACCCATAGACTTGGAAAACAAATTCTGGCATACCGCAGAATAGTATACAGCAGTGAAAATGAATCAACAGCAAGCCATATGCAGCCATAGATGAACTTTAGTGATAAAATGCTTTAAGAACACATAGGTACCACAAGACAACATATATCTTTTTATAAAGTTCAAAAATAAGTGAAAGTAAATAATATATTATTATGGCATAAATTTGAGTGATAATACTATTTTTTTAAACAAGAGAAATCAGGATGATGAAAACATTCTGGAGATGGA
Source organism: Physeter macrocephalus (assembly GCF_002837175.3). Classification (NCBI taxonomy): domain Eukaryota; kingdom Metazoa; phylum Chordata; class Mammalia; order Artiodactyla; family Physeteridae; genus Physeter; species Physeter macrocephalus. The sequence continues at coordinate 10,760,540 of NC_041227.1, read as the reverse complement.
TGATGGTGATGATTGCAAAACATTGCGAGTGTACTAAATGCCGCAGAATTGCATCCTGGAAAACGGTAAATTTTATATTATGGATATCTTACTACAATTCTTTAAAAACCAAGGGAAAGATAAACACAAAATTCAAACAGCAGCTGCCACAGTAGGAAGGAGCACATACCTGGTTATCAATAATTGTCACAGCTGTTTGTGGGTTGGGTGGGTAAATGGGGAGATTCAATTGTCTCTTTCACCTGGGTTGTGAGTAATTCGAATCACCTGAGGTCCATTTTTTAAAGACTTGAGGAAAGCTCTCTGGACCTGGATTTGGGGACCAGGGATCTAATGGGTGCCACTGGGCAGGTGAGAAAAGACCTTGGGCCGTTCCCGCTGCCGTCAACCAGGCATCAGCCTATCTGCCATCTGGCGGGTGGGCGCAACCAATGGTCTGGAGGCACCACTTAAGCCCACCTCCTCATGCCTCCACCTGCAGGGCCTTCCCCTCCCCTCACTCATTCTCCCCTGGGGAGTGAGTTTGGAGGGCGATGCTAGGCTCGCTCCTCAGCGGAGGGCTGCCGGCAGCACTGGGTGGTGGCAGAGGGGATTCAATTCAAGGGACAACACAGTGACAGCCACCTGGCCAAGAGAGAATCCGTGTCCCATCACCTGCCTGACTCCTGGGTTTATCCGAACTCAGGTAAGAAAGAGGGAGTTGTTTACCGGGTCATCCAAGCCCACCTGAGACAGACAAGGGGGGTGAGTACAGGGGCCACATGAAGAGCCTGGAACCTGGGCCTGGTTGGTCTGACGGGCACGTGTGAGGATGCACGATTCCACAGACTCTCATTGTTTTGCAAAGGAGCGGCCGCTTGGTGAGCTAGCACGGGCTGTTAAAATGCGGTATTCATAAATGAAATGTAGCATGCAGCTAGAGGTTCCCAGGGACCCTAATTCAGTCTGACTGCTTTGTCATCCTTGGCAACGTAGCAAAGCAAATATGCCCTAAGTCTTCACTGAGTACCTACTATGGGATACAGCACTGAACAAAACAGGCCAAAAAAAAAAAAAAATCCTGCCCTCAGGAAACTCACATTCTAGTAGAGGATATTTGGAAAAAGAAAAATAATATATTATTTTTAGATGATGGAAAGAGGTACGGAGTGAGCCATGTGGAGATCTGGGAATGAGTGTCCCAGGCAGAGGGGAAGGCAAGTGCAAAGGTCCTGAGGCAGTACTGAGCCTGGCTCACTTGAGAACAGTGAGTGTGGCGAGGGGCAGGGCAGGGCAGAATCTGGAGATGAGGTCCAGACTCTGCGGGGCCTGGTGGCCGTGGTTAGGAGCAGGGAGCCAGGCCTGCGGGGAGGAGGGTGTCCTGAGCAGAGGAGGGGCAGGATCTGACTTCCTTTTAATAAGACCTGCTGGCTGCCCATCAGAGAGGCAAGAGGAGAAGCAGAGACGTCGGTGAGGAGGCAACCACAACGGTCCAGAGAGGGATGATGGCCGCGGGGACAGGGGTGGCAGCCGTGGAGGTGACGGGAAGCCATCAGCTTCCGGGGACAGGTTGAGGGTAGAACCAATAGAATGTCTTTTTTACTGAAAAATGGAAGCAGCTGGGCTCTACTCATGTGTTTTGCAGTCAAGAAAGTTTGAGACCTGGTTTGAAAATAGAGATGTGGTTGTCAAAAGGGCTCCCTTCTCACAACCTCCTGGGGCTTCTGTTATGCAGGCATTGAAAGGAGTGGTTTAGGTCTTCCTGTGCTAACAGGGAAAGACACCCGGGGTGTATTGTCAAGTGAGAAAAGGAAGATGCAGGATAAAATGTAAGAATGACCTCATTTTTGAACATTAATATTACATATAGGAGTGAATGAATGGTCTGGAAGAATAGACAGTGGTTACCTGGAGCGGGACCCACTGAGATTTAAAGTCAGGATTGCCCTTCCTACATGCAAAATAAAAGAATCAAAAAACCCTGGTTTTAGCTCCTTTTAAGATTGCTGTGGGCAGGGCTCGCTTCCTGCCATCCCAGACTCACTTCTCATAGGCGGCCAGTGTCCCCACCTGGGCCTCCTCCTTGGCTAGGCCTGTAAGAAGGCAGAACAGGGGAATGAGAAATATTTTCCTCTCGTGCTTGCCGGCCTGGGAGACTGGAAAGGGCCCACCTGGCTCCTAGGCTTTCTAAAAATAGAAAGTTGTCTGAACTTTCCAGTAGGTTTGGCTTAGCTGTTCCTCCTCCATGTTCCAAGACGCCATTTTGATTAGAGAATCACGTGTTGTGCATGAAAATCAAGGATGGCAGGAGCGAGACCTGAAAAGGGATGGAATTTACAGGGAGCTGCCCCTGATGGGACCCGGAAATGCCCTGCGAATGTGGAGGGGCGGGAGGGCACGAATGGGGGGCACCGAGAATGCGGGGACCCAGGGCCTTTGTGCTGCCTGAGCTGGGGCCCTGGATGCAGCCGGTGCAAATAACACCTTCTGGCCCTCCCGATCTCTGCATCCATTCCAGCGCTTAGGGCAGGAGAGAGGAGTTTGGCTCTTGGGTTTGTTTGAGGCCAGAGGAGGAAGTTGAGGGATTGTGTCCAAGGCCCAGTGCCTGGAGTTTGAATCCCTTTGGGTGAGAGCTGAGGACGGTCCATGACAAGATTTCTTGTGCCCTGGGCACAAGCATATATGCTATGGGGCCAGTAGTGTGTTGGTAAAGGTTTAACAACCAGCTTCCCAGGGGAAAGTGTATGTGTGTGTATGCACATGCACACATGTGTACAAATATAGGCACTCATGCCTGCACACATAAACACATATATACTCAGGTTTACTATAGATTGTATTGATGTAAAGGATGTGTAGCCCACAACTTACAGATAAACATAAAATGTATAATAGCCCCCCCTTTTGTAAATTTCGTATACCCAGTTGATTCACACAGGACATTTTTGTTGATTTTTGCCCCCAACTCTTGTATCTGTTGTCACCCTATGGTTATAATTGATGAGTGACTGTAGTTCTTTCCAGAACGTTGGCTGACATCTGCCTTTACCTTAAGGACTGAGACAAAAATGATGCACCAAAAAGCAGGAAGTGTGCAACTTCCCGCTTTTTGGTGTTATTCCCACTGTAACAATTAGAGACATGATGCACTTTTATGTTTAACCTGCATCATCCTTTTCTCCCTCCCTTTCTTTGTCTAGATCACTTTGTCTGTTGATCTAGACAATCAATAAAACAATAAATCAAGCCCTGAGCTGTACTGTTTGCCAATTCCCGTAGTGTAATTACTGCCACCATGGCCGACTTCAGGCTACCAACTTAAGTTGCAAAAAAATGGAATGGGGAAGAGATCTGCAATAGCGCACTGTTAGGGGGTGTTCCGACCAGACAGACACACCGGACGTGAATATCCCCAGGAGACCCAGTATCAGTAACATGTAGTTTTAAAAACTGGAAAGTGATGAGTTTTGAGTACTTACGACCTTTGTTTTTTGGTTTTTTTAAATTTATTTATTTCATTTATTTATTTATTTTTTGGCTATGTTGGGTCTTCGTTGCTGCACGCGGGCTCTCTCTAGTTGCGGCGAGCGGGGGCTGCTCTTCGTTGCGGCGCGCGGGCTTCTCATTGTGGTGGCTTCTCTTGTTGCGGAGCACGGGCTCTAGGCGCGCGGGCTCAGCAGTTGTGGCGCTCGGGCTTAGTTGCTCCGCGGCATGTGGGATCTTCCCGGACCAGGACTCGAACCCGTGTCCCCTGCATCGGCAGGCGGATTCTTAACCACTGTGCCATCAGGGAAGCCCCACAACCTTTGTTTTTAATTAAATTTATTTACTTATAAGTTTATGTAGCTTAATTTTTAATAATGGCTCTGGTTAGCAACGAGTTCACCAAATTCCTGAAAATCTGACGGTCGGCTTTTGCGAGCCGGTCCAAGCTGCCTCCAGCACGCCACCCGTGCAGGGGCCACACGGCAGAGAGTGTCACGGGCTGGGGGGGAAGCCCTTCTCTCCACCTCTGCCCAGAACCCAGAGCAGCTCAGGCACTAAGCAGTTGGAGTCTGGCCCCACCAGATGGGTGCTGGCAACAGTGAAGCTTCTCCCAGTGGCCTTGGGGGCAGAGGAGAGGGACCAGTTTGCAAGCCAACGTGAAACATCCCTTTGGAGCTCCCCAGAAAGAACTGGGGGACCCTGGGAGTGCTGAGCTTCCAATGACGCGTAGGTGAGGGCTCCGTAAGTGGCAGACATCTGGGTTAAATCACTCTGTGCCAAACCTAAGCTGCGGGACTGAGCTGGGCTTTCAGCATTTCATGAGGCTTTTCTGAAGCTTGCGGGGCCCTAGGACTGTTCTCGCCGACAGCAGTCACGGGGCACTGCAGGCCAGCAATCACTTCTTCAAGCCCATCTTAATCCCAGCCTCCTCCGGCGCCTTCCCTGATGCACTGGGGGACTCCCGGGGAGATTTCCCTCCTCTTTAAGCTTGTGTCTCACCCCCATTTAGAACATAAGTGCCTTCCAGCCAGAGTCACAGCAATTTAGAATTGCAAAGAGATTTTAGAGATTTCCTAAAATAATCTCGTTTTATAGATGAGAGAAGGGAGTGACTTGCTCAAGATGACAAAAATCAAGGGCAGAACTGTGTAGGGTGACCAACTGTCCCGGTTTGCCCGGGACTGAGGGGGTCTCCTGGGACAAGGTGGTCACTCTTGAGCTAGGACCACCAGTCGGGTCTCGACTCAAGACCAAGGCAGAGGGTCTGGGCCAGTCCCAGAAAGAAAAGGAGTGAGTACAGAGCTGCTGCGGGATGGAATTTTCCAAGGGAAGAGAAAAGAGGAGGCCATATCTGGGTGCTGGGACTTCCAGCTCTACCCAGGCGGCTGGCACCCCAGGGACTTCCCACCTGCCACAGCCCTGCTGTGGATTTCCCAGCCCTTGATGTAACATGCATCCTCCTTGTCGCTGCCAGGGAGACACTAGCTGACTTTATCTGCATCTTATCTCTTGGCTGCTGTCACCACAGCTTCAGGGATGTATATGCAAATAGCCTACGATAATATTAATATGTGATTCCCCCCAAGGGAGGCATGTGGAAAGCACTGTATGTGTTTCACAATTCTGTTTCGTCCAGAGGAGCAGTGGGGGCCCAGAATGATTCGAAACAGATTTTTGAAAAGGCAAAATAAAACTGGAACAAAACCTCATAGAGGCATGTGCCACTCTCCCCACCCCCAGCTCTCCCCACCCCTGCCTAATATTAACCCTCTTCTCTCATTCCCTGGGAGCCTCACACAGCAAGTGGCATCAGGCCGTCTCCATTCAAGCCAGGAGCCCCTGCCCTTCCCTGGGCTGACATACCCTCTCAGTAGTTGCAGGCTGATCAGCCTGCTGCTTCGTCTGTCCCACTGTTCTGCTTCCTCATACACATAACACTCCCCTGACACCCTCTCCTCCTTCACCTCTGCTTCCTGGGATAGTCACGGACTCAGAGAACACAGAAGTCCCAGCTACTCCTGGAGGTGGAGAGCTTCTGAGATCTGATTCTCATCTCTGCCACCGACCAGCTGTGTGACCTTGGACAAGTCACTTCATTTCTCTGTGCCTCCATTTGCTCAGTGTACAACGAGAATAAGAGTAATAATCCCTGTCCTGCCAGGGGCTCATGGGGATTCTCTGAGCTAAAGCTTCAGCAATGCCTGGCACAGTGCCTGGCATGCAGCAGACCCACAAAACATAGCAGTCATAGGGAATTCCCTGGAGTCCAGTGGTTAGGACTCTGTACTTTCACCGAAAGGGCCGGGATTCATTCCCTGGTCGGGGAATTAAGATCCTGCAAGCTGCCCGGCGCTGCTAAAAACAAGGAAAAAACAGTAGTCATAGTAAGAGCCCCTTAAAGATCACCTAGTCAACCCCTCATTGTAGGGATGGACAAAGGGAGGCCCAGAGAGGGGAAAGAAGTTGCCCAAAGCCACACAGCAAGATGCTGCCATCTCATCTCAGCCTCAGCGCTTGGGGAGCTCCAGGTGGGATGTGCGGATGCCCTCCTCACACCCCGACTCCCTCTAAAGTCTGGTCCACGCCAGCTGCACACGGAGCAGTCGCTTCGCACTCACCATCGAGCAGGTCTCGACATTCAGGGCCGTGTCACGCCGTCCTCCTGGAAGCAACCCGGCTTTCTCTATCGCTGAAGCGAGCGTCGGCTCCCATCGGCTGCGGGGCTCGGGAGACCAGCCTGTCCGGACTGGCCGCTCGGAAGGTGGCCTCGGAGGACCCCCTGCCCGCGATCTTCCTCGTGGTGCCGTGGGGACGGCGCGTGGCCGCCAGCCGGGCTCCGATAAAGCAGCCTGGCTCGTATCCGGCCTGTGTCAGGGTGCAGGCGGCCGCGGAGCCGGGGTTCCAGGAAGCCCGCCTGGGGCCCCCCCGGCCGGCCCCGGTCCCCCCGGATGCTGCCTGCCGCTGTGGCCGCGGCCGATTGCCCGTCAGTGTCACTCTGAGCTCTGCCAGGGAGAATTCCATGCTGGCCCCCTGCAGGCGGAGCCCCACCCCTTCACGGCCCACCCCCACTCGCATCTTGGCAAGGGGACCGGGAAAGGCAGCTAATTTCAAGTCCGTACAGCGTTTGTGGTCGTGTCCTGAACTCTCCACGATTAATCACGGAGCATCTGATTTCTGCTTTGCCTCAGAGGGGGGTGTGGGGAGGCCTGGAAGTTTCTGTTTACTCATTCTGCACCGGGCTTCGTGCTAATCACAAACAGACGGGACCCGGCCTCCCCATCCCTCCCCCGCCCTCTTCTTACCTTGCCACTTTCGGGTCCCCCTCCTCACTCTTTCTCCTTTCCCGCCTTTCTTTCCTCTTTCCCATCTGTTCCCTGCCTCTGTCCCAGATCCGGTCCTCCGTACACCCCTTCCTCTGGTCCTGGTTCCCCCCAAGCCCCCTCTGCACCTCCCACTTCTCCTGGGATGTAAATTAGCTTGGCCTTTTCCCTTTACATCTTTTACAGCTAGTGGTCAGCCTCTTTTACTGCCTCTTTTCTTTCTTTACAACCTAATTATTTCAGGGTTTGCCCCGCCGCCCAACCCCCATTACATGGGTGTGTAGAACTCCTATGAACTTGACGGTGTGTCCCAGTCAAGGGTGGAGTCCAGATACGACGCACTGCTCGAACGCACTGCTCATTTGGTCACCTAGGCCCTCGGCTTTCAGCTTTCGGCTTTCGGATTCTGCTCAGGGATGGACCCAGGAACAAAGGCCCCATTCATCGCCACCACGGAGAGCCCACCCCCCAGCCATGGTGCCTCCCAGCCTGTAACACCTAGGGATAAATTTCTCTCTGCTGCCCCTTGGCTCCCTGCCACCCTGCAGCCACTGCAGACAAGAAATCAGGAATAAACAGCCCCAAAGAAGAGAAACTGACACCCCTTCCCACAACCACAAACACACATACTCTGAAGGGTAATTGGCAAGACCTTTAAAAACCAGAAAGGAGCATAAACTGCCACGCAGAACATCACTTAATGCACATCCACAAGGTGGCATGCACGTAGAGGTTTGCTTAAAAAAAGAAAAAACAGAAGGTTTATCACAGGCAACATGGGAAATAAATATCCATCAAAAAAAAATGACGGGTTAAATAGAATATGAAAGAATTGTACTATCCCAGGCAGGGATTTAGAGGGTGAACTGCATCTGTATGTAACAATGGAGATGGGTCTCCAAGACATATTATTGAGTGAAAAGAGGGTCAGAATGATACATTCAATATCATCCTGACTGTGTAACCCTCCGCCCTTATACACACATAAAATGAAATGCTATGGAAACACATAAAGCCAGGAAAATAGTCTGGAAGGATATAAACCACCCTGAGCCGTTACCTCTGGGAAGTAAGGGTGGTGCTCTTACCTGTAGCAGCTTCATTCTGAAAAGTGAAAATGGATTCATCTATTACCTAGATTCCAACCAGCTTCCTTCACCAGTGACATTGCAGCCCATACTCGGAGAAAATTTCATCCACCCGTTTGCCTCCTTGGACTAGCTCAAAGGATTCTATAATCTGTCAGCTGAGAACTGAACAGCAGTCCTGAGGAGTGAACCCAGAAGTTCTACAAGCACTCCAGTTTGATCACCTCTAGTCAGGTGTTGGGACCCAGAGCCGAAAGTGACTTTGCACCGAGTGAAATTCCTTAAGAGCCAGGGAGCTGTCAAAGTTACTCCGGAGTGGGCTTAGGTCTCCTGGAAAGGAGGCCAGCAGATCTATATTTGAAAGCAAAGTATTGGAAAGTGATGGCTTGGTTTCAGGGAGCAATATCACCTACTCTAACTTACAAAACATGAAAACCATTTTGAAGCATTTTAAAGGAGTGAACAAGTTCAGACTTCATGCCGAGAGAAGGGCTGCCGAGAAGCACAGTTTCAGTTCAGCCGTTTCCCTCCTGCTCACCGACCAAGTGCATGACCACATCTCACAGGCACAACAGGCAGGTGAGCCTGGTACTCCACACAAGGTGCTTTGCATGCGCTGTGATGCGATGGGATTCGCCAGAATACTCTGTCCCTCACTTGTCCAGTGCCTGCGGGCTTTGGGAATTCAGCTGGGGGGTTACTGTAGAGAAGACAAGTGATGCTTCTCACAGACCCGAGCCAGTGGGGGCACCAGCCCCTCCTCCTCGTCCTCCAGGGCAGAAAGGAGCCCCAGCTTTGGAGCCGGGCAGTCTCAGACTTGGTGTTTCCAGCCTTCTGAGGGTGTGGCAGAGCAAGACCATGCCATTCCCAAAGCGGGCCTCACATAGGGTCGGTGCCCAAGATGACTTTGGGTGACACACAGGGCACTGAACAGCACTGCCCCTAGAGTGGGAACGGCACTTTACTCCTGTGGCAATTCTCTTCCCATCCCATTTGGCCTGGGGCAGAGTCTCAGCTTTGTGCTAATCTGTCTTTAACACCTCTACCATCTACTAATCTCTCTTTCTGACAAACAAAGAGAAAGCAGACCTCAGGCTTAGGTCAGCCAGCAGCCAACAGCATCCAGCTAGAATCCTGTTTGGCAAGTGATCACGGTTTTCCACTGTCTTCCACTTTCCTATCTGTAGCTTTTTTAAGTTTAAAAGGGAGTCCATCAGCTAAGGGAAAATCTAAGAAAACCTTAATAAGGCACAGAGTTTAGTTAATAATGATGTATCAATATTGGGTCATTAGTTATGACAAATGTACCATAGCAACGTAAGATGACAAGAGAGACAATTAGAAAGTGGGTGCAGGGTATGTAGCGTTCCCTGTACCGTCTTTGCCACTTTTCTGTAAGTTTCAAACTCTTCCAAGATTGAAAGTTTAGTGGTGATCATTTTGTAACGTGTAGAAATATCGAATCACTATGTTGTGTAACAGGAACTAACATAGTGTTGTAAGTCAATTGTTCAAAAACAAACTCATAGAAAAGGAGATCAGATTTGGGGTTACCAGAGGCGGGGGTTTGGGGCAGGGGGAATTGGATGAAGGTAGTCAAAAGGTACAAACTTCCGGTTGAAAGATAAATAAGTACTAGGGATGTAATGCACAACACAGTTAATATAATCAACACTGCTGTACCTTATATGTGAAAGTTGTTAGGAGGGTGAATCCTAAGAGTTCTCATCACAAGGAGAAAATCTTTCTTTTTCCTTTATTTTGTATCTGTATGAGATGACGAATGCTCACTGGAGTTATTGCAGTAATTATTTCATGGTGTATGTAAGTCACATCACTATGTTGTACACAAACTTATACAGTGCTGTATGTCAATTACATCTCAATAAAACTGAAAAAAATAAGTAAATAAAATTGAAAGTCTATTTAACTATGTTTAATGGACCCAGAAAAAAAATAAGTCCATGGTTTTTTTTGTTGCTGCTGTTCTTTGTTTTTTTTAATCGAGGTAGAGTTCGTTTACAATATTATATTAGTTTCAGGTATACAACATAGTGATTCAATATTTTTATAGATTATACTCCATTTAAAGTTATTACAAAACAATGGCTATATTTCCTCGTGCTGTATAATATATCCCTGTTGCTTATCTATTTTATACATAGTAGTTTATATCTCTTAATCCCCTACCCCTATCTTGCCCCTTCCCCCTTTCCCTCTCCCCACTGGTAACCACTAGTTTGTTTTCTGTATCTGTGAGTCTGTTTCTATTTTACTATATACATTCGTTTGTCTCAATTTTTAGATTCCACATATAAGTGATAACATAGATTATTTGCCTTTCTTTGCCTGACTTATTTCACTAAGCATAATACTCTCTATGTCCATCCATGTTGTTGCCAATGGCAGAATTTCATTCTTTTCATTCCATTGTGTGTGTTTATATGTATGTGTGTGTATGTGTGCGTTTATAAGTGTGTGAGTGTGTGTGTGTGTATGTGTGTGTATATATATATATATACATATATATATATATATACCACATCTTCTTTATCCATTCATCTGTTGATGGAAACTTAGGTTGCTTCCATATCTTGGCTACTGTAAATAATGCTGCTGTTAACATAGGTGTGCATGTATCTTTTTGAACTAGTGTTTTCGTTTTCTTCTGATACATACCCAGCAGTGAGACTGCTGGATCATATGGTAACTCTATTTTCAGTTTTTGAAGAACCTCCATGCTGTTTTCCATAGTGGCTGCACCAATTTACCTTCCCACCAACAGTGCACGAGGGTTCCCTTTCCTCCATATCCTCTCCAACACTTGTTATTTGTGGTTGCATGTTGCTTTTTTTTAACTGTATGTACAGAGAGACAGCAAATGTGGCAAAATATTGACAATTGGTGTGTCCGGGTGAGGGGGATACGGGGTTCTTTTTTTAAATTTTATTTGTTTTGGGGCTGCATTGGGTCTTTGTTGCTGCTCGCAGGCTTTCTCTAGTTGTGGCAAAGGGGGGCTACTCTTCCTTGTGGTGCACAGGCTCAGTAGTTGTGGTGCACAGGCTCAGTAGTTGTGGCAAACAGGCTCAGTAGTTGTGGTGCACAGGCTTAGTTGCTCAGAGGCATGTGGGATCTTCCCGGACCAGGGATTGAACCCGTGTCCCCTGCATTGGCAGGCGGATTCTTAACCACTGCGCCACCAAGTAAGTCCTGTCCCGGGGGTTCTTGAAGCTATTCTTCCAACTTTGCTGCAGGTTTGAAATTTGTTGAAACAAACAGTTGGGAGAGAAAATAAATCAATGTAAAGAAAAATATTTAGTACATAAGAGCCCAGGTGGCAAATGAGTGTAGCCAAATTGCAAAGGTGGTGCTGAGTTGCTGGCCTTGGGGGGAAACTAGGCTAAGATGTGGCCTGGCGGGGAGATCTGTGGCGACTCCAAAGGACCCTCTCAAGTCCCTGCGTGGCCACACCAGGGATTGAACCCGTGTCCCCTGCATTGGCAGGCGGATTCTTAACCACTGCGCCACCAAGTAAGTCCTGTCCCGGGGGTTCTTGAAGCTATTCTTCCAACTTTGCTGCAGGTTTGAAATTTGTTGAAACAAACAGTTGGGAGAGAAAATAAATCAATGTAAAGAAAAATATTTAGTACATAAGAGCCCAGGTGGCAAATGAGTGTAGCCAAATTGCAAAGGTGGTGCTGAGTTGCTGGCCTTGGGGGGAAACTAGGCTAAGATGTGGCCTGGCGGGGAGATCTGTGGCGACTCCAAAGGACCCTCTCAAGTCCCTGCGTGGCCACACTCACTCCCTGTCACCCGCAGAATCTTCTCTGCCGCCCTCACAGGTACACAACTTCCAACAGCACAGCATCAGTAACACTTTCAAACCATTTCCCCATCTCTACCCCTCACAGCATCCTGTGACCTCGGCAGGGCAGGTGATATCATCCCACGTGCCAGGCTGGGGATTTTGGGAGGGAGATGAAGAAGGAGGAAATGTTCTAGTGGGAGACAGGCATGTAAACAGAAACCTACAATGCCAAGTGCTAATTTCAGCCCAGGTAGTAAGGGCCAGGTGGGCGGGGCAATGAGGGAGGGCCCTTCCTCCCCCGCCTTGGAGAATGAAAACGATTCCCCAGGGAAGTGTGTCACCAGGGAAGGATGAGTAAACAGAAAGATTACGTACTCCTTCTAGAGAACCTCTGTTCCCTGGCCCGGGGGGAAGGCCAAACCCGCAGCCTTGGGGGCCCTGCAGAGCCTGGGACTCTACCCCTCTCCTGCTTTGCCCCCTCGTCGTTCTAATGTGCCTGGCTCTCTCCCGTGGTTCCCCCAGCAGAACTCTCTCCCCTTGGCCATCCCTCACGCCCTCCTGGCTTTTACCTGTTTAAGACCTTAATCCTTACCCTGTTGGAGCCCACTAAGGAGCCACATTCTCCAAAGCTTTCTCCGAACCCCCCCTCTGGTGTGGAGACCCTCTCCCGGGCAGCCTCGCTGTCTCATCGTGGCAAAACTGCGTAAGCACACAGGCCCCGGTGCCCAATCCCGGCTCCTCTTCTTCCCAACTGAATGACCTTGGGCAAGTCACTTGACCTCTCCACCTCCTCATCTGTAAAATGGGGGTAACTATAGAGCCTCATTGGGTTGTCGTGAGGATGAGATGAAACAATAACTTGTTGCTCAGTCTATGGGCCAGCAGATGGGGCATCACCCGGGAGCTTGTTAGCACAGAGTCCCAGGCCTCACCCCTGACCTTCTGAACCAGATTCACAGGATCCCAAAGTGATTCATATGCACGTTAACGTTGAGACGCACTGAGACCTTATATGTAAAGTGCGAAGACCCTGCCCGGCACACAGTTGGCTCCTGTTAAATAGATGTGGTCGGCATCATTGGCCCACAGGATTGCTCTTTCCTCATCCTTCTCCACCTGAGAGGAAAGACCACGACTGCCGTGTGCACCATTGCAAACTCAGTGCCCAGAGCAGAGCAGGTGATTCATAAATTGATGGCTGGATTAAGTCATTGTCTAATTTTCATGGAAAAGCCCGACTGGAACCCAGTGGCCTTACTCCCAGCTGAGCTTTTTTCAAACCCCCAGCCTCCTGCAGATACAAGGAACAAAGTCTGGATGGCGAAGGGGTCTCCCATTCAGGAAGGCGTGGGGGAGAGCTTGATGGGAGGAAGTTCGTCACAGTTGGTAAACTCCATCATTTTCCTACAGGTGGTAGGATCAAAACTCCCCTCCTTTATCAACCCTTCAGCACCGAAGAGAACACGCCATTGCTGGATTCTTCCTGGAGATAAATATCCTGATCCGTCATTGCCAATCTTCTCCCCGCTGCCGTCTTGACGCAGCGTCCCATTCTTTGCACCTCTGCTCCACAGTGACAAATAACTGATTCATCAGATAGAGGCTGGCTCTGTTGAGCTGGGGAAGCGTTTGGAATGACAGGTCCCCCTCTGGCCTCAGGCTGGGCCATAAACCTTGGTTCAGCAGAGGAATGAATCTGCCCTGAAATCTGGGAGCTTTATCAGTTGGGGGGATTAGCAAAGGCCAAGTCTTGACCTGAAGGAAAATCCCAGACGCCCTCCGTGCTCCTTTAGGGACCCTCCAGAGTCAAATATTTTCCGAACCAACTCCAGTTAAGTAAATAGCGTTCTGCACGTGAGTGCCCACAGGGTTTCTCAGAGGACCTGACATTCTCCACTTGGTGACTGTCATTTCCTTACAAACATAACATTGGAAGCGATCTTTGCATTCCCAGAATGACTTCCCCAGCCGAGGAATTCTGCATTTCTCCTGGAGTTCAGGGTTGTGGCTTTATTTTGTGCTTTTATGACAACATCCTCTTAATGCATCTTGTATAATTTGATAAAAACCCTTTCCCCTCCACCCACCCCAATGCGTGTCTTTCTTTGCCACAAATTTCTAGTAAACTCTTCAAAAAATGCGCAGCCTAAATTGAACCCTGATGCTTGAAGCACTAATGGGGCGCCTTCTTCAAAGCAATTCTTTACAACCCAACAGTTTACATGTTGCTGGAAACAATGGACTTAAGCGCACAATTTATTTGGATTGGCTGGTTTCATGCTGGTTGGAATCTGCTTTGGGGGGAAAACAAACCCTGCATGTGTTTAGATTTATAATTTATACTGAAAGCACAAATACCTCGTAATAGGGCTGCAATGAGAGGCAGTTATGAGCAAAAGTCACCACACATGGAGGCTTTCCTGTCTCACGGATATACTAAGAGAGACTGCAAACCGCTTTTTAGTGAAGCCACCTTCTCCTCTCCCACCCCCATCTCTACCGCCCCCCACCCCCAGCAAGAGAAACACCTATGGCAGAAGCCATAGACCATCTGCCTGACCTGTGTGCACATGCCCTGATCTGGCTCTTCCCCAGCTGTCTGGGGTGGTGACTGTCCTGTGCCTGCTCTAAGTGATTTGCACTGACTACCTCACTCCAGCCTCACAACCACTGCCCTCGGCCTCACGATCCCCACGTTCAGCAGAGGAAACCGAGGCACAGGAAGGGGAAGTCACTTTCCCAAGGTCCCACAGCAGGTAATTGATAGAGCCAGGATTCTAACTCAAGGAGTCTTGCTCTAGAATCAACTCTCTCAACCCTGAGGTCCTTTTGTAGTAAAATCTGCTGAACTAGCCAGAATCCTCCATTAACTCGACTCTTTATTGCAGTTGAGTTGGAAAAGAAGCAAGGCAAATGGCGGGACAATAAAGTGAGATCATGACTTAACCAAAGCAAAATTGAGATCCTGCTCCCCAAATGAAACCAAACAAAATCTGGAAGAGAACACATTCAGCCTAATCTCCTCCACCTTCTCCAACTCTATCTCCAGGCCCAGACAAGAAGATGCCACGTTTGGAGGGGAGACTCAGGGTCCCAGAGGACCCTCCCTTCACAAGAAAGACCCAGAGCTGCCCTTTGGATTCCAGAACGAGGAACTAGAAGAGTATCCTCTAGAGAGATTGCCATGGTGGATTATTATAATAAGCAACCCAGTGAACGTGCCGCCCGGATCCACCGCCCCCTGCAAGGAGCTGATGCTGCTATAGCCACGTGAATGTGTGACTTGCATTGACCAGCAGGTCGAGGGGGAAGTGATGGCCCTCCAGCTTTGGAAGCAGTCTTCACCTTACACCTTCCGTCTTTGCTTTCACCTTCTGGGAACCTCAGGACCACAGTGGTGAAGAGGACTGGGTTAGCCTCCTAGAAGACGGAAGTCCACTTTGATGGGAACCATGGCACCCAGGCTGACAGCCAGACCAGTGCTGGCTGCATGAGTGCGGCCACGTGGACCCTCCAGTCCCTGTCGAGTTGTCAGATGACTGTGGTCACATGAGTGAGCCCAAGAGAGGCCAGCAGGACTACCCAGATTGCCAGCCCACAGAATCAAGAGATACAACCAGCTCTCTGTTACAGGAAGCCGCTGAGGTTTGGGGTGGTTTGTTACACAGCGGCTAGAGCTCAAATCATTGCTAGCACAGTTAAAACGAAGGTCCTCTATTGAAACCACAGCTATAGAAAGGATTCCAGCACGACCCAGGATGACAGCAGATTCTGGAGGATTTACCGAAACGTCTCTTACCCTGTCCCTAGCTCATTCATTAGGACGTTGGGAGCCCAACTGTGCTTTTGCTTTTATTTGCTCATTAAATATTTGACCACTGTTTTCCACATAAAAGAAAGAACTATCTTTAGCACTAGGGACACAGATAAATCTGGCACACTAATGTCTTCTAAGAACTCCCAGGACAACAAAGGAGATAGACCAGAGCACTATTGTATTCATGCAGCAAATATTTGCATACCAGGCGTTATGTTAAGAGCTGGGAATACAATGATAGGAAAGTCACAAATCCAGACCTCATGGGGTCGGGAGTCGAGCTGGGAGGTGGACGTTAATAAAAGGAAACCACGTAAACATGTGACTGCAAACAGTATTAAAATACTAAACTAGTTGGTGAGAAGAGGCCAGAAAGATTTACTTGAGGAACCGCCTTTTTTTTTTTGTTTGTTTTTGTTTTGTTTTGACCGCACTGCATGGCTGTGGGATATCAGTTCCCAGACCAGGGATCGAACCCGGGCCCTTGGCAGTGAGAGCGCCGAGTTCTAACCACTGGACCACCAGGGAATTCCCAGAAAGCACCTTTCAAGTTGAGACTTGAAAGAATAGGTGAAGCGCCTGGCCAAAAAGGAGGGGAAGAATGTTCCAGGCCGAGGGAAGAGCATATGGCAGTGGTTCTTTTTTAAAATTATTTTATTGGGCTTCCCTGGTGGCGCGGTGGTTGAGAGTCCGCCTGCCGATGCAGGGGACACGGGTTCGTGCCCCGGTCCGGGAGGATCCCACGTGCCGCGGAGCGGCTGGGCCCGTGAGCCGTGGCCGCTGAGCCTGCGCGTCCGGAACCCGTGCTCCGCAACGGGAGAGGCCACAGCAGTGAGAGGCCCGCATACTGCAAAAAAAAAAAAAATATTTTATTTATTTATTTATTTATTTTTGGCTGCGTTGGGTCTTTGCTCAGGCTTTCTCTAGCTGCGGCGAGGGGTGGGGGGCTACTCCTCGTTGTGGTGCGCGGGCTTCTCATTGTGGTGGCTTCTCTTGTTGCGGAGCACAGGCTCTAGGCGCGCGGGCTTCAGTAGTTGTGGCTCGCGGGTTCTGGAGCTCAGGCTCAGTAGTTGTGGCGCACGGGCTTAGGTGCTCCGCGGCATGTGGGATCTTCCCGGACCAGGGCTCGAACCCGTGTCCCCCGCATTGGCGGGCGGATTCTTAACCACCGCGACACCAGGGAAGCCCATGGCAGTGGTTCTTACCAGGAGCAGTTAGGTTAACCTAGAACCCAACTCTGTTTTACATTTAAACACAGAATAGTTTTGGCATGGCTGTAATATGCACTGAATTTTCCTGGAATGCAAGGACCGTGTGCATTGAGAGAAGGCTGGACTGGACTTTGCTTGGGGGCTCACATTGGTCACTCTTCTGGAGCATCAACACCGGCAGCAGCTCCACTCGACGTGCTCGTGGACTCGACGTGCTCGTGGTGCACGAGCGGCCAGCAGCCCACACCCAGACCTACCTGCATGTGCAGCTGTCGCCTTCACAGAGCTTCTACCTGTTCGGTTCAAGCCCCTGGCTACTTCATCGGGACTTGCAGCATTAAAACACATATGATTTTCTTATAGATTACTTTCCACGTATTCTCCTTTGTTTTAGAGTTTGAGAAGTACATGTACATGTTTTCAGTATATGAGTAGGTAAGTTACACTATTTGTGAATTTCATTTCAGGGGAGACAATGAGCCACTGGGTCTGATGAGGTTAGAACCACAGGCACATTTAAGACTCTCCTCTTGCAGTGGGACAGGGAGTCAGGCTGATGTAAGAACTAACAGGAAGTGTGGGGTTCGAGCCCAGAGACCCAGGAGCAGTGTGGTACCAGATGAGGCTAGAGGAGGATGGGGGGAAACCAGAACCCCCAGATGCTGCTGGAGGGGTGTGAGATGGTACAGTCTGGTGGTTCCTCAAAAGTGAAGCATGGCATGTCATCTGAACGAGCACTTCCACTCCTAGGCATATACCCAGAAGAAATGCAAATATATTGTTCAGACAGGAACACAGATGTTCACAGCAGCATTATTCATATTAGCCCCAAACGAGAAACAGCCAAAATGCCCATCAACTGGCAAATGCATAAAGAAAAAAGTGGTACATTCATATGGTGGAATATTATTCAGCCATAGAAAGGAATGAAATACTGATACATGCTATGATGTCGATGAACCTTGAAAACCTTATGCTAAGGCAAAGACGCCAGACCCAAAAAGCCACATATTGTGTGATTTCATTTATATGATATGTCCGGAATAGGCAAATCCATAGAGACAGAAAGAAGATTCGTGGTTGCCAGAGGCTGGGGCTGAGGAGGTAATGGAAAGTGACTGCTGATAGGTCTGGGGGTTTCCTTGGTGGGTGATGAAAATATTCTGGAATTAAACAGTGGTGATAATTGTACAACTCTGTTAATTTAGTTTAAAAAACACTGAACTGTACGCTTTAAAGGAGTGAATTTTATGGCATTTGAGTTATATCTCAAACAAAACAAAAAGATGAAGCTGCAGAGATAGACAGGGTCACCCCATCCAAGGCATCATGACCCCGAGTCTTCATCCTCAGAGTGATGAGAGCCACTGAAGGTTTTAGGCGTCACCATGATAATGTAGGTTTGCATTTGAGAAAGATCTCTGTGAACAGTGCGCTGGAGATGGGCAAAGATCGACGGCCTTGAAGGTGATGAAGAGCCAGGTTTCTGGAGCCACACCTGGCTTTGGACCTGAGCGAGTTGAGGAGGCTTCCCCCACCCCTCAGGGATGCTGCAAGACCGCCACGTTGACAGCTGTCTTATAGAACAGCCATCACAGAGGTACAATCTTGCTTGAGGAGACGAGCCGGGACAGATTGCTTCTGACTGGTGGCATCTGGGAAGACGTTTTGGAAGAGGCGGCCTTTGTGAGAAAATTTGCAGTTGGTTTAGGGCAGGCAAAAGTTCTAAAAGCCTGCTGGGAAGAAGGGATCACATAAGCAAAGGTATGGAGGCCAGCAGTGCCCGGGTTTGATGAGGTTCTGTGTAGCCCGGTCAGAAGGGAAACAAAAATTACGGTAATGCATTAGTCACAGTTCTCCAGAGAAACAGAACCAACAGGATACTTATAAATTTTACATACACACACACACACACACACACACACAAACACACACACACACACACGAGGAGATTTATTATAGCAATTGGTTTATGAAATTATGGAGACCAGGAAGTCCCTCTCTCTGTCCTCTGTAATGGAGAACCAGGAAAGCTGGTGATGTAATGCAGCCTGAGTCCAAATGCCTGAGGACAGGGGAACTGATGGTGTGTCTCTCAGTCGGAGTCTGAAGGCCAGAGAAGCAGGAGCAGCAGTGACCAAGGGCAAGAGAAGATGGGCGTTCCTGTTCGAACAAGGAGGACAGATTTGCCCTTCCTTTGCCTTATCGTTGTATTCAGGCCTCAACAGACTGAACAATGCCATTAGCATTGGTGAGGGCAATCTTCTTTACCTTTACTCAGATGACTGATTCATATGCTAATCTCTTCCAGAAACACCCTCAGAGTCACGCCCAGAACGAGTGTTTCACCAGCTATCTGGGCATCCCTTAGTCCATTAAACTGACACATCAAGCTTATCCTCAGCAGTCCACTCCTTGTCAACCTGACGCCCACATGCATCTCCTTGAACCATATTTCATCTCCTAATGGAGACAATAACTAGGTGATAATTCTGCCTAACGGGACACGACTTTCCTGCCTCCAACCCAGAACACGCTGATACTGGCCAGTGTGTCCTCCCGTTTCTCACAATTTCCCTGGGAGGCATTAGCCCCTCTTCAAAGGAGACAGGTTCTAAGGGGCTTATCTAAGAGAGGTCTAAGGGGCTTACCCCTAAAGTCCCCCAGCTATGAAAGGGCTGGCTGGTTGGTAACCTCAGGTCGATTTGAAAGAAATGATGCACAAGGTGGGTTCAGGCCAACTTGTAGCATGTGGACTTTATTTTATAGCCAATAAAGTCAGTTCCTCTCTTCCTGCGCCATAAAACTCATTCTTCTCTGCATGTCTGTTTTGTATTATACATTCCAATCCCTCGAATCTTTCGATAACAAGTTTCCTTAAGGGAGAAATTGTGCTCATTGTTTGGAAAATGTAATCCACCATAACATAGGAGATGACTGAAGACTCCTGACACCTCTATGTAGGGAGGTAGGGTGTGTATATTTCAGTGCCAGACAAACCGTAACCTGTGAACGCTGTATCAAGGGGGTGATGACAGCTGCCTAATATTAAATAGGAGACATGTGTTCTTCCTGCCACTTAAACTCCCTGGCTTTGCTCTGAGCCATAAGTAACAAAAACAAATACATATTTGCTGAATTTTTGTTTCATTCTGTTTGGATTCCAGTTGTTGAGATATAATCAGTTCTTTTATGTAATGCATTTTTTAAATATATACTTGAATCTTTACCTTATGGTTTTAACAGCCATAGAGAAAGTCTTGAAATATTTTTAAAGGGAAAGAGGTGGGGCAGGAGGGAGGTGACAGGGATATAAGATACAATTATCAGAAGTTAAGACCCAGTGCCAACAAACCTAGTTGGAGATGAATGAGATTTCTAAAAGGGAGGAAAATGAATTGGGACAGTGTAGCCACAAGCTTGCTTTCCACCTGAGTATTTATGCAATCTGGAATAATCAGAGGGAGGCTGTTTGAGGGGCAGGAGTGATCCTAGGACTTCTGGGATCCTTCTGGCTTAGGATAGAAAATAGGCTGTAGAGAAGCAGGGGCAGAAGCAGAGAAACCAGATTGGAGGCTACTGCAATAGTCCAAGCGAGAGATGACAGTGACTTGGTCTAGGGTAGACGGTACGGAGGTGGTGAGAAGCAGTTGGGTACTGGATATATTTTGATGATCAAGTCAGTAGGACTGGATATGGGGTGTGAGAGAAGCAGAGGAGTCAAGGATAATGCCAATGGAAGTCATCTGGAAGACACAAGTTCAGGAATGGGGCTGCCATCTGCTGAGATGGAAGAAGATTCTTGATGAGAAGGGGAGTAGAGAGATCAAGATTTCAGTTTGGACCATATTAGTTTGAGATGCCTAGTAGACATAAATAATGGAGAAGCCAAGGAGGAAACTAAGTACACATATAAGGAGTTCAGGAGAGAGTTTGGGGCAGGAGGTATCCATGTGAAGGCCATCAGCACGTAGGTGGTATTTAAGGCCATGACGTTAGGTGACGTCACCGGGGGAAGGAGTCATAGAAGAGAGAGGTCCAAGGACAGAGTAGACATGGATGCCAATCAGAGCTTCCACTCCACAGAGGAGGAATCTAAACCTTGCTTAATTTACTCACCAATCTCTGATCTCCTTCGACCTGCTGAGGGTAGAGGATAGTGGGAAGAGAACTGGATTTAGACTCAAAAGACCTGGTCCCTCTCCCTTACTGTGGGACCTTGAACCCAGTATTTCACCTCTCCCAGCCACTTCTGAAAACACTACTGCACAGGTGATCGTAAGGACCAAATGAGACAATGACGAGAGCGCCACAAACTATAAAGAGCAGAAAATCTTGGTCATTGTTCAGTTCTTTCTAAAGGGACCAAGTCCGGAAATTCACATTTTATCCTGGGTGCAACCGTATCATGGACATTCATTCGCTCAACAAACATTTCCTGACGGTCTCCTGTGTGCCAGGAACTGGTCACCGAGCAGTAAAAGACATGGTCCCTGACTTCATGAAGCTTATTTTCTAGTCAAAGGACCATGGTCCTAACAGCCACCTGTTGTTGAACTTTACTTCTCTTGAAATCCTTGCATTTTGTGGTTTTTTTTTTTTTTTCGCTATGCGGGCCTCCCTCTGCTGTGGCCTCTCCCATTGCGGATCACAGGCTCCGGACACACAGGCTCAGCGGCCACGGCTCACGGGCCCAGCCGCTCCGCGGCATGTGGGACCCTCCCAGACCGGGGCGCGAACCCGGTTCCCCTGCATCGGCAGGCGAACGCGCAACCACTGCGCCACCAGGGAAGCCCAACATTTTGTGTTTTTAAAAGTTTTATTCTTTTTTTAAAATTTTTGTGTTTGTTTCTAAGAGGTGAGGAGAGATTTATTTCAGGTTTTAATTTGTAAGCACTGCTCCACTAAGAAAGTACAGATGTGAATAGAATCATTGCTAAATTTTTCTTCTTAATGTTGGTTTTTCAGTAACATGGCTTTTCATTAATTTATCAGATTACAACAGCAGGTTCTGCTAGGGTATAAATGAGGCAATATAGTCTAAGAATTAAAGCAATTTAATACCATGTGACCGCACAGTCCTCAAGAAGTGTCACTGAAACCAAGCAAGTGGCCGACAAGGGGGGAAAGGTGGGGCGGTGAGATGAACTGGGAGATTGGGATTGACATGTATACACTGATATGTATAAAATAGATCACTAATAAGAACCTGCTGTATAAAAATAAATAAATTAAATTAAATTAAAAAAAAAAGCAAGTGGCCGAGTCATACTCAGGTTCATTTTTTCCTGGACTCACTGGGCAAGCAGAAGTCCTACACTGCCAGGTGTTTTACGGGAAATTTAAAAATAATGACTCCAGTCATCTTTTTAAAGTAGAAATTAGCCAGGAACCATTGCCATTTTTGACATTTCAAGGTACCATTTTACTTTATTCTTTATTTTTTTGGCCTTGCCACGTGGCTTGTGAAAGCTTAGTCCCCCGGCCAGGGATTGAACCCAGGCCCTTAACAGGGAGAGCACAGACTCTTATCCACTGGACTGCCAGGGAATTCCCAAGGGACCCTCTTAACACACCCCCGGGCAGTATTAGGACCACTGTTGGGAAACATAGTTAAGACACATAGGGCTTGAAATCCCAGCATCACCACTTCCTGGCTTTGTGACCTTTAGCAAGTCTCTACACTCTGCTGGCTCCCAGTTTCCTTGTCCATAAACAGGGGATAATAATATTTCCTATCTCCTGAGAATTAAATGACACCAGGCCTATAAAGGCCTTAGCTTTACAGTCAGCTCTCCATAAATGGCCGCCAAAGGTGAGGGTTGGGGCCACCGGGCCCTGCCCAGCCCTGAATGTTATGCTAACGGAGGGGATGGGGGTCACCCAGTCCCCCGGGCTCCAGAGAGGCGGATCAGACAGCTCTGGCTGCAGCACTCAGATTGAGGCTTCCCAGACCTGTCTGGATGTGGAGTCTGGTCCTGGCAGGAGGTCGTGAAGGTCTGCCCCACCCCAGGCGCTGCTGCATGGCAACAGAGAAGGACCAGTGTGTTAGATATTTTGAATCAGGGATACAGGGAATGAGGGAGACAGAGAGTCCAAAATAAAGTTATGGTCCTAGATGGCCCAAGAGATAGCGATGCCGTTAACAGAGATGGGTTACACGGAAGACAGAGATGTGAAGACAGATGATGATATTTAGGAAACGGGGAGTTCAGAGAGGGATTAGATTAAAGGGAGTGTCTGTGGAATTTGGGGATGTGGCCACTTCTTGTCCTTAAATAACCTCTTCAGAACAACTCAGCAATGATAAGTAAAAATGACTCTGACCTTAATTAAATCTAAACTCTGGGAATAAATTAGCACCACTGGAGCGTCTTACTAATGCTCATCTCTGTGCTCAGACAGTGAGTGCCCTCTGTTGGATGCCTCAACCGCAAATCCTGATCCTTTTAAACTCCACAAGAGAAGGATACGAGGAGAGGAGGAGGAAAACATTTCCTGGGAGCCTCCCAAGCCTTTTCCATACATTATTCTGATTTTGTCATCACGATTACTCTGTGAGAGGGTTTACTCCTTCCAAGATGGGGAAACTGAGGCACAGAGAGGCCTAGGTACCATGCCCCAAATCACAAAGTCACAGCAGAGCTAAGCTTGGAGGCCAAGTTCTGTCCCCGTGTATGACAAGGGTGATTTGGTCAAATGGGAATCAGATGTTCCTCCTAGAGGGGCTTCAAAGGCACCCCAAGTCACAGCCCCTTTCTTTCTTTTTTTTTTTTTTTCTTAATTTATTCTTTGGCCTCACTGAGCGGCATGCGGGCCAGATCTTAATTCCCCAACCAAGGATCGAACCCACATCCCCTGCACTGGAAGCGCAGTCTTAACCACTGGACTGCCAGGGAAGTCCCCACAGTCCCTTTCTTAAGGGACTTAAGACACCGTCTTAAGGACCGAGGTTCAAATTTGACATGAACATAATTATTCAAAGCTTTCATTCCTAGTTCTGCACAGGACACGCCCCCAATCAAGGTAAATGGCCATTGGGCTGTTAGAAGTGGATAAAAACCTGGAACCTCACTGGAAAGAGAGTCAGGAGGCTGTGTTCTTGGCTCTGTCTTAAGTCACATGTGACCTAGATCAAACTCTTCCCCCTTTCAGCCTTTTGGTTGGCAAAAGGAGGGGCAACTTCAACAGCACATTTTCCAACTCTGAAATCTGATGATGACGGGTCCTATCTTTCAGGAGGACAATCTCGGCAGTACCTACAACATTTCAGATGTGCACACCCACTGATGGATTTGTTGGAATCTATCCTAGAGAAATACACACATCAGTGCACAGGACATACTCACAGGATGTTCACTGCAACACTCTGAGTAATCATGACCTAAACGTCCACCATCACAAGACTGCCTAAATAAGTCATGGCTTACCTATACGCAGCCTAAATACAGCCAGGAAAAAGGAATGGGGATGGTATGTAAGTGGAAGTATCACTATGATATGTTGTTGAGTGAAGAAAGCAAGATTTGTAAAAATATATATTTTTAAAATTTATGGTATGGTCTGAGCCCATTGCTGTATTTGCGTGTGTATAATAAAAGACCTAGAAGGCAGGGTAAAAGGGAGACTTTTTCCCCCTAAAAAATGCTTGACTTTAAAAAAATTTCTATTTTTATACAATTTTTAAAGGTTACTTTCCATTTACAGTTATTACAAAATATTGGCTCTATTCCCCATGTTGTATAATACATCCTTGAGCCTATCTTATACCTGATAGTTTGTACCTCCCACTCTCCGTCTCCTATATTGCCCCTCCCTACCCTCCCCACTGGTAACCACTACTTTGTTCCCTATATCTGTGAGTCTGCTTCTTTTATATGATAATCACTAGTTTGTCGTACTTTTTATTTTATTTTATTTTATTTGTACTTTTTAGATTCCACATATAAGGGCTATCACAAAATGCTTGACTTTTATTTTAAATATATATTTTTAAAAATTTTATTTATTTATTTTTGGCTGCGTTGGGTCTTCGTTGCTGTGCACGGGCTTTCTCTAGTTGCAGCGAGCGGGGGATACTCTTCATTGCGGTGCACGGGCTTCTCATCGCGGTGGCTTCTCTTGTTGCGGAGCACGGGCTCTAGGCGCGTGGGCTTCAGCAGTTGTGGCGCACGGGCTTAGCTGCTCCGCGGCATGTGGGATCTTCCCGGACCAGGGCTCGAACCCGTGTCCCCTGCATTGGCAGGCGGATACTTAACCACTGAGCCACCAGGGAAGTCCCTGGTAGTTGATTTTTATTCTGTTTTTACAGAAGCGTCCATCCATGACAATTGGGAAAGGTTTGAAAAACGGGTCCTTCGGTACTCCTGTTTGAAAAGCACTGGGTCCCTGGAGAGAAGACAGATGTCTAAACGGTGGCAGGCTCTCCAAGTTTGCTGTATGAATGAGCAAATCACCGAATCACGGACGGTAGGAGTGACCAAGAGGACGCCACAGGAAGTAAAACGGCTGGGCTGGGGGTGTCTCATTTAGGGCCTTCCAAGGGTGAGGGCTTAGGACTTCATGGCCAGACTCGAGATGACCATCACTATGCATTCACTCTCCTGATTTTAAAGACCTTTTCCCTCCAAGTCATGGAACTGACCCACCAGCAAGGCCCACATACAAATAAAAAGTTACATTCACTGATCATGACTACAAAAGTCGGATGAGGTTAGTAATGGAGATAACCATCTCCTTACCATCCTGAAAGAGTAACAGGAAACACAGACTGTGTGCACAGGATCCTATTTTAAGGATCTAAGTGGAGGTTTTAGGGCACATTCACCTCGGGGTGTTGAACTGGGGAGTAAGCAGGGTTCAGCCCTGGGGTGCAGGGTCAAGTCTGCCTTAAGCTCTTCAACTGTGTGGGAAACACCTAGAGCCTGAAAATTTTGCCTCTCAACATAAGCAAAAACTCCCCAATCAGGAAGGCTGCCGGGCACACCTTGCTCCATTTAAAAATTCCCCACTGGCACTTTCCTGAAACAAACAGATCTTCTTTATACTTAAGGAGACCTGGAACTAGAAAAATGGCATCTGCTTTTTTTTTGGGGCGGGGGAGGTATTTTTCCCTGTAAACTTGTATAGTAGAAAACAGAGTCAGAATAGACCTGTGGGTGTTTAAAAAAAAAAAAAAAAAAAAGAATAGACCTGGGTCCTAATCCCTCCCTCTCTGTGTAAATCTTTCAAGCAAACCATTTCTCCTCCCCCCTCCACCTCAGTCTCCACATCTGCAAGCGGAATAATAATATTACCTAAGTCAATGTGAGGATTAAATATCAGAATGTGCGTAGCATACCTAGCTCAGGCCTGACACAGCGTGAGCCCTCAAACACTAGCTTGGGGGCTTCTTCTAATCACAGACCAAAGTGCGAGCCCAAAAGAGTCCTGAGCAGTAACAGGTACTATTGATTCAACACCTGCCATGTGCCAGAAACAGCGTTAAATGACATATTTGTAATCTGGTGGCGTTCTCAACACCACACTCTGAGGTAGCTACTCCGGATCCCCTTTTAGAGATGAGACTCAGTGGGCGAGCTCCCCTGTCTCAGCTTAGCCAGCAGCCGGGCAGGGGACCAGGCTCCCCAGCTGTGCTCTCCATCACCCCGTTCTCACGCTCTTGGCTTCCTTGTTCTTGTTTGCCTCTGTGTCTCCCAAGAGCCTAAGATTGTGGGCACGACTTTGGCTGGCCTTGTTGTTGTTCTGTAGCCTCTTTCATCATTGGTATAATTTTACATAACCTTGGCAAATTCCTTTAAATTTAAAAAAAAAAAAAAAGATCAGTTCTTAAATAACTCCTGAGGGAGAAGAAGGGTTCTATAAATGATTTCGTTCTCTTCTCCTTAACGTTGAACTTAATAGGGCTAAGTCGCTGGATCTCGTTAACAAGTTGGGTTGTTTGCTGGTTTATTTTCATTTTGGAAACTCCTCTCCATAGTGACCCACTCTCCCTCTCCCTGAAAAAAAATCCCGCGAGGAATTCTGATCAGAGGCTGGGGCCGTGGGGCACACTCCCTGGAGACTGTCGTGTTTCTAGAAGGCTCCTAGAGGGCAGCAAGTCTTGCAACCTGACTCTTAGCCGACTTTTCACCTGTAGGATTGTCTCGGGGAAGGGGGAAAAGGACACAGGCAGGCTTTCTGCCTCCAAACAAAATGATGTATTTCATCAAGGAAGAAAGACTAAAACCCATCACCGACATTCACCTGACGCTATAAAAGGCAACCTAGAAGACTCTGGAATCCATCAGTCTGGATTTGAGTACCAGTTCTGCCACTGATCTGTGTGACCCCGGGCAAGTTACTTAACTTTTCTGTTCCTCAGTTTCCTCATCTGTAAAATAAAGGTGATAACAGTACCTAAATCCATATATGTTTGTGAAGATGAATTAGGGTTTGCCAGGGACTGAGGGGTTTCTAGGACTCTCAGGGTTAAAACTGGGAAAGTCCTGGGCAAACCGGGATGAGCTGGTCACCTGAGATGAGAAGAGAAGAGATGTGTACACACTTTAACACGCCTGCACATTTCAACGCTCCGGGGTCTTAGCTGTTGCTATTGGTGGCCATCTCCGGCACCCATCTTATTTCGCGTCAAGTGTTGCCATGGTCCTCTTCTCCCCATTATCCACCTGCAGGGCCCTCCAATGTGCCTTCTCCTGACATTGCATTCCCCAAAGTCTCCAACAAATGTTTCTACATTCCCAGGACCAGCATCGAGAGAATTTATGATGCGTCAGGTAGGCAGCTTTTCAACAAATCCTGTGGTCTTTTCCCTCTCTTCGCTTTCCTCAACTTTCAGGCAACACCTAACTTAAAGGTGAAAAGGAGGAAAATGCCACATGATGATGGAGGTAGAGACTGGGGTGACTGGCCTGCAAGCCCAGGAATGCCAATGATCTCTGGCCACCACCAGAAGCCAGGAGAGGGGCCTGGAACAGATTCCCCCTCAGAGCCTCCGGAAGGAGCCCACCATGCCGACATCTTGATTTTGGACTTCTAGCCTCCAGAACTGGGAGAGAACAAATTTCTGTTGTTTTAAGCCACCCAGTTTGTGGTTCTTTGTTACAATAGCCCTAGAAAACTACCACAGTTCCCTTACACAACCCAAGTCCAGACCTTCAAGTCCTGTGTCCTGACAAATGTTAAGGGCCTCTTCACCGGTCTTCCTGCCTGCAAACTCTTTCCTGAAATCCATCTAAAAATACCAGTTCCCGGCTCCCAGGTCAGAAACCTGCAGTGCCACCTGAGTGCCTGCTTCAATATTTCCCAAACTTACTGGAGGAGATGAATCCCCATAATTAAAATTACTGGTTCCCTGGGTCCCACTTCAGGCCTCCAGAAATGGGATCACATAAAGGGGCCTTGGAATCTGCATTTTTAATAAGCACCCAAGAGAATGTTATCCTCAGGCATGTTTGGGACCCTCTGACCTACAAGATAAAATCCGGAAGAGACCAAAGATCTTGGTTCGCAGACATGCATAAAACGGCGGCAACCTCCCTGTTGGAATGTCATCTCCCAAGGTTCTCCAGGGTCTTGGAATCCATCCCAGTGCTCTGCCTGCCTCGCTGTCCTTCAACTTGACCATCCTCTGATCAAGGATGATTGAGAACCACAGACTTTGTTCTTGCCATTTTCCTCCTTTGCATTTCCTCCCCCTCCTAGATCTAGATTCGGATGCCACAGAACTTAGAATGACTTCTAATGATTCAGAGATGGCTTTTCAATGAACCTGAAAGAAAATCCAAAGTCATCATGGCCTGGAAGACCCTGCACAACCCACCCTGCCCCCCTTTCACCCTCAGTCTCATTTAGAGCCATTCTTCTCCTTCACTCCTCCAGCTCCAGTCGTGGCTTCCGTTTAACTCCTCAAACACATCAAGCTTTTCCCTGCCTGGATCCTTCTAGCACATGCTCTTCCCTCTCGCCCCAGCCAGCACCTTATAATACTTCACTAGCACCTCCTCAGAGCTTTTCCCACCACCCTTCCTAAGCAGAACGTGCGTGTGCGAGCGCACACACAAACACACGTACACACTCCACTTATCCTCAGTCACTGCACTCTTTTTGATCAGCAGTTAAAAATCAGGAAGTTCCACATAAAAATGTCCAGCCTCTCTTAAAGAACCACGAGACCTGCCGCTATGAAGCTCACCGTCATACAGACCCGTGAGCTGGGCTGGGCTCGGTGAGCTCTTGACTTGGCGGGAGCTCTGCCTTCTGCAGGCCCTGCCTGGCATCCGCACCCATCGCAGCCACCTGCCTGGGCGGTAAAGCAATCCCGTTTGTGTCCCCCACCCCAAAATTGGGTTTACTTGCTTATCACCTGTCTCCCTCGTGCAAAGAGATGGTCTTATTCCCCAGTTCGGCCCCCGCATCCAGCCGGTGCCTGGCCCGTAGCTGGGCCTCAAGAAAGATGTGCTGAGTGAATCAATAACTGAGGGCTGGACGGCCCGCCCCCTCCCTAAGTCCCACACGCCACACCACTCGTTTTGCCATTTAATGACACCCTTCCCTGCAAGACTCATTAAATTCGCTGCCCCAGTGCCTACGTCCTCCGGAGATCTTATGAAAACACAAATCTCTTTCTTTCATTGCCCAGTTTTAAAGATTTTAGGAGTCTCCCAGCACCAGCTGGAGAAAGCAGAAACTCCCCACTGTGGCCTTTGAGGCCCATCTCATCGCTTCCCACCTCCTCCTCCAGCCCGCGTGGCCAGAGAGGGCCGCCACCTAGCGCACACCCGCGCCCCACGCAAGGGCGCAGGGGACACACCGCCTTCTCTGCCGACCCCCACACCTCTGCTGCGAGGCTCCCTCTCCCTGGAACGCCTCCTCCCCCGCCCTATCGCCCCCCCACCCCGTGCCTCTAGCAAACTCCTACTCATTCTTCTGCCCTGGCCCTGGCTCTAACCAAAGTCACTTCACCCGTGAAACACTCCAGACTCCCCCCGAGGCCTGACTTAGTCATCATCTCTTCTCCGCTCCCACCTCCTCTTTCCTGCCCCGGCCTTAGCCCTGAGTAATGGCTCAAAATAGCAGCTGGTGTCTTCTGAGTACTCGCTGTGTGCCAGGCACGGAGCGAGTTTTATCTCCTTTAATCATCACACCCAGGCTGAACCTCTGCCTGGAAGGCGTCCCCCGACCCTCAGCTACCCCCGCTCCCACCAGCCAGAGAAACACAAGATCACTTTTTCATCTCCAGTGCCCCTGAGACGCCACCCCTGCCACCCTATTCGAAATTTTCCTTTTCCTTCTACACCTCCCTCCACCCCCAAGCTCCCTAGGCCTCCCCATCCCCCTTCCCGGCTTCATTTTTCTCCATAGCTCTTATCACTAACACGCTATATTTTGTAATTAATTAACTTGTGTATTCTGTCTCTCTCCTCCCCTGGAATGTCAGCTCCAGGAGGCCAGGGATTGTGTCATGTCTTCGCTACTACTGTATCTTTAACCATCTAGAATAGTATCTGGCACAAAATAGACACTCAATAAATATTTACTAATTCAAAAGAGGTAGTTATTCTCACTATCTTCATTTCACTCCTGAGGAAGGTGGTCTTCAGAGAGATGAAGACGTGTGCCCAGAGTTCCACAGCTGGTTAGTGATGGAGCCAGATGTGAGCTCTAGGATGGTCAACTCCAGCAAACCTCCCACCTCACCTACTCCGCACATCGGTTCCAGAAGACATCTCTCCAAGGGTCTGACTTCTCAGCTAGACGCTGGATTCTTGGAGGCAAGAACTTGATCATATTCACAGTATTGTTTCTGCCTGATCCTTAGTAGGCATTCAAGGATGCTTCCTGAGCCAATGTCTGTGTGAACTGTGGAGTTCTAGATGGTAGAAATCAAACCTTCATTCTTTTTTTTTTTAATTATTCTTTAACTCCATGCCAAGGACCGTATTGTATACGCAGTTGAGGCTTAATAAATACTTATTACATTAATGAATTCTATTATGGCAGTAGGTAATAAAAATAATTAGACAGCAATTATGACAATAATAGGTAACATTTAAGGAGTCCTTACTCTGTGCTGGGTCCTATCCTAAGTGCTTTGTACATGAGTGAAGACAAATAATGCTCCTATTATCCTGATTTTATAGGCGAGGCAACCGAGGCTCAGGGAGCTTAAGAACTTGCCCAAGGTCACACAGGTAGGAAATGCCAGAGGCAGGAGTGAAGGTGGGTATCTGGGAATCACGTTCTTAAGGACTCCTCTAGGCTGCCTCTCGGCCTCTCTAAGAGATGGCCACTAAAAGGTCACCCCGTGTGAAAACAAGAAGAATGGTTTATTACACATTTCTGTTTTATTTCAAAGAATTTCTTGAAATTCTACCAAAGGCTTTGGTAGGCAATATTATGTGCTAAATAATAACCGCCCATGTTCTCACCGAACCTGACAGTTTGCAGAGCAGTTTCATGTATAGTTTCTCATCTGAGGAGAGAATCTGAGGCTCTGAGCAGTTCAATGAACAGGGTCAAGGTCACCCAGCCATCAAGGGGCAGAGCAAGGGCTCAAATTAACAGCTATCACTTAAAAAAAGTTAAGATCTCAGGGCCTCCAAGTATAAAGCTCTTCCATGCTCCTTAAAAGCAAATAAGAGGGCTTCCCTGGTGGCGCAGTGGTTGCGCGTCCGCCTGCCGATGCAGGGGAACCGGGTTCGCGCCCCGGTCTGGGAGGATCCCACATGCCGCGGAGCGGCTGGGCCCGTGAGCCGTGGCCGCTGAGCCTGCGCGCCCGGAGCCTGTGCTCCGCAACGGGAGAGGCCACAACAGAGGGAGGCCCGCATACCACAAAAAAAAAAAAAAAAAAAAAAAAAGCAAATAAGATAGTTCATGGGGAAGGCACTTAGCACAGTTCCCAGCACCAGGGTGGACCCTCATAAAGGTTAGCTATCATCATCTTCATCAACTCGTCCTAGGAAGTGGAATATTTTAGCTGATGACTGCTGCCTGCCTATTGACCCTGATGGAAAGGTTACGCTTTTCATTCTAGTTCATCCCTGGTATGGAGTAGTTGAAATAATGATCAATCTCCGTTATCCCCGGGGTACACAGAATGTCAAGAGCTGGAAGGGATTGTGAAGATGATCTCATCCGTCTGCATTTACAGATGGAGAAATTGAGTCCCAGGGAGGGAAGAGGTCAGAAAGCAAGCTCCTCAAGGGCAGGGCTCATGCACGGTGCCTGGCACATGCTGCCTCCCATGAAGATGGGTTTTTAAGTAAAATGGCATTTAGTTTCTTACAAGCTACAGGAGATAACTCATTCGTTTCCCGAGCTGTGAGTGTTATAAGCTATTAACCAGAAAACGGATCATGTGACTTAATTCCAACTCTGCAAAGGGCTTAAAATGCTTTGGTGAGTAGTCTGAGATTCATAAATGTGCACTTCACCTCTCTCTCAAAGAATTATTAACCAGCTCCATCAAAACTGGCACTTGAGCAATCAAGGAGAAAAAGAGCCGGCAAGAGAAACTTCTTGAAAAAAATCTCACCACCATTATACGTGACTTCTTGCCACCTCTTTTCCCCACCCCCTAAGAGGAGGAAGGAAAGAAATAAGCATTGTTATGCAAGACGTAAATCAATAAAATGAATTGTGGAAAATTACAAGCTCTTTCTACCTCACAAGGTAAATTTCAAACAGACACAAGAGTTGTGTTAAGTTGTAGAAGAACTAAAGACAGAAAGTATTGCGAAGAGGGATAAAGCAGAAATGGAACCCTCACTAGCTTCTTTCAGAGGGTGGAGATGGGCTGGGGGGGAGATATGACTGTGTGGGTGTGATACTCATTCCCAACTAATGATTTTGTGAACCTGTAATTTATAGAATCTGTGTCATCCACTCACTTTGCTTATCTCCCTAACTCACTGAGTATTAATTCTCCCAGGCCTGGGACTAGCTTTTCATCCCCCACGTAGGACTTGATCAGCTTTAGCTTGAGGATTTGGGGGTGGGGAGGGAGGATGGAGAGAAATGAGATTAGGGTTCAGTCTTCAAACCAAAGAAACAAAAATATAAACCCTTCTCTGTTTCTGCTGTTTCTCTGGGCTTCATACTTCTTGAGAAAGGCTGAATTTCAGGCCCTGCGAACAAACATGTGCCCGGAACAGCCGTCTCGGAATGAAAGGGCTCCCCTCCTCCACACCACCTTTATCAAATTCAGACTATTTTCCACATTCTTTCCTTACACAGCCCAGGCGCACTTGTGACGCAGGCCTCAGAGCACATTCCACTTAGGAGATCCAGAAAGCTCCGGCCTGGCCCTCCCTTCTAGAAAGGAAAGTCCAAGAGGGATGCCACACCCTGGGGGAGGACAGAGAGGATGTGACGACACCTGCAGGAATGCAGGGCCCACGCAGGTGTGTTGGCACCCATGAACTTCCTTTTTAAAAAGGGGCTTGATAAATCAGTACCGATAACAGTAATAAAGCTCCACCACCCAGCAACAGCTCCCACAGAACTAGGGCCCAGCATGTGGCCCTGGCAGCTGGGGGTTGGGAGGTGACAGCCGAGAACAGAGATCCCAGCAGTCCCTGGGAGTCCCTGAGACCTTTTCAAGTGAGTCTCAAAGCCCAAACTATTTTCACAATACTAAGATGTCACTTGCTCTTCTCACCTTCCTTGTCAGACAGGTATACAATGGAACTTTCCAGAAGGGATGGGACATGTGATGATATCATCACCCTGATGACTATTGGTATGTGTGCTTGTGTATTTTTGTGATTTAAACATTTCTCAATTTCAATTTTAATACAATGACTGCTGAAAGACATATCACAGATAAACACAATACCTGGAGGCCCTCCATAATTTTTAAGAGTACTGAGGGGTCTTGAGACCAAACTGCCATGCTGCCCCATCACAGCACCACACTTCATTTCCAGTTTAGCTTGAGTCACATAGTACGTGCTTTTGAACAGGGGGTAGAGAAGGCAGTTTTATTATTACTCAGCTTGGGATGGGATCCTTTCCATCTGGACTTCCACCCAAAATGGCCAGAAAAACTTTAAATTCCCCCACGAATATTTGGTGGACTGAACCCCTCAGCGGGGAAGATGGGTTTCTCACCTTTGAACCCAGGTGGGGTAAAGTTAGTATGGAGAAATCGCCCTCCTCAGCTCCAGCACCCGGCAGAGACATATCTGAGTACCTGCTAGGAGTCAGGTAGGTGCTACGGCTCCACAGTGAGCAAAGCAGACAGGTCCCTGCCTTCTCAGAGCCGTCATTCTCGGTCAGGAGCACATTACTCCCAAAACACATGGGGAAACCGGAACTTGACACAAGTGCTTGGAAGGAGGGGTGCAAAGTGTGAGGAGGGATTGGAGGCATGAGATAAGGGGAGGAAGCCTCGGAGGACTCAGGTGGAATGCAGCGCCCTAACCAGATCTTCTTGGCCATTTCAGGTTAGAAACCCCGCCCACCGGCCCAGGTCCAGCTCTCAGGAGGGTTCCACAGCTCCTTGATGAGCCGCAGTGCCATGATGAGCCCCCTGCAGGTGAGGGGGGGGAGCGTTGGGGGTCTCCTCCTCACCTCCCCAGCACGGCCAGTGCTGAAAAGGGCCCCTGGGAGAAGAAACCCAGCTGTGGGGCATTTAGAGAGAGGAGTCAGTCTTTTGTTATCAGGGACACAGCTCGGTCATTCCACTGGGGGGGAGGGGGACAAAGACAATCTGGAGGCTGTCATTGGTGGACACAACGAATAGCCCAGAAATGGCTGGAGGGAGAGGAAGACTTCAGAGGTTAAAAATAAATTAAAAAGAAAAGAAAAAAAGAAAGCCCTGGAGGGACGGTCTAGAAGTACTTGGGGAAGCCGGACCTTCGAGGAGCCATCCCGAGCCTCTGCCCACTTTCCCTCCCTCCCAGCGGCCACTCGACCCTATGGGACTTGACGGACTGCAGAAAGTGTCTCTACCAACAAAACTAAGCCAGTAGAGCCCTGAGATTCTTCCCCAGTGACTGTTGCAGAGGCGGGAAAACTTGAATTTTGTAATCAGAGTTGCAGCCAGACCCCTAAACGACGCAAATGGGTGGTGGAGGGGCGTAGTTGCACGCTGCAGCATCCCAAAGTGGAAGGAAGATAAGGGGTAGCAGAAACATAGCAGCCCCACCCCGCCTCCGCACCAGCCGGGCCTCGCCTCCCATTCCCCGGCGGCGCGCGAGCCGGGTCCTGAGCAACCAGGCGCGCGCCTGCGCGTGCACAAAAGGCCCAGCCGCCCTAGCTCATCTCCAGGTGCGCTCGCGCTTCCGGCCGGCCTTCCCGGGGCGGAAACTCCAGGGCCCGCGCATGCGCTTTCCAGCTCTCTTGCTAGGTCGGGAGAGGAGGTCCACGGCTTCAGGTGATCCCGCCCCTCCCTCGCAGCGCGGGACCAATCGTACGGCGGCGGGCGGGACTTTCGCGGAGGCGGCCCGCCCACGCGCTGCGCGAGGCGTGTATCGATTGGTTGGCTCTGTGGGCGCAGGTGCGCGCTTCCCATTGGGTGTGGGCGGAGCGCGAGCCGCCGAGGCGTCTACGGAGGCTGCAGGTGAGCGCGCGCACGTGCCGCGGCTCCCGCCCGGCTGGGGTGCGCGCGCGCGGGCTCGCGGGGGAAGCGGCTGAGAGCTAGGCTGCGGCGCCCGTCCCCTGTGCTCCGCCCCCTCCTCCTCCTTCGCCGTCGCGGCCGTCGCCGAGGCCCGGAGGGAGGGAGCCGCGTTCCCGCCCGCTGCGCCGCCAGTCTCACCCTCGGTCGCACCGCGTGAGGAGCCAGCCGAGCGGAGCACTGCGCGGAGACCCGAGTCGCGGTCGCCCCTCTGCAGGTGCCTGTGAGGAGGCGCCTGGGCCGCAGCCGAGTCCCGATCCCGCCGGCCGCGCACTCGCTCCCCGCGCTCCGAGGGACGGCCCGGCTGGAGGAGGCCGTTGCGGGCCAGGCCTCAGGATGAACCGCAGCCACCGGCACGGAGCGGGCAGCGGCTGCCTGGGCACCATGGAGGTGAAGAGCAAGGTGCGCGGGGCCCGGGCTGGGCTGAGCGGCCGGCTAGATGGGGACCGGCGGCCAGGGCCTTGAGGGGGGTGCTCCCGGGGCCTGGGGGAGGCCAGGGGCTGGCCGGGGACGGCCTGAGGAGCTGCCCGCTGTCTGGGACCGTGGTGGGTGCGGTGGTGGGTTTGGAGGCAGGAGGTGGTGGATAATACGCTTGCTGTGAAGAGGACGAGCGTGGGGGGTTGTGTCTGCTCCTGCCCCAGGTAGGGAGGACACCAGCTGAGCGCTTAATCTACCTCCTTAAAAATCACTCCTGTTCAAGGATGGAAGTAAGGGCCGAGGTATAGCCGAGGATGGGAGGCGTTTGAGCGCAGCGTGGTACGAAAGGTTTGGAGGAATTCTACCTCCTGGCCTCTGAGTAGAGTATTTGGAACACCCGTGGTCACAAAATGTTATCCCTTTCTGTGGCTCAAGGGTGCATCAAGTGGTGAAGGAGAGAGCCCAGGGAACTCAAGAGCCCTTGTAAAGTTAGCTTTGCTTCCTGCTTAGAGATTTTTCTAGCACTAACTTTGGTATGCATTTAATCTTTAAAATTAACACTATAGCCTTTCGTTTGAGTAGCACTTCACAGTTTGAGTCTGGGTGCTCTCTTCATTCCATCCTGCTACCTTTTTCACATCAAGTGTTTTCACTCTTGACCAACGGTATGCCAATCTGCTGATAATTACGTCGGTATCCACAGAATTCCTAAACTGCAGGGCTCCCTGAGCAGGACGGTGTATAGGGATTAGTGAGGGAATGCTTTCCAACGGAGGTTTTGAGATGGAATTTGAAGATGATGGGCGGCCACGGGAATATTTTCAGCAAGCATTTCATGAATTGAAGAGCCAAAGGGGACTTAGATAAACCTAGTCTGATTCTCTGAGAAGACGGGGGCTCAGAAAGCTTATGACTTCTACAAGGTGTGCTTTTTATGACAAAACCTTAAAACCTTTTACAAAGTAAGTTTTAGGCTTTATAGAATAGAAAAGAGAGGACAGGGGCTGGGCCCTGAAAACTTTGAAAATAAGAGTGGGGAAGATCAAAACACATGAAAGAATAGGAGAAAAGTAAAAGCATATCAACTTTAAAAATAATGAAACATCATTGAATGTAAGACTACGGGGTGGGGTGGGGTGGGGTGGTGGTGGGGAGAATGCAAAATCCAGGAGTGATTTTCAGTGAAGTAGAGTAGGAAGGCTCCCTGGAGCCTGTGGTAGAATGGTTTTTATTATCTGGAGTTGATAAGCAAAGTTCTGTAAGTTGCTGGAACTGAGATGATCACATCAAGAGTATCTGCATTCATTTTTCACATTATTTTAAAATGTTATTTTCGACTTAACTCGTGTATCAGAATAGGTACTAGTTAAGAAACCCTTCTGCTTAATAAGAATAGAAATGTAGTTAGAGCAGTTTCACGAATATGCTGTCTCCTGTGTCCTCCGTGGAACTGCCATAGCAAATTGAAGTGACATGCTTGAACTAAGGGTTAAGATAACTCAAAATATATAGGACTTTTCCTCTAGCAGTGTAGTGGTGGTAGTTCCGTGCCCAGTGGTTGAACCTTCTCATGGCATTTCTGTTATAAATCTAGTTTGGGTTTGTGGGAGTTGAGGTTAAGAAAAGAAAGACATTTATGATGTTGCATAATCTTAAACTGCAGTTTGTGGTCCTAATCTTGGTAGCAGGTATTTAATCTTTTTATCATAGGAAAAAATTAGTAGGGATTCTAGGTGTTCTGATAAATACAGTCAAATGGTAATTTATCTCTCAGACTAGGAAACCTCGAGCACTTGGGGACTGGAATTCCAGGCTTTCTGCCCTTCTAGTCTGTCAACTGGTTTATGAATCTTTCCCATACTACCCATTATGTATTTGACCTGCCATACCGGACTTCTGGTGAACCGTGTCTCTTAAATAGAATCAAGGCATTCTGAGAACCTGCATGTCATAAAGTGTGGTCCCACTAGTGTTCTAGCTGCTGATAAATAGGCACAGTAGAGGTGCTGTTTCTAGTGTGTCAGTGACACCTTATGTTTTAAATATATATTTATTTTTAATGGATTAAATAAAACACTTGGCATCTTTACCATTTAAAAAATATTTGGACAGATGTGTGAAACAATACTTCCTTTTTCACTGCTTTGGTGATATCACAGCTTTTTACAAAGCTGGTTGCTAAGAGGTTGTGACCACAACTTGGCAATGCACAGATCCACGTTTCAGGATTTCTTTTTCTTCTGCCTAGAAAACAGCGTCAACGTCATATCTTTGCTCATGGAAGGGGAAAATGGTACAAATAAAGTAATGGATAAGGCAAATATAACTATAGTTAAGTTGTGATACCAGTTACCATGTGACTTTTCTTTGGTAACTGATTTATCTTCCTGTTTCTCCAGAGTTGGAAAAAGCTCTTAATAATCAAGGTGATGTCCTTTAATAACCTTAGGTTATTAAACAGTTGGAATAGTCTTTGAGCTGTACATTTCCTAGTTCTTATTCATGGGCAAACAATATTAAAATTAAGTTTTCACTTCTAGAGTGTACCAAAAGATGCTGGGAGACAGGTGTCCATACACGTTCTAGGTGACCAAGGCAAACTAGACCAGGGTAAAAAAAGTTATAATAGTTGTTGATTGGGTCTTAATGTTATCTCTATTTTAGTATTTTTCTTCATGTAGTAAAAAGTTCTCTTAATCCTGTTGTTTTGCTGCAAGAAGCATAACAATTTCTCTTTTTCTTTTTTCCTGCTAATATTGCAAAAGGGCGCATCTACTTGTGAAGCCATACAATTTTCCATTGTTTTTATCATAACATTTAAGCAAGAGAAAAAAATGTTGAGCAAAGAATTTTTATCCACAAGCTTTAGCAAAAACATTGCAGCCCTAAAATATTCAATTATTAGATGTTACTCCCATTCACCAGGGGAAGTAATAAAACCCTGAGATGAATCAGAAAGCACTAGGATGTTGTGATACCAGAATAAAGAAAATGGAGAAGAAACTATGACTTTTTATAACATCATAAGACTAACGCTGATATGAAGGGTGTTCCCCAGTTATTATTTACTTTGAAACGTGAAGGTGTGACTACACTTTTTGAGCGCTTTAGGTATGAGTCACCTTATTTTCTTGACAGATGTTAGTGCTTATGTTTCAGGAATGTGTTTTGGAAACTTTTAATTTGTTAGAGGTAAGAAGTGGTTTTAGTAATTTTTTATTTTAATTTAAAACTAGTGAGTAGTGTGGGTGTAAGCAAGGCAGAGGAGATAGTAAAAGCAGTGAGTTCAGAGAGACCGTGGGATCCTTAGGGAAGTGAATTGACACATTTGTAACCTGCTCAGATTATTCTGATAGAGACTTTCTCTGCAAGATGCTTAAGGCTGTCTTAGGGGTACATTAGTGTTTCTTGCCAATAACAGATATTTAGAGGAAAAATGAGTTCAGTGGTCAAACACATTTGGCAAACATTTGTTTAAAAACTTTTTTTTTTTTTTTTTTTAATCAACCACAGGACTTAACTGAGCGTTTAATATCTGGTCTCCACAGTGATTCCTAAGAGTGTAATTATAGTTATGTAGCATTTCCCAAACTTGTGTGACTGGGGCACTTTTTGAGGAAGGCTGATGAATCTTTCTTACGTTTCCACATTTGAGGAAATGCCATGCTAGTCCCATAGTTAAGTCATAGATCCTGTTTATTATGGACTAGATGAAGCCAGTCCTTCATGTTGAATAAGAACCACTTAAATAATTTGGCGTTTGGAAGTCAGAGGTGTGAATCTAGAGTAGGGAAGCAGACCTGAGAACCAGAATTGTGGAGATAAATATTGGGCATGATGGAAGTGTCATCCTCCCTGTTTGTGTGATCCCTTAATGCCTCTCATATAGTTATTCTTTTTCCCCACTAATTGCTGAGCTCTGGTGCAGGCCATTCTCTAGGGCCTAGCACTGTGCCAAGCACGTAAACACTTCTGCTTTAATTGGAGAGTTGTAGGACATATATTTAATGTATTGTGTGTGTGTGTGTGTGTGTGTGTGTGTGTTTTAAGATTAACATAGGGAAGACACTTCTTATCTCTAGACCTGTTTCTTCTATGACATACCTCCATTTGTATCGTACCTTAGTGCCAAGAAGCTCAAAGTCCTTTTTGTAGATGTTGCTGTTAATTCTTGCCACTTCCTGTGAAATTGTAATTCCTTTTATGCGGGAGGAAACTTAGATGCTTTTTTCTACCAGTCAAAATAAAGACTTAGGAACATCTTTGTTACCCCATGGCCTGAGTGAGGAGCAGATAACTGCTGTCAGGATCAGGGCTCCAGACAGGGTTTGTTTGAGCTGAGTCACTCTGCAGGACAGTCCCCAGTGAGGCCTGGGTACCCCAGGGATTAAGTTGAGCCTGCATCTCTTGAAGGGAATGCCCTTCCGAGATGCAGCAGCGAGCAGACACATTCC
Source organism: Physeter macrocephalus (assembly GCF_002837175.3). Taxonomy (NCBI): domain Eukaryota; kingdom Metazoa; phylum Chordata; class Mammalia; order Artiodactyla; family Physeteridae; genus Physeter; species Physeter macrocephalus. Next base: position 10,720,341 of record NC_041227.1, on the reverse strand, counting down.
TTTGCCTTCCTTATGTTGTTTTATCTCCTGATAATGAGGTTTCTGACAATAGACTGTGTTATTGGAACTGTCTTCTTCATTAAGGGAAATACTGTGCCTGTGAATTTTTCTGTCATGCATTTTAAGATTGGATCCTGTTACCTTTTTTAAAATTAATATGTTTATTTATAGTTTGGAGCTGAATTTCGTCGGTTTTCACTGGAAAGATCAAAACCTGGAAAGTTTGAGGAGTTTTATGGATTACTGCAACATGTTCATAAGATACCCAATGTTGACGTTTTAGTAGGCTATGCAGACATCCATGGAGATTTACTACCTATAAATAACGATGATAATTATCACAAAGCTGTTTCAACGGCCAACCCACTGCTTAGGATTTTTATACAAAAAAAGGGTAAGTAACAATGTTTAGAAAAATTGTTTTAGAATTAGAAGTTGTTTATTTTCCTCATTGATAGGATACACAGAATTCACTACAAATTTAATGAATAGACATTTTGTGTGAATCTTCTTACCATATTAACTAACAAGTGAGTTAAAACAGCTGTGATATTATTGGTTTAATTGACACCTTTACAGTTCACTAAGTGTACTTTGGAAAGATTGCAGGTTTTTTTTTTAATTTATTTTAATTTTATTTTTGGCTGCGTTGGGTCTTCGTTGCCGCACGCAGGCCCTCTCTAGTTGCGGCCAGCGGGGGCTAGTCTTCGTTGCGGTGCACGGGCTTCTCATTGAGGTGACTTCTCTTGTTGCGGAGCACGGGCTCTAGGGGCGTGGGCTCAGTAGTTGTGGCTCGCAGGCTCAGTAGTTGTGGCTCGTGGGCTCTATAGAGTGCAGGCTCAGTAGTTGTGGCGCACAGGCTTAGTTGCTCCATGGTTTGTGGGATCTTCCCAGACCAGGGATCGAACCCGTGTCCCCTGCATTGGCAGGCGGATTCTTAACCGCTGCACCACCAGGGAAGTCTGAAAGATTGTGGTTTTAATTACTTTATAACCTCTTAGATTTCTTAAAAATGGAAATTAGGAATTTATTGAATCTTCACTTTGTTGAATGGAATTTTGTCCATTCAGAAAGATGTGGTAGAAGGAGTATGACTTTGGAGTCAGGGAAACATTCTACTTTTTTGGTAGCAACTAACTTTGAAATACTGTATGTACCACTTACTAGGTACCTGAAGGAAAGCTGTTTATTCTTCCTGGGTCGCAGTGTCTTTATCTATAGAATGAACATACTATCTCATAGGATTACTGGGAAGTTTAAATGAGCTCAATGCAGTGCTCTGGCATGTAGTATGCCTCCGGTGAATGTTTTCTTTCCTTTTAAGGCATTTTTCACAGAAATAAAACTAGTGAATTATCTGGAAAATCAGAGAGCAAGTCATTATTTTGAAGGAATGTAAACATTGATATTGGTCTTGCAAAAGAACATTTTAAAATAACCACTCTGTATGGCAAGAATTGAAATGTATTTTGAGCCCTAAAACTTTTAACTTTGTGGACTCCTCCGTGTGTGTGTGTTTATCTGTGTCTGCCTGTAGATGGCCATGGTGTGTGCCATTTGTTCCTTTGTCTTTGGTAAATGAAGAGGTTTGGAAAGGCAGCATGAGAGCCACAAGCCCAGTATTGGTGGGATAATAAACGCCTTACTGTGTTTGTAAACCAACCCAGAAAGCAGTTTGAGAGAGTGGGTAGAAATTACCCTTGAAGGTGAAACTTTATTTCCAATCAGTTGATAAGCATTGGACCACTCCTAGGGCTTTGAAATTCCACTGATTGTGTATCTTTGCTTCTGGGTTTGGAGGAACTAAAGTCCGCCAACAAAATAAACCTCCAAGGGTAGGGTAACTTACATCTGTATCCCTTGACTATTTACAAAATACTTTACAAACACACAAATTCATTTTCCCAAAGACGCCTAAGATGGATTTCCTAGGTATGTGACAGGGGTGTGGTACCATTAGAGTGTTACTTCAGGAAGACTCATTTGGCTGTTCAGGATGAATTGGAGTATGCAGCAGTCTTACAGGAAGGCGGATTCTTAACCGCTGCACCACCAGGGAAGTCTGAAAGATTGTGGTTTTAATTACTTTATAACCTCTTAGATTTCTTAAAAATGGAAATTAGGAATTTATTGAATCTTCACTTTGTTGAATGGAATTTTGTCCATTCAGAAAGATGTGGTAGAAGGAGTATGACTTTGGAGTCAGGGAAACATTCTACTTTTTTGGTAGCAACTAACTTTGAAATACTGTATGTACCACTTACTAGGTACCTGAAGGAAAGCTGTTTATTCTTCCTGGGTCGCAGTGTCTTTATCTATAGAATGAACATACTATCTCATAGGATTACTGGGAAGTTTAAATGAGCTCAATGCAGTGCTCTGGCATGTAGTATGCCTCCGGTGAATGTTTTCTTTCCTTTTAAGGCATTTTTCACAGAAATAAAACTAGTGAATTATCTGGAAAATCAGAGAGCAAGTCATTATTTTGAAGGAATGTAAACATTGATATTGGTCTTGCAAAAGAACATTTTAAAATAACCACTCTGTATGGCAAGAATTGAAATGTATTTTGAGCCCTAAAACTTTTAACTTTGTGGACTCCTCCGTGTGTGTGTGTTTATCTGTGTCTGCCTGTAGATGGCCATGGTGTGTGCCATTTGTTCCTTTGTCTTTGGTAAATGAAGAGGTTTGGAAAGGCAGCATGAGAGCCACAAGCCCAGTATTGGTGGGATAATAAACGCCTTACTGTGTTTGTAAACCAACCCAGAAAGCAGTTTGAGAGAGTGGGTAGAAATTACCCTTGAAGGTGAAACTTTATTTCCAATCAGTTGATAAGCATTGGACCACTCCTAGGGCTTTGAAATTCCACTGATTGTGTATCTTTGCTTCTGGGTTTGGAGGAACTAAAGTCCGCCAACAAAATAAACCTCCAAGGGTAGGGTAACTTACATCTGTATCCCTTGACTATTTACAAAATACTTTACAAACACACAAATTCATTTTCCCAAAGACGCCTAAGATGGATTTCCTAGGTATGTGACAGGGGTGTGGTACCATTAGAGTGTTACTTCAGGAAGACTCATTTGGCTGTTCAGGATGAATTGGAGTATGCAGCAGTCTTACAGGAGAGAGAGAGAGCAAGGAGCAGGGGCGTGAGAGACGCTGAGAAGCTGCCCGGGCGGGAGACCAGGTGAGGAAGATAAAGGGGAGGATGTGAGAGTCACTGCGCTCCCCCCTGGATGGCAGAGGGTTGAAGAGGTGTCCAGAGGAAAATAGCTTTCTGGATTTGAGCCTGATGGTGCCATAAAACAGTTCCAGTCTGGAAGAGAGATTGACTTGGAAAGAAAATTGGTTTGGTTATAGGACAAAAAAGCTTATCTGGGGCTTCCCTGGTGGCGCAGTGGTTGCGCGTCCGCCTGCCGATGCAGGGGAACCGGGTTCGCGCCCCGGTCTGGGAGGATCCCACATGCCGCGGAGCGGCTGGGCCCGTGGGCCATGGTCGCTGGGCCTGTGCGTCCGGAGCCTGTGCTCCGCAACAGGAGAGGCCACAGCAGAGGGAGGCCCGCATACCACAAAAAAAAAAAAAAAAAAAAAAAGCTTATCTGGCTGGCGAGTTTCAACCTTGTCCCGTAGGAAATCAGAAATGATGGGCTGGAGCTTAGGGTGGAAATCTAGAGGCTGATCAAAGACCTGAAAGTCTGTGGAAAAGTGATAGTTGAAATTTTGGGGAGTGGCCATAAGGGCTAGCTGAGATGAAGAAGCAGGGCTGGTTCTTAGAAAGCTATGTATAGAATGTTGGAGAAGACAAAACATTGGAGTGGCACTTGTCATTTTAAGCAGAATAATTTAAATCATTGTTGTTGACTAGAAGGCCTGTCTTGTTAGCAGTTGTAATTTTCGTTACAAATTTACTGTTTGGAACATGTATTTAAATATAGAATGACTATTTTTAAACTACTGCCATCTGACAAAACTTGTTGGATTATCCCCTTTGTTAGAAAGATTATAGGTGTTGGATTATACTACCACGTGTTTTTGTTACTGGAATTGTAACACTTAAGTGATCATAGGATTAATCCTAACATCTTTTAAGGGTGGTTATCTTCTGCTATTTCCTTTTCAAATATGTTTAGATGTAAACAAAAGTTTTCTATGCTGTAGAGGTAAATAACCAATATAATTCATAGCCCTTAGAATTTGATCTAGAAATAGGCAGTGTGTTCAGCAGAAAATTTTTGTTTTTAAAAATGTAACTTTGGGACATCCCTGGTGGTCTGGCGGTTAAGACTCCATGCTTCCACTGCAGGGGGCCGCGGGTTCAATCCCTGGTCAGGGAACTAAGATCCTTCATGCCACCCGGTGCGGCCAAAAAAAAAAAAAGTAACTGTAATACAAATATGACTTAAGCAAAACATGAAAAGTCAGTCAGTTGATTCCTTCCTGCTGAAAGCCCTCCAGTGGTTTCCGGCGCATCCAGAATAAAATCCGTCTTGATTCGTGCTCCACAGCGTCCATCTCCTTCCTCCATTCTCCCACTCCCACCTCACAGCAACCACATCGGCCCTCTTTCTGTCCCTAGGACTCAGTGGGCTTGTTGCCGTCTCTGTGCTTCTGCACTTGCTGTTCCTTCTGTAAGGAACGCTTTTCCTGCAGCTGGTCGCATGGCTGCCTCCGCATCCCTCAGTTCTCAGCTCAGATGACTTTCTCAGAGGGGCCTCTTCTGACCACCCTAGCTAGGGCTCCCCAACCTCCACCTTTACCAGATTACCCTCTGGTTATTTAGGTAGAGTTAACATGTTTGTTGTCTGTCTTACAGAGTTACACAGTGCCCTGTAGTTCGTGGTTATACTTTTTTTCTTTTAAACAAAGCTCAACAGATGCTTAAGTAGAAAGCTGATTTTACTTAAACTTTAATGAACATTAAATTCAGGAAACTAATGTAAAACATGGCATTAAGTACAGTTACACTTTCTTGCTTAATTACAACACATTTTCTGTTTTACTGGCCTGTTGCTTCCAGTTTAGGAACCAGTAGGGCAGCAGTTGCACTTGATGTGGCATCAAGCGATTTTTTTAAAAGACAGATATGAAAACGATTTTAAATTTTAAAACCATGTGACCTTTTAAAATCTGATACCCTCTACCAAATAAAGCTTCTTTGAAGTGAAAGCTCACGATTGAAAGCATAAACCACTTCATAGCTTGAACTCAGGGGTAGCGTCGTTGCGTATCTTGAAAAGTTTTATGTTTTACAATAATTTATTGTTAGAGGAGAAAACCCAGACTCTATTTCCAGGGCTGTTATTGTGAAAGCAAAAACAAAACAAAAAACCTGATATTTTAAAAGTTACTTTCGCAGAGGATCCTAGGGCTTTTGCCAGCCCCCTCCCCCCGTCAGAGTTTAGAATTTCCTCATTTATTTGAGGGAAAAAGAGAGTTTTTCTTCTCTTGTTGTTCAGGTGGTTATTGTATGGTAAACAATCTCAGAAAATATTTAAAGGTTGCACCTTTAGAAAAAGTACTCAGGTCATTCCTGTAGGTTTGGAATGCAGCCAGGGAAATGTGTATTTTTTAAAAGCCCGTTGTGAAGATCAGCCAAGTCTGAGGCCCATTGACCTGCACGGACTTCTCGCCAGATCTGATCAGAATACCTACACCACAACTTCTTGCTGTGTCACAGTCTGTTTCTGTGTGCCATCAGACAAACACATTTGCATCATGGGTTTATTCAAAGGAGTATGTTGGAAACACCAGAAGGGCCTTGCTTTAAGCCTCATCTGTGTTAGGACATGGCCTTGTGGCCCAGACACCTGGAACTGGGCAGCCACTTAAACTGTCTCTTAGAACTTTACTGTGCATTGGATGTTATTTGGGAGTTGTATTTTAAGGTTATATTTTAGTGAGTCAGGGTTTAATTTAGAAATGGTCTAACGAGTATACATTTTAATAGTAATTAAATTGTAAAAAATAGTTTAACAGAAGGTACGGCCCCAGAAATAAAAAAATTAAATAAAATAAAAAGAAGAAATTGTGGAGTAACAGCTCAGAATGTGACGCCAGTTGCTTATGACAGAAACCTGGGTGTCGCCTTTGACACATACCTTTTTTTCAGTCACCAAGCCTATTAAAAATATGTTCTGGGGCTTCCCTGGTGGCACAGTGGTTGGGAGTCCGCCTGCCGATGCAGGGGACACGGGTTCGTGCCCTGGCCTGGGAGGATCCCACGTGCCCGGAGCCTGTGCTCCGCAACGGGAGAGGCCCGCGTACTGCCAAAAAAAAAAAAAAAAATGTGTTCTAATTATTTTTCAAACTTATTTCCGCATTCCACTGCCTCTGCTCCAGGCCAGGTACCATCCTAAATTACCTGCAGTAACCTCTGTCTTCCCCCACAGTTCCCTTCTCCAGCTTGCAGCCAGAGTGAGCTTTGTAGAAAAACCAAAATCCTTGGTTTTCTTCCTTTTGCCCTCAGGCTGAATCCCGTAATCCTCCCTACTTCCCCGGAGGCCCTGTCTGTCTGCAGGGCGCTGGCTGCATTGACTTGGCTCTAGCTCCTCCTCTTCTCTCCCCTCCCACCCTGCCTTCTGACTGTCTCCTCCGAGGACCCCATCCTGCCCGGCTTTGTATTTGTTGTATCTGCACCTGGAAGTTCTTCCCTCCCTTCTACCTGATTAGCTGCTGGTTTGTTTTCCAATCTCAGTATAAACCACACTCCCCAGAGAAGCCTTGCCTTACCCTGAAGACCCGGCTGAGTTCCCACTGACACAAACTTCACAGCTCTTGGCACCTTTGTAATAATGTAATGGTTTCAAGTTCTTTGTTAATTGCCATCTATTTTAGTCTGTAAACACCATGAAAGCAAGCACCTTAGCTGTTTTATGCACTGGATCTGCAGCAGATAGCAGCGATGTCTAGCCACATAGTAGCAGGTGCTTCTTAAGTATCTGGCAATTGATTTTTCTTATATTAGGAAGTGAAGGGATCTGCAGACTTTGAATATTGCTTTAAGTGATGTTTAATCCTTTTAAAGTTGCCACATCTATTTCATTTAACCATTTTGGATTAGAACAAGGATTGGCAAACTCAGGCATGCTGGCTGTTTTTATAAATAAAGTTTTCATGGAACACAGCCATGATCACTCCTTTCTGTATTGCCTGTGGCTGCTTTTGCAGCAGAGACCGTATGACCTGCAATACCTAAAATATTTACTGTACAACTCTACAGAAAAAGGTTGTCCACCCCTTGATTAGAACAATTTCAAAAATTATTTCATTCTTCCCTGTCTTCCTACTGAACTTGAAATGGGTCATAATCTTGAACTTTCTTGATGACTCTATCATGAACTGTTACTGTTTTGTCACTGTACACAGATGCTGCTGGGATTTATATAACGCTTTTGTTTTGTTTGTTTTCAGGTTTGCTCTTTCTTCACTTTAGGCTTTTATTTTTTGTATCTGTGCCTGCCACTCACTAGTGGACCCTTACCCCTGACTGTGACTTAAGACTGTGAGCTGAGGAATGAGATAACCAGGGTTTGTTGGAATTAATGTTTAAAAAGTAAGAGGCTCAGAGGGAGGCCCTTCAGGGCTCCCTTCCTCTGTGAGTCAAGCACAGGGGCTTTTTGTGTGTAAGGAAGTAAGACATCCAGTTTGGCTGTTTGGCCGCATTCCAGGGGTAGATCCTTGTCTGTTTCGGTGAGCTGAGATTGTCAGGCTCGGGATAGGTGAGGTGTCGCTGAGCCTATATCGCATACTGTTGCATAAGCCTGGGTTTATACAAGTGAAAGGTTGCCATGAGCCAGGATTCCAACTTTCCGTCTCTTTCTGAGTTTTGTACTTTGACAGACATGCTCAGGTGGAACGTCAGCCCTGTTCCCTGTAGATGTTCACCTTTACACTTTAAACCGACACCCTGCACCCTGGCTTTCCGCCAAAATATTTCTTTTCCCAGTGGCTGGAAACTGATTAGCTAGATGGGAGAACAAAGGTGCCTTTGTACTGGGGCATATTGCTTTTGAGAATTTAGCAGAGAGCATTCAAACAGAGTCTGGATGCGATGCCAAATTATGCAGATTTGGGGGGTTTTTTGGTCAGGTTTCCCATGAATAGGTATGTAGGCAACTTAGTTTTGTTCTCTTTTTGTATGGTCTGGAATTTCCCATATAAAAATTGTGTGGGCTTTCTTAATTGATTGTAAAATGAAATATACAATTTTGAATAAACACATTCAGTAGAAGATCATTGTTGATAGATTTTTGGCTACTTTTTGCCCAAAAGATTCTTTTGTCAGTCGATTTATTTCCCAAGCCAAATTATAAATAAATTTCTGTCTTTGTAAGAACACAGTGTAAGTACTTTCTCCATAAATGAAGCAAAATTATCCCCAGGGGGGAAAATGCCCCAAAATCAGGTACCACTAGGCTTTTTTTTTTTTTTTTTTTGGTTGTGCTGGGTCTTAGTTGTGGCAGGTGGGCTCCTTAGTTGTGACATGCATGTGGGATCTAGTTCCCTGACCAGGGATCAAACCCAGGCTCCCTGCATTGGGAGCGGGGAGTCCTAACCACTGCGCGTGCCACCAGGGAAGTCCCCTGGTACCCCTAGTCTTGTACATTTATCTGGAACTAGCTTTTGAAGAGTGTTCAAGCAGCACTGAGAAAAGAATACTGAAGTTCTCCAGGCTCTGACACACAGTGGACATTTAACATTCACTGTGTGAATTGAACATGTATGGTATTGGCCTTAGTAAGAAAACCTGGGGCCAGTCTTCTGTCTGTACCTTATTTTGTTTATTTTGTACCCTTAATTTCCTGGTCTATAAAGTAAAGGTAATACTTACCGGCAGGGGGGCCGAGAGTCAGGTGACAAGAGACTGCAGGTGGAAGCCCTGTGCAGACACAGTCTGGTGATGTTACTGTTGTCTGCAGCAGTGATTGAGACTAGGACTTTAAACTAGTTCTTGGGATGGTGGGGGCACTTTTGTCTTTTTTATTCTTATTAAATATTTATTTCATCCTTAGAGATTGTGACTTTTTAGTTTATCCCCATTCCAGTTATTTTTGAAATGTGATTTCACCTTTTATGCCTGCTGTTAATTCCGTTTCCTCATCCTCTGATGAGACGTGTTTGTAGACTGTCTACCTCCAGCTGTGGGATTTAAGAAGATCTAGTTTTAGTGCCCTGTTTTCCGTAGTTTACATCAGAGATTATAAATTGCTGGCTTGAAGAATAAATTCAACCCCCAGACGTTATTTTGCTCAAACAGGTTTTTGTTGTTATTTAATTAGGTGTCGGCATTTTAAAATGGGAAGTTTTGGGGTTTTTTTTTTTTTAACCTAAAAAAACAAGACTTTCTGACAAGTTGGACTGTCCACACAAATTCCTACAGTCTGTGAAGAAAAGCTGCCTGGAGCGAGAAAAGCCATGCCATTAAATGGGGCAGGAGCTCTCAGCTTTGCCAGAATCCTCACCCCTCCCTGTTGTCTCTGTCTTATACCTCAGCCTCTTTCAAAAGTGTGAAAATGAAAGGTTAAGAACTCCCCCAGAAAACTGAGGGAGAGTGTATTTGCAGAGGACCAAAATTCCTGTGTTTGATATGCATTCATTTAATTACATTATCATTTTATGTGTATTATCCATTTCATTTAATTACAGGCAGACCTCAGATATATTGTGGGTTCAATAAAGCAAATATTGTGATAGCGCAAGTCACATGAATTCCTGCACAAATTAAGTGTGTAATAGCATTATGTCTAAAAAAATACATAACTCAATTTTAAAATACTTTTTTGCTAAAAAAAAATGTTAACCATCACCTGAACCTTCAGCAGGTCATAATCTTTTTGCAGTAGTGATGTCAAAGATCACTGATCAAAGCGCATCGTAACAAGTATAATAATTTAAAAGTTTGAAATATTGCAAGAATTAACAAAATGTGACCCAGAGACACGAAGTGAGCAAATGCTGTTGGAAAAATGGCATCGGTAGACTTGCTCGGTGCAGGGTCACCACAAACCTTCAATTTGTAAAAAAACACAATTATCTGCGAAGTGCAGTAGAAAGAGGTCTGCCTGTACACTGTCTGCCCAGACTCTAATACAGGTATTTGAGCTTCAGAAGTGTCCAATTTCGTGTCATTGAGTCAAATATGATAAACATGCAAATTGGAGGTGTTTAAACAAACATAGGGAAAATACAATGTAAATAACTTGTTTTAAATGGTGTTTAAGAATGTGTGTGTGAGGCTTATCAGAATTTCATCTGCCGTATTTAATGTTGTTTAAGTCATTGAGCTTTATCAAATTTAACTTCAACTTTTGGTAACTTCATGGTGAATACTCGAGAGGGCCACCTATTGGGCTTTTCTGGTATAGCATGTCTTACTACTGCACTACATTTTCAGCTGATAGGAACAGGCTGATATTTAACGAGTTTGTTTATGTACCAAATATATTTGAGTTATCCTTTCTGTACAGATTCCACTATAGATAAATGGGCGTTTTTACAGCATTTCTATAATTATTTTCTTTTATTTTTAAACAGAAGAAGCAGACTACAGTGCCTTTGGTACAGACACACTAATAAAGAAGAAGAATGTTTTAACCAATGTGTTGCGTCCTGACAACCATAGAAAAAAGCCACACATAGTCATTAGTATGCCCCAGGACTTCAGACCTGTGTCTTCTATTATAGACGTGGATATTCTCCCAGAAACACATCGTAGGGTCCGTCTTTACAAATATGGCACTGAGAAACCCCTAGGATTCTACATCCGGGACGGCTCCAGTGTCAGGGTGACACCCCATGGCTTAGAGAAGGTCCCAGGGATCTTTATATCCAGACTTGTGCCAGGAGGTCTGGCTCAAAGCACAGGACTATTAGCCGTTAATGATGAAGTTTTAGAAGTTAATGGCATAGAAGTTTCCGGGAAGAGTCTAGATCAAGTAACTGACATGATGATTGCAAACAGCCGCAACCTCATCATCACAGTGAGACCAGCAAACCAGAGGAATAACGTCATTAGGAACAGTCGGACTTCCGGCAGCTCTGGCCAGTCTACTGACAACAGCCTTCCTGGCTATCCACAGCAGATCGAACCGAGCTTTGAGCCAGAGGATGAAGACAGCGATGAAGATGACATTATTATTGAAGACAATGGTGTGCCACAGCAGATCCCGAAGGCTGTTCATAACACCGAGAGCCTGGAATCATTAACACAAATAGAACTCAGTTTTGAATCTGGACAGAACGGTTTTATTCCTTCTAGTGAAGTGAGCTTAGCACCCTTAGCAAGTGGCACAAACACAGAATTTGAAACGCGTGCTCCAGATCAGAAACTCTTAGAAGAAGATGGAACAATCATAACACTATGAAACCATCACGTTTGAATGTTTTCTGAGTGAGGATGCCATGGAGACTTGTAAATTTGGCTAGTTTAAAGCATATATACCTCTGAACCAGTGATCTGGGATAGGCATGAAAAAAATATATTGCAAGCTTAAAATGTTATTAAAATAGTAGTTTGATAATTAATATAAACTTCGGTGGGTCAGAGGTGAATTTAAGTCTAAAACAAAGGGGCCTTTGCTAATGAAATGATGTGCTTTTGCTATTTTGTCTATAGAGAACTGGATGTTAGAGCACATTCCCAGAACTACACATAAGGACTAGATCATTTCCGTTTTAATTCTAACGTGAAGAAGTCTGAGTCTATCTTTCGATACTTTGGGACCTTGGCTCCTATATTCCCCATGTTGTATTTTGATTTTTTAATATTGTTCCTCTGTTGCTAATTGTAGCGAGTAATTTTTTCAAATGCTTTTTTTCCCCCCTAATTTCTAAGAAATCAAATCAATTGACTGTTTTTAGGGGTTGCTTCCTAAGTTATAAAGCATTGAAGCTATGTTCCTGAATTAAGAAACTCTAACGGTTGTTCAGGTCCGTGTTTGCCCATCTTGTAGCTTTCATATTTACAAACCCATTCCATTTGGGCATCACTTATGTTGTGAAAGGCAGTTCCATCGACTCTGGTGATACGGGAGACTCTCTCCCGTAACCTCTTCTTGTCCTCATTCCAGATCTCATTAGAAATCATTCCTTTTGTTGTTTGTGTGTATATTTTGTTTGTCTGCCTTTTTACTCTTTTAATGTATTTGAGTAGTGTGAGTTATTTTCGTTAAAAAAAAAAAATGCACCCAAACTAAGAGATTTTTACACACAGGACAACCTTGTGCACTTTTTATATGAAAATTTTGGGTTTTCCTTAATGGGATTTCTAGGAACACTGCCTACACTTTATGAAAAGTATGTCGTATTCACCTTTGACAGGTAGAGTGTATCTCGATTAATTTTATGAGGCTATTTATTACTTTCCGATGCATCCACTTAGCAAGGTAAGAGTAAGGCTGCTAACTTTCGTTCCTTGCCTGGTTTCATTGTATGGAGGCACACAGGCACTACAGTAGCTTGTATATAGAGACTAAGACTAGTATGAACTACATGAGTTCCCTGTGACTTATGGATATTTCTCTCAGAGTTATTTATTGATTAATTTTATGCTAGGGCTAGAATGGATACCTTATAACAATTGTGTGCTATTAAAACAATGAAGAATCAAATGACTCCGTTTTGAAGGATATTTTCTCTATATGGTAAAAGTATATGAAGTAAAGTTGATTAAATGAAGCTCTCTTGACTCAGAATACTTCAATGTATTTTGTTCACATTTTACCACTAAACGTATCACTAAACTCTTAACTGCACAACATTATGTAATACGGTGTACTTTTTGTTGAATTCATTGAAGTTCTTCCAGTTATATAACCACTATTTTTAAATGGCATTCCAGGTTTAACATTCTGTTGAGTTCTATAAGTTTGACTCTTTTTTTTTGCGGTACGCGGGCCTCTCTCATTGCTGTGGCCTCTCCCGTTGCGGAGCACAGGCTCCGGACGCGCAGGCTCAGCGGCCACGGCTCACGGGCCCAGCCGCTGCGCGGCACGTGGGATCCTCCCGGACCGGGGCACGAACCCGCGTCCCCTGCATCGGCAGGCGGACTCTCAACCACCGCGCCACCAGGGAAGCCCTATAAATTTGGCTCTTGAATGGCAAAATGTTAATAAGTAGAAGGTTACATTTCTTTTATATTTTAAGCGGTGCAGGGCTTCAACATTTTAAGTAAAAATACTTTCACATACTACCTCTCTCTCTTTCTCTCTCTTTTTTTTTTAACAAAGTTTTAACATCAGAGCTTTTCTCTTAGGGGAAGAAATACTTCAGGGCTTGACTTTTTGTACAACTTTTAACTGTAAAATACAGATTTGTCTTGTATGTATTCATGAAAATGGAAATCAGAGCTGCTAGTGCTTTTTAATTATCCCACTAAGGGTATATGTCGACGGTCTTTTCAGCTGGATCTCTCATTTAAATTATTGGTGAAAGAATTGATTACTAGACGTATTGTAAAACCAATAGATCTTGGTTATACAATAAAATGTCGATTCATTGGTAGTCTGAATTATTTCAAGTGTACCTTATTAACAAAACTATCAGTGGACTCAGCATAAAATTTTATAGTACTAAATGTCAAGCTAACTGTGAATTTTGTTCTGTATCTTAAGTAAATTTATGATAATGTCCTCATGAGCTATCAACAAAATATATGTACTTTTGTGAACTATGGATTTTCTAATTAAATTTTACATGCAACATGATTTTTACATGAATGCTACTTTGTTTAAACTATCAAATGTCAGTATTTTACTACAATTTTATTATAAAATGTACATTATCACTAAATGAGCTTTGATTTTAAAAATCAAATTAGCTTTAGTTGTATATTATTTTTTACAAATAAAGATAGACTTGTATAAAGGCTACTTTCTTGTCTGCAAATATATGAAAAGTCACCCAACAAATATTTACCAAGCACCCATTACAGCAAATGGGTAGGGAGAAAATTGATAAGGTTATGACAAGATCCTGGCTTCCTTAATTTTTAAAAGATCAACACCAGGAGTTCCTGGCGGTCTAATGGTTAGGACTCTGCGCTTGCACTGCCGAGGGCCCGGGTTAGGGTTAGGGTTAGGGCATTTAAAATGTAGTTAAATTCTGATAATGTGAGAGGTTATGCGTGATATCCATCTAGAATTATCACTTACATTGTTTAAGATTATTTGAAATACGACAAAAGTTGTTTGTAAAGTGACAGTTTCTCCTCTGAATTCAAATTCACTTAGTTATACTTTTTATTACCACCCCAGGTACAGGTATTGCCTATATGGATTGAATTCAGTTTATACTGAACACGGTAAAAGGCCTGAGATAAAGCAGACCCTCTTCCTGAGCCAAGTCTAATCCCAAATTAGTCACCCGGTCATTGGCTAAGTCGATCTCTGCACTAACTCCTCTGCCATCCAGCATGCAGGATAATAACCGACTCCTTCCGCCAGTTTAAAAACTGATAGAAAGTCTTCTGAGTAAAAATTCAACATCGTGTACATAAAACCCTTTACATCATCCATTGGTGCAGACTGTGTTGCACTCAGTACCTGACGCACTTGGTTTCAGGGTCCATGAAACAATGGTATGGAACTAAAAGATCCTTTTCATCCCCAGATACGACGCCAGTGCTCTTTGTATCCTAAATCCTTGCTGCTTCCAAGTTTCCAGTCTGGGTAAAAAATTACATTTGAGGAAAAAAATCATCGAAGTCATAGAAATGTATAAGGAAAAGCTAGCCCTGTTCTGGTCGTTTGCCTTAAGGTGCTTGAATTAATGGTTACCAGCAACTGGTTGTTTGCTCTGATTTTCTCATCTTTCAGACTGATGAAAGGTTTAATTGTGGGTGACAAAGCTTTAAGGGTTGTGTGTGTGTCAGTGACTTTGGCAGCTCAGCAGATTGGGGAGCACCTTACTTAGAAGACGTAGAAAGTCTTGACCTTGTTATTTGTGACAGCATATCACTTGCTGATGGTGACTGTTACCTGTACTACGGTAAAGCATACATTAGTTGTGCCTCTAGCTATATTACATGCTAGTTAAGTGCTGTAATTGGGTGGGTGTCTGACTAGCTATTACAAGGTAAAAGAAAGGAAATTAGTCTGTTAGATTTAATAATTGAAAAGCCTTTAGTGTGTCTACCAAGTTCTTCCCTGTAAACAAGATTTACATAATATATTTTTAAAAGGTAATGTGTTTGTCCAGTTACTTTACAAAATTTGATGTGTATTTTATAAATTAATATTAAATAGAGTTTGTATTTTATTTACAAGCTGTATTTAGGTGTTTTCCCATTTTAAAAAGCTTTCTTAGTTCTCTGTGTAATGGAAAATCTTTTTTTTAGTTCATTATAGTTATCTAGTTCATTATAATCCCAAGGGATGGATAACAAAGTTATTTAATATAGTATTAGTAAAGGTAACTTAAAAATTTTTTCAATTATACAAATAATACATAAATTAATTCTTATTTTTTTTTAAAGGCTAAAATTCTTTTTTGTCCACAAAGCATATTTATTCATACGGTACTTGGTTATAAAAAGAAATTAAAGTGGCTGAAAATGAGTGACTATAATTTATAATTATGCCAGGACAGCAGGCACAAACTAAGGTGTTTTAGGTAAATTGTGAGTCACTATCTTAAAGATACTGTAGTATAATGGCTTTCAAACATTGTTTAAAAACTGCACGCCACAGTAAGAAATGCATTGAATGTTGTGATCCGGTACACAGATATGTGTATGCATGTGTATGTATGGGTATAATACACACCTATATATAATTGAAAGTTTCACAAAGTGAAACCATTACATGAAAAATGCTGATTTTCTATTCCATTTTTTAAATGTTTATTGGGCCATCCCAATACAATTTCAGGATGCACTATTTGAAAAACACTTGTGAAGCACTTTGTTTTCCACTTGAGAAATTTGCCGTGGAAGATACTAGTATATTTTTTTTCCTAAGGGGGGAAAAAGCACTGCATTGCTTTCTTTTTTATTTTGAAATAATTTCAAAGTTAGAAAAGAGCTGCATGAAAAGTACAGTTTATACCCTTCACCCCGATCATACCCACATTTGCTTTCTCTCTCCATTTTTCCTTGAAACATCTGAGAATTGGTTGCAGAGATCACACAGCCCCTTAAACCCCTAAAGACAGGCATATTTTTTCCTGAGAACAAGGACATTCTCTCATACATTTCTGTATACGACCACAGTTCAGTTATCAAATTCAAAAAATTTAACATTGATACAGTAATATTCTTTACACAAAAGCCATACTAGAATCTCACCAGTTGCCCGCATAGTGTCCTCTACAGAAAAACCGTCCCTCCATCCAGGGTCTAATCCAGAATCATGCATCGCATTCAGGTGTCATGTCTCTGGTCTCCTTTAATCTGGAACAGTTCCTCAGCTTTCCTTTGTCTTGCATAATATTGACATTTTTAAAAAGTAAAGACAAGTTGTTTTGTAGACTGTCCCTCAATGTGGGTTTGTCTGTTTCCGCATAATTAAACTCAAGTTACGCATTTTTGGCAAGAATACTACAGATATGATGTTATATCCTCATTGTACCGTGTCAGGAGGCACATCATGTCATTTTATTTCAATATTGTTCATGTTAAAACGCTTTTCAGTGGGGGGGGGGAAACGGTTCTTGTATTCTTATGTGTTGTCCATTATTCTAGTTATTCTCAAGCTGATAAACATGAGCAGGGACTTAGGAAGTGTATCTGTTTTCAGATCCATCCGTTCTATGTCTTAATTGTTTTCTGATTGGAGAAACAATAGAAGATGGTGAAATGGCATGAATATTCTTGAGTGTCATTTGCTTAAGTACTTTTTGTGGACCCAGTGATTATTTTTTCTGGCACTGACCTGAGTGGAAGAAAACCACCCCAATGAAACTTAAATCCTGCGGTCATGTTCTCTAGAGCGCTAACTGAAGGCTTCTGCCTTTGGATTCTTTGGATTATGAATGTATCCAACTCGAATTGCTTCACTAAAAAGAGATTTATTGGCTCAAGTAGCTGAACAGTCAGGGCTAGAACTTCAGGACAGATATTATCTAACAGTGCGGCTGGTAGAACTTAATACAATGAGGGGAGTGGCCTATTTGCTCATTTGCTCAGTCCAAACGGGAGTCACTAGGCCACACATGGATACTGCATGTTTGAGATGTGACTTGTGCAACTGAGAAGCTGAATTCTTAACTCTGTAGTTTTAATTAATGAATTTAAATTTAAATAGCCACACGGAGCGCGTGGCTGCTGTATTTTACAACACAGGCTAGAATCTCTGTTTCTTGCTTTGCTTTCCTGTTTGCTTTTTTCTCAGACAAATTACCCCTTTGTGGTGACAAAAATGGCCTGCAGCAACTCCAGTGTACCTTCTGTCATTAACTACCCACCCGGAAGCGAGCCTCCGCTCCCCACCAATCACAGCCAAAGCCTCAGAACCCACTCTCTTTGGCTCTGTCTGGGTCCTGAGCCCACATCTGGGCTGGGTTGGTGAGGGGTGTTCCTCAAAGAAGAATCAGGGAATCAGGGTGCTGTCACCTCACAAAAGAAGGACCCTGTGAAAGGGAAGTGAACACAGTGGCATCAATTGCAGCTTTTTTAAAGAGTGCTTGGGTGTACATTTCTCGTAAAGGAGAGAGTTAAAAGCATAAGGTACTATGCAAAAGGTAAACGGGGACAGAGAGCAGTCCTCTGTCAAAGGAAAATGGTAAAAGTGGAAATGAAATTTGGGGTCGAGTGGCCTGTTCTGAATTTGACAGAAAAGTTCAAATCTCAAAATAATGGCAACGTTTGCTTTTGTGTTTTCAGATATTATTGTTTTATTTTGATTGTATTTACCATAACTAAATCTGATACAAATGTAATATATAAAGAGTACATAGAAACTTTAATCTGAAATGGCAGAAAGTTCAAAATTCATTACTTTTGAAATACAGAAACGAGAGAATCATGGTCTTAGGTGGGTAAGTGTGGTGGGTAAATGTGATGGGTAAATGTGATGCCCAAGGGGTTGGAATGGGGTAGGGTGGGTGGGACTGGTAAGCCAGAGTCTCCCCTTACACACACACACCCCACTGCGTTGTCGCCACTTGGGTATGTATGGGCCCAGCGTTGCCAGCTCTTCACATTTTTAAGAAGATACCAGAAATCCAGAATTTCCCATGAAACATCCTGATTTTTAAAACAACTCGTGAGACAGACCAAACAGACAGCCCCAGCTGGCCTGCAGGCTATCAGTTTGCCAGCGCTGTCTCAGAAGCTCAGAACCATGGACCATCAAAGGCTCTCATTCCTTTACTGTGAAACCATCTCCTCATAGGTCACCGCGAGGATTGAGGACAGTACCTGAGGATTAATAAGCGCTCTGAATTTCAGCTGTTCTGTCCACTTCTCAGGGAGGTGGCTGAGGTCCAGAGGGATTCAGCGACCAGCCCAAAGCAGTCCTCCAACTGTGTGACTCCACAGTGTGGTCCCCAGACAGCAGCTTTGGCATCACTTGTATGGAGGTTAGAGATGCAGATGATCAGGCCCCACCTCGGTTCTGCTGAATAGACTCTCTGCTGGTGGAGCCCAGAGATCTGCATTTTAACAAGCTCTCCTCAGGTGCTTCCTGTGCATATTACAGTCTGAGAAGTCCTCAGGTCCATCTGTATCTCTCCTTCACTCTTAGCAGAACTGCTTTAATGAGCATGGTTTATAAGGTCTTCTAAAATTCATAAAGATGTACGGAAAGCCTTCATCTACTCATCTGGCATACACTGTACTGTTAACTTGGCAAAAGTAAGCTTCAGTCTCCAGCCCCCTGTGCAAGGGACTCCACTTCCTTAAATTAGTATAATCTGACTTTCCAGAATTGCAAGGTTGATCGAATACAATAATTCCCCACACAAATCATCAGAGGTGTGCAGAAAATAAGCCTCTGAAAACTCCAGGTTGGATTTTTGTTCTGGGCTATCCACCAAAAGAGAAGACAAAAAAAGGCTAGAATTTGACTAATAGTACAACTCACAGATTGTATCAGTACAGCATTCCTTTTCCATCCCATCTCCTAGCGATGCCTGAAACGACACGGAAATAGCTTTCATGGCATTGTTCCACTAAGACCTGGAACAGGTTCCACTCAAATGAAACAGGGCACTGTTCTTATGGAACATAAGAGTTCTGTTCCCAGGCTTTCTGTCCTGCCAGCGCGTGCTAGCTTTAAATCTACAGTAGGGTAGTCAGTCGCAAATTAGGTTTTCCCCAACATTCCCAGAGGCCTTCAGCTGCTGTCTCAGGTATGTACCCGGGGTGACTCCAGCAAAAATCTGTATGCTTAGTGACTCAGAAACTAAATCATTAACTTGGTAAATACCTGCCAAGCATGGGTAAAGGGAGCTTGAAGGAGAGGGCTTTAGAATGTGAGCCTCCAACAATGCCGTGATGATGACAGCATGGGAACAGCAGTCCTGGTCAGTGTTGCTTCCCGGGTGGATCAGTGACTAACCCCAGAATCATCTGGAATCGGAATCCCCTATCAGTCACTCTCAGGAGTAACAATCCACACGAGGTAACTTAACAAGAAGGTAGATTTCTTTTGTTTGAATCTCTATCTGGTAAAGCAGAAAAATGTGGAAAAGGATTCTTGGTTTAAAAACACACATAAAGCAACTATACCCCAATAAATAAATAAATAAATAAAATTAATAGACATTAAAAAAAAGTAAAAACACTCATACAGACCACTTTTAACTAGTTGATGTTTAAATTGGGTACATGCATTTACACACACACACACACACACACACACAAATCTGGTCTGCTGGAATGTGGAATTAACATTAGTGTAATTCCAAAAAAAAAAAAAAAAAATGGATAAAAAGGGACTTCCCTGGCAGTCCAGTGGTTAAGACTCTGCACTTCCACTGCAGGGGGCACAGGTTCAATCCCTGGTCGGGGAGCTAAGATCCCACATGCCACCCGGTGCAGCCCCGCCTCCCCCCCCCCAAAAAAAAAAAGGATAACAACGTAATGTACGCTTCTGGCACACACACATATGCAAGATGCCAGACAATACTTGAAAAATGATTCCAAACAAATCTCACCCCAGAATGGCCATCGTAATAATTTTTCATTCCCTTGTGGAAGGCAACAGTAAAACCTTTGCAATAAAGTCTTCGCAATTCAGTTGAGGTCCATGAGGGTTTTTCTAGCAAGCTGGCGTCCATGTCCTCCCTCCACCACCACGGGGCCTTGGCTGGTGCACACAGGGCCCGTGCCCAGTGGGACTGGCATGGGCCTCCATCAGCCAAGCAGACAGCGGAGAGGGAGGAAATCAACAGTGAAGGGGGAGAGCCAGGGGAGGAGGCAGGGTGGCTGGGAAGCTGGCCAAATGGCAAAGGGCTGAATGGGCTACATCAACTCCTGACAGCTCCTCAAATATCCTCGCTGTCCTTTCCCGCTCACTGCGTGGGTACCAGGGGAACACAAAACCCCTTTGCCTGGACGTCGCCAAGAATTCATAAACGTTCATTTTTAAAACAGCATGTTAAGCAGAGCGAAATGTTCATGATTTTGAGGGATGTGACAAACTGGATGCAGAAGGTGAGGTCACCTTGACATCCCTTAATCAAGTCGTGAAGTTCAAGTTCAGCCTGCCGATTGCTTATTGTGATCATGGTTGGAGTTTTTCCTCTTTTGCAGGGTTTGTGCTTGAATGTTGATGGCTTCTAGGATGGAGGAAAGATGACAAGACTGATAATGCTTACGATCTGAGTATTTTCTTTGTCTTTCCTCTTTTAGCCTTGCGAAGACAAATAATGGTTAAGGATGGATAAAATATTTAACAGTGGCCATGCATAATTTATTCCTGAGTTGTTACTCATTTCCAGCCCGATAGTTTGCTCTCAATTAGGACTTCTCAGAACCATGATGTCTCCTTGGCAAGCTGACATCGTGCCTATTTTTACTCTGCTCTTCCTAGGGCTAATTGTTTTTATAATTTGTTGTTGTTGTTGTTCAAGTACTCACTCCTAGATGTTCTCTTCATCCAAAACAAAAGTCAAAATTCGAGGCGAGGGTTTTTTAAATATTCATTTCCGGTCCTTACAGTTAACTCAGAGCTTCAGAGATATAACCTGGGAAAGAGAAAAATATATTTGCATATATAACTATCTCTTACGATAACTAGACTGGCTAAGGAAGCTGTGTGTCCAGTGAAGTAATATATGATTTCAGAAGAAATTTTAGGAAAAAAAAGTATATGAAAGAAAAGAGTCACCCCCTCAGAAAAGCACTATTCAGAGATAACCACTCTTAAGTTTTTCAGCACATATGCACAGCAATATATATTACCTAATATGGATTTTGACAGAAACAGGATCATACATACATCTAAATTATTCTGTAATTTGCTTTCTTCAGAGGGCAATATACTGTGAATGTCTTTGCTCTGTCAATACTGCTCTACATCTTTTATAATGGCTTCATTGTATTTCATTGTATAGATGAACCCTCATTTAATAAAACCAATTCCCTTTCGTTTGCTGTTTCCATTTTTTTTTTCACAATTATAACAGTGCTGTGGTGAGCAGCTTTGTAACTACATATTTTTATTCTTTGTTCAGTTAATTCCTTAGGATAAATTCCTAGAAGAGAAATCATTAGGTCAATGCATGTGTTTTTTTTGTTTGTTTTTTTTTGTTGTTTTGGAGAAGGAGGGGGCATTGGTTCATGAATATATCCAGTTTCCTTCCGGAAAGGTTGTTCTAATTTACTTCCTCACCAGGGGTATGTGTGAGTCATTCTCCCCTCCAAAACACCAGATTTATTATTTTTATGCTTTTCCTACTTAATAGGGGAAAAAAGTGTCTCTTTATTTTGCTTTACATATCTTTGATTATTAGTTTGGATGGCTTTTTAAAAACTGTTTATTAGTATTTATTCTTTTATTAGCTTCTCCGTTTGGGTCCTTTGCATAACATTTTAAAAATTGAGGTATCAGTCTTTTCTTAATATGGAAGTGCTTTCTAGATTAAGGAAGTCGACCTTTTGGTCATTTTTTCCTAATTAGTCATTTGCTCCTTACTGTGTGTACCATTGGCTTTTGCATTTATTCTGTAGGAATTTCTTATTGTCCATGGTAAAATTCTTTATTCTTTTCTCTAGTAGTTTCCCTCTCAAATTATATAAATGCTTACCCAGCTTTTATCCTAAGTTCCATACTTCTATGATTTTTTTTTACATTTAGATATTTAATCCATCTGGTAATTCTTTGGCCATCTACTCTTTGGCTAAACTAAGAGATCTGAGATTTTTTTTGTTTAAATTCTCCATTAATTGTTCTATCATAATGTATTGAATAAGATACTACTTTCTCATTGAATTGTAATTCCACCTTTATCATTTGCTAGTTTCTTACATGTTCTTGGGTTTGTTTTGGCCAAATCACGATTTGTTAATCTATTTGTCTGCTTTAGAAGTATTTCATGCTGTTTTGATTACTGAAGGTTTAAAATACATTTTAGTATCTGTAGAGCAAACCCTCTTATTCCTCCCCAATTGTTTATTTTTTACAAATTTAGTTATTCAAATGATAAATAAATTCACATGGTTCAAACAACCAAAAAAGTTTTTAAAAGTACATAGTGAAAACACTTTCACCTTTTTTGGTCCCCAGTTCACCCAACTGTCATTCCCTTCCCTCAGGTACCAATTATGCTTTGTTTCTTGCTTATCTCTCCATAGATTTTTTTTTTCATAGATTTTTTAATGTAAATCAGACAGTATGAAAATATACTATGTCCCCTCTTATTATTATATAAAAACAGCATATTCTACCCTTTGCTTTTCTCATTTAATATATCTTTGGTAATTCTTTCCTTATCACTAGATAAAATTCTTCCCCATTCATTTTATTTCCATTCCTTTTTCTAAATACAAACTTTTAATTTTGGAATTGTTTTAGATTTACAGGAAAGTTGCAAAGATAGTACAGCATCACCCAGGTTCCTCTGATGCTAACATCTTATATAACCATGGTACCTTTGTCAAAACTAGAAATTAACATTGGTACATGTCTTTGTCTTCTCCAGCTGCATAACAAAACACCACAAACTGGGTGGTTTAAGCAACAGAAAGTTATTTTCTGGAAGTTTTGGAGGCTGGAAGTCCAAGACCAAGGTGCTGCTGCTGTTTCCCTGTGTCCTCACATGGCCTCTCCTTTGTGCAAGAGAGAGAGGGAGGGAAAGAGAGCTCTCTGGCATCTCTTCTTATAAGGACACTAAAGGCACGAATCTTATAGGATCAGGGCCACACCCTTATGACCTTATTTAACCCCAATTATTTCCTTAGAGACCCCATCTCCAAATACAGCCACACTAGGGGTTAGAGCTTCAACATATGAATTTGGGAAGGGGGGAAGAAACAACTATTCAGTCTATAACAGTACATTACTATTGACTGAACTTTAGACTTTATTTGGATTTCACCAGTTTTCCACTAATGTCTTCTTTCTGTTCCAGGATCTAGTCCAGGATACCACGCTGCATTTAATCCCCATTCACTTTTGCAGCTCCATAACGTGCAACCAATTTAATATATTAAACAATCCCTTATTGCTGGACCTTTAGTTTGTATCAATTCTTTTGCCACTGCAGCTATATGGTAATTAATAATTGTATTCATAAGTCATTTTGCACATGCTGAAATATAGTTGTAAGGTAAATACCTAGAAGAGGAATTACTGAGCAAAATGCATATGCATTTGTAATTTCAATAGAGTCTGCTGGTTTGTGTGTCAATTTGTATAATCCAGCCAACAAAGAGTGGGATTGCCCATAACCTTGCCAAACCTGTGAATTTTCACCACACTGATGGCTGAAGAATGTATCTTATAATGAGGGAGGTCAAACATCTTTTCATATGATGATAATCTACTTGAATTAGCTTTTCTTTCAATTATCTTTTTTTTTTTTTTTTTTTACGGTGCGCGGGCCTCTCACTGTTGTGGCCTCTCCCGTCGCGGAGCACAGGCTCCGGACGCGCAGGCTCAGCAGCCATGGCTCACGGGCCCAGCCGCTCTGCGGCACGTGGGATCTTCCTGGACCGGGGCACGAACCCGTGTCCCCTGCATTGGCAGGCGGACTCTCAACCACTGTGCCACCAGGGAAGCCCTCTTTCAATTATCTTTGCATATACTTTGCTCATTTGATGTCTTCCTTATCATTTTCCAGAAGTCCTTTATAGATGAGGATTACACCTTGACTATGTATTGGCAAATATTTTTTTCCCCTCTTGTCATATTGTTTTTCCTAACAAGCAACTTTATTGAGGTATAATTTATTCCAATACAATGTACTTTGAATGGACAGTTCAATGAATTTTGACAAATAGAATACATCCATATAACCACCACCACAATCAAGATATCGAACATTTCTTATATTATATTGGAATATGCTTAGAGTAGTGTTTGCCATGCAGAAACTTTTCATCTTTCTATAGTTGAAATTTTCTTTTATGGCTTCTGAATTTTGTGTCAAAATAAGAGATGCTTTCACACTTTGAGGTTAAGTAATTATTCATTTTTTACTTCTAATATATTTGTGTCCATCAACTCAGGAATAAATAAACTGTGGTACATCCATATAATGGAATATTTGGGGGCCACAAAAAGGAGTAAAGGGCTGATGTGTGCCACCACATGGATGGACCTTGAAGACTTCATGCTAAGTGAAAGAACTCAGATGCAAAAGGTCACACAACATATGACTGCATTTATATGAAATGTCCAGAAGAGATAAATCCATAAAGACAGAAATTAGATTAGTGGTTGCCTGGGCCACAAGTACATGGGAGGCTTGGGGAGCAATGGCTAAGTAGTGTAGGGTTTCTTTCTTTCTCTCTTAGGGTTTCTTTTTTGGGTGATAAAAATGTTCTAAAATGGACTGTGGTGATGGATGCACAACTCTGTGTATGTACTTTAGTCTATACCATTCACTGTATATTTTCAGTAGGGGGACTATATGGTATGTGAATTATAGCTCAATAAAGCTGTTAAAAAATGATTCATAAACCCCATTCATTCAAAATATATGAACTGTGCCATGTGGACTTTGTGGCAGTTGGGGGGTCACAGCAGTGAACAAGAGGGTGCAGTTCCTGACCTCATGGAGCTAACATCTAGTGGACCTGCTGTCACACTGTATCCTTGGAAAGAAGATACTTGAAAAAAAAAAAATTTCTGAGACCATCAGAAATTCTTCTGGCTTCTAATTCACATTTCTTGAAGAATAGCTGTTTCAAGTGACTGGACAGACCGGCTGAATCACAATCTGCATTTTACCAAAATCCGCAGGTGACGCGTCAGTCACCTGGTACATTCAAGTTTAGGAACCAGTGATCTAGAGGTGAATTTTCAACCAAAGCAGAAACGCTGTCTATACTGTCCCTGTCTAGGAGGAGACGGCCCGACTCTGCTTGAATTTCCCCCGAGGTGGAGCCTCACCCCTCGGAGACCCCATCTGTTTATTCACACAAAACTCACCTTCAGAAACTTTCCCCTTCACTTTAAGGTGAAGTCCGCTTCCCTTTAGTAATACCTGTGTACTTGTTTTATTTTGCTGTGTTAACAAATTCCCCCAAACTCAGAGGCTTAAAACGACGCACGTTTGTTATCTCAGTTTCTGTGGGTCAGGAGTCTCAGTACAGTTACCGGGGTCCATGGCTCAGGGTCTCTCTCACAAGGCTATAGTGAAGGTGCGGCTGGGGCTGTCTGAGGCTCGAGTCCACATCCAATGTCAAGCACGTTCAGGTCGATTTTAGTTCCTGCATTTGTAGGTCTGAGGCCCTGGGCTCCTGGAGGCACCAGCTGTTCCCTGCTCCGCGGCCCCCAGAGCGGAGCACAACACCGCGGCCGCTCGCTTTCCTCCAGGCCAGCAGGGGCGCGCCTCCCTGACTCCTTCCAGCTCTGACCTCTAAAGCCTCTTTAAGGGCTTGTCTGATTAGGTCGGCCTCACCCAAGATAATCTCCCTTTTGATTAACTCCAAGTCAACTAATCAGTAACTTCATCATGGGAATGATAACCCATCATATCCTCTGGCTCCCCCCATACTTGGGGATTATGTGGTGTATGCCAGTGGGCTGGAATCTTAGAATTCCACGCAACTCCAGGGGGTGCCATGCACGCAGATGTGAGTGGTGTTCTGCACAGCTAGGCAGGTGGGGTTTCTCTGTTTTTTCGTGTCCCTGGCTCAGTTGTCGTTCTTCTCTCAGCAGCCCCATAGAATTCATTGACCCCTTCCTTGCAATCTTCCTTTAGATAATCCAAGCTTTCTCCCGGCAAAACAGCTCCTGCTCCTTCAAACTGTCATCCCATGTCATAAGGTCACATGAGCATCACATGAACATAAAGTCAGTCATAAACTGACTTTATGTTCGGTTTGTCTCAACACACATTTATCAAATGCGTTCCAAAACCTTGCCACCATCAGCTATATTATCTATCTGGCCATCTTCTTTGTCCTCCTTTGAAAACACTCTAGTTTGTCAATATTCCATTTATAATGTAGGATTTATTGAGCACTTACTCTACGCCAGCCAGTGTTTAAAGAAGTTTATGTAGATTGTCTCATTGAATCTTTTCAGCAACGCTGTGAAGTTGTATCATGCCATTTTACTGATGAGGAAACTCAGGCACAGAGAAGTTAAGTAATTCCGCCAAGGTCACACAGCTTTTAGGTGGATGGAACCCAGACAGTTTGACTCTAGAGCCGGTGCTGTTAGTCACTGTGCATTGTTCCCTCCCAGAGGTACATTCTGTACCCAGCAGGGGCCCTCCAGGGGCCAGAAGACAGTCCACTTCTAGCTCTTTGTACTGCATTCTGTATTTTTTAGTTAATGCATCCTCATCCTCATTTGCTTTTTAGCAGCTGTGTTATTTCAATATCTTAAGTTAAACTCAAAATCAATTAAAAAATTCTCTGTGGTTGTCACATGAACTGCTGAAGACGAGGTTTCCCGCATCCTCAATAATCCTCAAAAAAGTAAATACTTTTTTCTTTTTTTTCTGCTAAATTTCATTGTGTTTGCTTATGGCCATTGTTACAACCAGGGGCCCCTCTCAGCTTATTGTTTGCTGCTGATATGCCTGCAGGTTTCCTATAGAGCAGGATCTCTTTTATGGAACACCTACTGTGTACAAAATGCCATACCCTGTACTCCAAGGACACTTAAGGGCCTTTGAATCCTAGTGAACAGAGATACAGTTTCCTGAAGCAAGAAACAAATGTATTCCAATGTCCCAAATAGTCTAATGAATACTGTTTTACCAGGGCACTTAACTGTTTTCTAACATCTTCTGACGTATTCTGGTCCATCTCGGTGTGATATAAATGAAAGAGCCACCGTGGGCTTGAAACCCAACTCCACGTAGTTACATACGTGGGCCTGGGCCACAGTTTCCTGAGCCTCAGTTTCCCCAACTGCGAAACAGAAAATCAAGTCCATAATTCCTTTTTTTGAAATTTTGAAATCCAGGAAACTGCAAACCATTTGCTTTTTTCCCCGTCGGGCCGGCAGAAATGCATTGACCAGCAAAACCTGAGCCGGACTGGCATGAGATTTATTTAAGACCCTTAATGAGCTCATGTAAGGTGACTATTCATACATTCTACTGAGAAATATGAAGTCTGATAACAGGGTGCTGCCCCACTCGTCCTGGAGTTGTCACCTCGGGTGTCCTATGTGCTCCGTATTAGCATTCTAAACCCAGGAGTTCTGATTCTGAAACATGTCTGGCCCCAAGGGTTTTTGTGTTTTTTAAAATTTATTTATTTATTTATTTATTTATTTATTTATTTATGTTTGGCTGCATCGGGTCTTCATTGCTGCACGTGGCCCCAAGGGTTTTGCGTTAGGGGTGGTGGGCCTGTAACGCCCAGGACTGCCTGAGCCTGCAGGAGAATTTACAGAAGGCGCTAAGCTCCCGCCTGGGTCACGGAAGCCCGGCCACTTCACACCTTGCTGGGCAGGGTCTTTTCCCTCCAGCGTCTGTTTAAACAGGAGGCAGAACAAACAGCCTGGGACCCACATTTCAGTAGCTGGAGGGGGAAAGAAATGCCTCTTTCCTCTAAACCCAGGATTCTCCCCGCACTTCCCAGGACCGGGGCAGCTCTAGCTGGAAAGCCAAACGTCGACACATAGGGAGCACTTTGAGTCTCGACGCTTGGCCTCTTGCCTCAAAAGCTACGAGCCCCTTTGTGCAGCTCTGTTGTGGAAAGAAAAGGCGCAGAGAAAAATGGATCAAATGCCTGAGGAGAATCAGAAGCTTTTCTTTTACAGGGAACGAATGGGATGGGCTGTCTCCTATTACCATAGAGAGATCATTTCAAATCTGTGATAGGAAAATGCTTTTAAAACCTGGGTTTTCACCATGCTTCTATCAAGAGGGGTGGTGTTCTAAATCATTTTGCTGGTGGCGAAACAGAGACACTAAGCAGGAAAGTGACTTCAAATTTTAGATGAATGTGTTTATTGAGGACTGACCTCTAGGTGCAAAGGCAGCCACTGGGCTCCTACAGCAATCCCCCCAAGACGCCCGAGACGTGTGTTCTGTCCTCCAGGAACTTCCTGTCTGATGGTGGCCTTACTTACAACTTAGCCGAAGGTAGAAGGTATCAGAAGGTAAGCTCAAAGGGCTCATCTCTTTGGGGGTCAGAAAAAGGGCCGTGGAAGAGCGACCTTGAAGGCTGGGTGGAGGGCAGGGAAGGCAGTGGGCCCAGGGGCAGAGACGGAAACACTGGACGTCGATGTGGAGCCCGGCAGACTTGGGGCATATTCAGGGGACCCCGGAAGCAACACCCAGACACTTTCACGGACCAAGAGGTCAGAGAGAGACTGGGGCGGGGTTGGGGGGGAGACTGCAAACTGGGGCAGCTCCTTAATTGCTGCAGTGCAGGCCCACGGTTTCCTGAGCTTCCCTTTCTTTTCGAGAGAAGCCACAGTTGAATGTCTGTGTGAACTGTAAAAGGTACCACATTGAAAGATGCAGGTATTTAAGCACGATGTTGTGCAAATCTAACACACCTACAGATGCCTTCGTTTGGGCTGCGCTGTAACAAAACACCATAGCCTGCGTGGCTTATGAACAGCAGACATTTATTTCTCACAGATCGGGAGGTTGTAAGCCCAAGATCAGGATGCCAGCAGGGTCAGGTTCTGGTGAAGGCCTGCTTCCGGATTGCAGGCGGCTGACTTCTCCGCGTGTCCTCACACGGTGGCAAGGGCAGGGGAGTTCTCTTGGGGTCTGTTAAATTTTTTTTAATTTTTCTTTTATATGTATATATATTTTTATATTTATATTTTTCTTTTATATAAATATATATGTATATATATTTTTTTTCCTGCAGAGCTCCTTTGTCTTCGAGTTAACCTTTGTGAAGGTGATGGGGGCACAGATCTTCCTGTGGACTAGACACCCCAGCCTGGTCTTCTTGGGTCACCTCTGTTAAGAGCGCTAATTCCATTCACAAGGCCCTGTCTTCTGAGACCATCACCTTGGGGTTAGGATTTCAGTGTATGAACTTGGGGGAACACAAACACTTGGTCTATAGCGGCAGGCTGTGTGGCAGGGCCAGGACTCAGGTGAGGCAGGCGAGATGCCCAGGGCACACAACGAAAGGAGACCCTCACTCCCTGGGGCCAATCCTGACCCGGAGACCCCCTTAACAGTTTGTACTCCAAGTGTCTCTCTTACCTCCTCCGGGCCCTGGCTCTGCTCTGTGGGCTGCCATTTGCATCTTAGCGTTCAAAGAGAAAAGCAGTAGACAGATTGGCAAGGGGGGGTTGGGGGGTGGAGGTGTTTGAACTTCACTTGGTGAGTACTGGGGAATTAAGAGCAGGAAGAGAGGTGGCTACAGGTGCTTTGGGAGGGCAGTGAAAAGGGGGGGCTGGCAGAGGGGCAGGGCAGCCACCAGCTTTCCCAGTGCCAGGCTTCCCTGCAACAGGCAGTGTAGCGTGAGTAGCAGGTAAGGACCTGGGTTCTTCCCTTGACTGATTATAATCCCTGGCGAGTGACTTAACCTCTGAGCCGTGTCTCAGGTTCCTCATCTCCAGAAGGGGCATTAGCAGAGCCTCCCTGCCTCACAGGGTGCGGAGGAGGTTCAAGGCGGGCGTCTCTGTGAAGAGTTTTGAACAGAGCCTGGCACTTAGTAAGCTTTCAGGACACGTTCCCAATGAGACCAACGGGCCTTCGAAACGGCCCGCGGAGTTAAGCAGCTTTGGAGCTGCACAGATCAGAATCACCTGGGGGATCCTTTCAACCTCCCCAACCGAGGCCACGCCCCCGACCAATTAAATCCCAATCACTGAGGAGCGGTCTCGGCGTCAGTATTTTCTGGAAGTTTCCAAGGCGCAGCCGAGCTTGGGAACGATGCTCACCTAGAACCTTGTGTGCCTGAGGCCTGAGCTGGCAGAGGTGACCTTGAAAAGACACAGGCAACCATTTTGTGGCTGGAGGTGAAGCCAGATGGGACGGGGGTGGGGGGGTGGAAGGCTGTGTGGCCTCGGGGCCCAGCCGGGGGCCACTGCGGCTCCCGGGGGCGGTCTTCGGGGCCAGGTGGCCACGGGCGCCCCGACCTCCGGCTGGGAGGGAGCCGGCTGCCCGGCCCCGCGGAGGGCTCCCGCGCAGGAGGCCGCAGCAGCCGCTCTGAGCCCGTCTTGGGCGCCAGAGGGAGCTCGTGGGGACGCGCCACGGCTCCATCCCCACAGCTGGTTCAAACTGGTTTGGGCAGGGTGCGGCCCAGGCGGGCTGCATTCCAGGCCTCGGGCTTGCCGCCTGCCCCAGGGTCACCCCAAGCGCCTGTGAGAGGCCGGGGAGGCTGTTTAAAAATTCATCTTCTTTGTTTCAAATCATTCATTCGGCCTCCCACGGGGGTCCCTGGCTACAGCCAGCCGGACTAACCGGAGAGGGGCTCTTCTCAGCCTGCGGGGTGCTGCGCGTATCACCGTCAACGGCAGAGCTTTAAAAGCTGCTCCCGTCCAGCTCCCCTTCGCCCCAAAGACTCCGATTCCGAAAGGTGGGGTGGGCTTCCGGGCATCTGTGTTCTAAGCAAAATGTTCCTAAGGCATCATTACGTTTAGAAAAAAAGACTAGAAACAAAATGACTCTTGGCTAGCCAGCGTGGCCCAGGGTATGAATCGCGGAGAGGCTGGTGAAGAGCGAAGATCTCTTTCCCAGACACCCCATCTCCAGGGAAAGGGGGTCGGGGTAAGCAGCACTTTTAGCTAATATCCCAGGGTTTTTTTGGTTTTTGTTTTTTTCCCAGTGAGTCCTATTGGGCATTTAAAAAGTTTAAATACTGTAACAAACATCAACAGAAGAAATAAAACGTTACCAATATAATTGAAACCCCTCCCGTATCCCTCCCCAGTTTCCTCCCCCCCACCCCAAAGTAACCAGTTTCCTGAATGCGGTGTACATCACTCCCATGCACGGCTTTACACTTTTACTCCATATGTCTGTATCCATAAACAATATATAGTGCGGTTTCGCATGTGTTAAAACCTTTATGATAATGGCAGCGTGCCCTACAGAGCCTTCACGATTTGCCTTTTTTTCTTTTTTTCCTTAGCATTATGTTTCTGAGATCCGTGCGTCAGGGGAAGTTTGCTGTGCTCAGGACTGTGGCTAATCTGAGGCCGGTTCTGGGCTTTTCCGAGGGAGGGCCCCAGTCAGCCGGTAAGGGTGAGGGTCGGAGCTGGGTTTCTGGGTGCGCGTGGGATACGGAAGGGCTCGGAGCGCCAGGCGCATCAGGATAGTAACGAATGGCCAAGTGCGGGCTCAGCGAGCTCCTATTAAATCCTTTTCCT
This sequence comes from Physeter macrocephalus, assembly GCF_002837175.3. NCBI lineage: Eukaryota > Metazoa > Chordata > Mammalia > Artiodactyla > Physeteridae > Physeter > Physeter macrocephalus. The sequence goes on along the minus strand of NC_041227.1, from coordinate 10,688,479 downwards.
TAGCACCTGAGGCCCAAGTCTTTGCCAAGAATTTTCCAGAAAATTACTCTGGCCTGAAGGCCTGAATGTTTGGGCGGCGATGTCGAGAAATTAGCAGTGGGAAGCTGTGGAAGTGGGAACTGTACAGTGATGGATTACCCAAAAGACAGATCAAGCATGTGCTCACGCCCCCTACTAAGGTTGTCAGATAAAATATAAATTAAGATTTAACAGGACGAGGGTGAGGGGAGTCCTGTATATTTATTTGCAGCCCTAAGCGGAGCCCGATTTTTAAAAACGAATTTAACATTTTAAAAGACATCATAAGAAAAATTAGACAGCTAGACTTCCTTCCCTGTACCTCGTTACCTTTTTTAGAACTCTCCTCACTGGCGTTGCTTTGGACCCCACCCTCTTCACCCTCTAAGGGGTCTAGACTAGCCTCCTAGGGATGCGGGGCTGTGTCCAATTTAGTGCGCTGAAGAATTCCCTGGGGAGCTTATTTTAAAAGCTGCCCCTGGGAGGAAGAGGATCGCTACACCCGACTTCCCTAATTTTTAGGACTGTCCGCCTGGCGCAAACAAGATGCTGTCCGAGGGGAGGCCTTGTGGGCGGGGCGATGGCGGGGAGGGGTGGTCTTTAAATGAAAGGATGCTCTAAGATAGCTGTTCTCTATCCTGAATGCACGCTGGAACCACCCGGGGAGCTTTACAAACTACTGATGTCCAAGCCCCACCCCCAGGGATTCCGGCTGAATCGGCCTAGGGTGAGGCCTGGCTTCCGGGCTTTTAGAAACTCCCCGGGGCATTCTAAAGTGCTGTGGGAGTTGGGAGCCGCTGCTCCACCGGATTCCAATGAAAAGGGGCGGTCTATACCGATGGTTCTCAAACTCGGCTCTGTGTTAGAATCACCTGGCGAACATAAAAAGTACTGATGCCCAGGTTCCAGCCCTAAAGGCTGTGTGTGGCCGTCAGACTTCGGAAGTTTTGAAGGAGCCCCAGGTGATTGCAATCTGAAAGCGAGTTTGAGAATCTCTCGTTTACCAGGTGGTGCGGGGGCCGGGCGTAGTGAGCGTCGCGCGCCACTGGGTGGCGCTGCCCGCTCGGCCCGGCGTTCCGGGAGGCGTGGGCCGCGGCCACTGGGTGCGCACCTGCCCCGCCTCCGCCAGGCGGGCCACGGGGCATGCAGCCGGTCGGGGGCGGGGCTCCGAGGCCAGGACGCGGCGTAGGGTTCCCGGGCAGCCTCCGCCAACTGGACTCTGCCGCGCTCCTCATGCTGCTCGTGGACGCCGATCGGCCGGAGCCCGTGCGCAGCGGGGCGCGCGAGCTCGCGCTCTTCCTGACCCCCGAGCCCGGGGCCGAGGTAGGGGACGGGGTTGGAAGTGGGGGAGGCGGGTCTTGGGGTTGGGGGATCCAGGGCTCGCGCTCCCCCGGGGAGGAGTGGACGAATGGGGACCCCTTGCGCGCTGGACCCGGACCCTCGGCTTCCCCGCAGCATTCTCTCGTACCTGGCGCTGGGGCTCCGGACCCGCGCTGGGGGTCCGAGGGGCCCCTCCTTTGCGGAGCGGTGGCTGTCTGGCGTCGCGCGGAGATGCGCGTCAGGTCGCGCCCGCGCCCTCCTCCAGCCCCGGTTCTCAGGGGCCCAGACTCGCTTCCCATCGCTACCTGAGACCCCTCCCCACCCCCCCAGCATCCTCCGGGATGCCAGGCTGAGGCGCGCTCGGAGCTGCTGCCCTTTGCCAGCCTGGGCCCCGGGGGAGGCTGAACCCCTGTCCTGCCGCTGCCCGGGCGCTCGGCCTGCTCTGCTCCGAGCTGATGCTACGTGCCGGGAGGAGGCGGGCAGGCTGCGTCTGTGCGAGGATGCTCCCGGCCTCGGTACGCTTCTGTTGCTAGGAGGGAAAATACCTCATCTCTGGCTGTACTTTCTATTTTAAAAGCACAGAATAAAAAGTAGATCTAAAACTAGCCTCTTTATCTTCCCGCTGAAGCCAGTATGTTGACAGTGCCATGAAAGTTATTTACCGAAGTTCACCAGGAGTTATGTAGGGCCAGAAAGTCAATCCATTCTCTTTTTAAATCTCAGAAGCAGTACGGAAGTATTTAAAATAAAGGGTAAGCACCCTCTCCTTTTTCTCTCTCACCTCAATTCTAGTTCCCAGAGATAACCATCTTTCACAGTTTGGTGTACATCATTACAAACATTAAAAATGCATTTACAAATGTAGGTATGCATGTATACTAATAATTATACATAATTAGTTTTTACCAAAAAACCCACGTGATACTAGAATAATGTTCTGTAACTTGCTTTTCTTTATTCAAAATAGCATGGACAAATGGAGAGTGACTTAATGGTAAGGTATAGGGCTCCTTTTCGGAGTGATGAAATAGTTCTGGAATTAGTGCTGATGGTTGCAAAACTTTGTGAATTCACTGAAAACCACAGAATCGTACACTTTAAAAGAGTAAATTTTATGGTATGTGAGTTATATCTCAATTTTTAAAAATAGTATGGACATATTTCCGTGTCAGAATGTATCTATAAGAGCTGTCCAATAGAAATATAATTTGAGCCAAAGATGTGAGCCGTCCATGTAATTTTCTTTTTCTTTTTTTGGCCATGCCATGTGGCATCTGGGGTCTTAGTTCCCCGACCAGGGATTGAACCCATGCCCCCTGCAATGGGAGCTCGGAATCTTAACCACTGGACCACCAGAGAAGTCCCCCATCCATGTAATTTTAAATGTTCTAGGAGCCATATAAAAAAGGAAAAAGAAACAGATGGGGCTTCCCTGGTGGCGCAGCGGTTGGGAGTCCACCTGCCGATGCAGGGGACACGGGTTCGTGCCCCGGTCCGGGAAGATCCCACATGCCGCGGAGCGGCTGGGCCCGTGAGCCATGGCCGCTGAGCCTGCGCGTCCGGAGCCTGTGCTCCGCAACGGGAGAGGCCACAACAGTGAGAGCCCTCGTACCGCAAAGAAAGGAAAAAAAAAAAAAGAAACAGATGAAGTTAGTTTCAATATATTTAATTTTTTCCAGTTTTATTGAGATTTAATTGACATTAAACACAACACTATAAGATTTAGATCTGCAAGTTTCAATGTATTTAAAATAAGTGTCTCCAAAATATCCTTTCAACATGTCATCAACAAAAAAATTTAAGGAGATTTTTACATTCTTTGAAGTAAGTTTTCTTTTTTTTTATAGTGATTCCTTTTATATATATATAAATTTATTTATGTTTGGCTGCATTGGGTCTTTGTTGCTGCGTGCGGGCCTTCTCTAGTTATGGCGAGCGGGGGCTACTCTTCGCTGCCGTGCATGCACAGGCTTCTCATCGCGGTGGCTTCTCTTGTTGCGGAGCACGGGCTCTAGCCACAGGGGCTTCAGTCGTTGTGGCACATGGGCTCAATAGTTGTGGCGCATGGGCTTAGTTGTTCCACGACATGTGGGATCTTCCTGGACCAGGGCTCGAACCCATGTCCCCTCTATTGGCAGGCAGATTCTTAACCACTGCGCCACCAGGGAAGTCCTGAAGTAAGTTTTCAAAAAAAAAAAATCAGGCTTGGACGATTGTACTTACAGCACATCTCAGTGTGGACCAGCCACGTTTTAAGCACTTAATAGTCATAAGATGCTGGCAGCTTCTGCATCAGAGAGTGTAGGTCTTCATCATTCCTTGGCTTCTTCGTGTCCCACCATTACAGAATAATTCCTCCTATTTTCTGAGCACATACTATGTGCCAGCAGCGTGCTGCACTCTGTCCATGGATTACGTCATTGCATCCTGGCAGTGACCCAGTGGCTAGGATGTTATGTCAGCTTCATAACTGAAAACTGAGGCCCTCACCGAATAAGCAACATCCTATGAATGTCCTGTAATTTCTGAACCACACCCCCAGGGATGGGCATTTAGGTTGGGTACCTGCTTAAGGGTTTAAGTAACCTGAGCGTCTTTCATGTTCTTTCTCCCCCTTGCTCTCAGCAGCAAGATGTCACTGTGTCCAGCGGCTCAACCCAGGCTCACCTTGTCTCGATCCGGGACAGCCTTCAGGAGAAGCTGCATGTATTAACTTCATTGGCTCACTCAGGGCGCTCTTTAACTCAGACGCAGGCTGGCTCGTGCTCATTCGTAATGGCCTTAATGAAGAGCCGAACTCCCTGTAGCACCACGCGGCAATAAAGCCACTTAGAGCTCTTGCTGAAGTTTATTTACCCAAAGAAGCAAAAACTGCCAGAGTGGAGTCACTTGCAGCCTCTACTTAAAGCTTAATTCATTAGCAGTTCCTCGCACTGAAGCTGTTTGCAGATGGGCAAATGAACTGGAAAGGGAAAGTCTGGTTTGGGAACAGGTCTGGGCAGCCAGTGCCTCCTGTACCAGCCCCTGTCCTAGGGCCACTTCGGGCTTTTAAATGGAGCAGTAGGAGTCTCAGACCAGCCAGCTCCAGTCCTAGGGGTGTCCTGGGGTTCTTAGGGAGGTGGGCCTTCGTCGTTCAACACCCTGAACCCCTGCCGTGTGCGGGGAGTGAAACACACAAGGGCTCCCACTCTCATGGGCCGACTGTCAGACAGTAAACATGTAACATACAAAACCTCGAAATTGTGATGAATGCTGTGGAGAACGTGGGCATGGGTGATGTGATAGAGGGTGTCTTTGTGTCTGGGAGACATGGAGTGGGGAAGGCCTCTCCAAGAAAGCTTGAGACCCGAGTGGTAACCCCTCAGGAATGGGCTGGGAAGAGGAAGCACAGAGGTCCAGGAGGGCAATTAGCAGAGGGACCCCACTTTGTCTGGGAGTGTTCAGGGAGGGCTTCCCTGAGGCAGCATCATTTTAGGCTGAGCTCTGAAGAATGAATAGAAGTTGACCAGGCTGAGAGGTAGGAGGAAAACATCCCAGGCAGAGGAAACAACTGGCAAAGATCCTGGGGTGGGATGAAGCAGGGTGATCACCAGGATAGAAGAACAAGCAGCAGGGAGAAGGGGGAGCTGTGGGAGGCGGGGCTCGTGAGGGGGCAGAAACCCTGTTGGGACTTTGCATGTCTCCCCGGATTGAGGAGCCGCTGAAGGGCGGCATGTTGAGATGAGTCGGCCGGTGAGCATTTTACTATTTCTAGTGCCTTTGGGTTTTTCTGTCCAACCAGCTTTTTGTGTTTTACTTTCTCTTTTTCTGGTTTGAACTTCCTCTTTTGGGGGAAGTTCCTGGCAGGATCTCCGGAAGCTGCTTCAAGATGGCAGGGGGAGAGAGAGAGAGAGAGAGAGAGAGAGATGTTTGCCTCTTGGGTGCCCTGTGATTTAGGAGGGAGGGGAGCTCAGGGCCCTCCCGAATGGCTGAGTCCTGATACCCACCCAAGGGTGAATTCCTGACCAGACTCTCAGAATTCCATTTGGTTCCTGTGCTGGAACGCAGGACAGATTTGGTCCACAGATGGGGTTAGTGGCCTACATGGAAGGAAATAAAGGAAGCCAGCACTTTCTCACACCTAGGGACTTTGCTTGAGTGGGCAGAGGATGATGGGGGGAAGCGCCTGTTAACCACACGTGGATTAGATCAGGGGTTGCAAACTGGTGGCCCAGAGGCTGAATCCAGCACTCTGATATGATGGGTTCAATTCACATAGGGGTTTTTAAATGGAGAATTTTCATGAAGAAAACCTGAGTTTCTTGTTTATTTAAAATAATGGACAGTCTGGTAATCCTAGGTCCCTATTTCCTAGTTGTGGTCTCCTGTTTGCCACTGTCCCCACTCCTCCTCATTGTCTCCCTCATACCAAAGTTGGTATCAGTTACCATTTACCCTTGTGCTTGAACCTTTGAATTTTCTGTAGTCATGATAAGAGGAAAGGGAACTATTTCTTCAAACCGTGTGTCTGGACTGAAATAGGAAAACATAAATTAGCCAAAAATGCCCTTGAGTTTCAAGAAAAAATGTAGAAGAGACTGTTTCTTTGTGGAAGCAAAGAATATTTTACTGTGTCCAACCTGCAAACACCCTGTGCCTATGGGAACCCTGGCATGTGTCTTATTCTTGTGACCTACTGGTCCCCTTTCAGCATTCAAATTTGGATGTTCAGATTAGAAGTCTGTGGGTGGGTGCCAGGGCACAGGCTACTCTGTCTCGAGATGTAGTTCTGTATTAATTTATTCCTCAGATCTTTTTTTTTTATAGATTTATTTTATTTATTTATTTATTTATTTATTTTTGGCTGTGTTGGGTCTTCGTTTCTGTGCGCGGGCTCTCTCTAGTTGCAGCAAGCGGGGGCCACTCCTCATCGTGGTACGCGGGCCTCTCACCGCCGTGGCCTCTCTTGTTGCGGAGCACAGGCTCCAGACGCGCAGGCTCAGCCGTTGTGGCGCACGGGCCTAGTTGCTCCGCGGCATGTGGGGTCCCCCCAGACCAGGGCTTGAACCCACGTCCCCCGCATTGGCAGGCAGATTCTTAACCACTGCGCCACCAGGGAAGCCCCCTCATATCTTTATGGAAGACCTGCTGTGTGCCAGGCACTGTGCCGGGTACTGGGGAGAGGCCAGTGAGAGGGATGCGATGCCTGCCCTCAAGGACTGGCACTGCAGTCAGGAAGATGAGCCCACTAGGAGTTACCCAACAGAGTAACTAACGGTAATAAATGCCACGAGGGAGGCACCTGAGGGGCTGTGATAGAGACACACAGGAAGATTGGAAGGAACCGCCAGGCAAAGATCTGGCATCATGTGTGTCGCTGGAGACAGGGAAAAATGAGGCCTCCGGAGGTGCCTGAGTGGGTGGACCTCAGTGATAAAGGGGAGAGGGGCCAGGGCCAGACCAGGGCCTGGGGTCAAGGGGAGGAGTCTGGATTCCATCCTGGAGTGTCATGGATAGAAGCTGTGAGCAGGGCCAAGCTGGGTGTGAGCAGGGAGAAGACGGCATCAGACTTGTGGACCTAGGGCTGCAGTGCTGGAACGCGTTGGAGGGGCTGGCATGGCAGCAGGTGGACCACAGATGTGGATGTCCCGGTGGACGTACGCCGAGCTGGCCAGGCTCCCTGAATCAGAACCTTCGGGGGTGTGAGAGCCAAGGTGGGTGCTTAGAGAGGGGCAGCATTTCTCCGAAGAAAGTTCCTATATTTCTCCCGCAGAACTGCCCAGCAGTGGAAGGACCTGTCCCTGGCTCTGAACAATCTCTTATCACAGGACAGCTGGGCTTTGGAGCAGGGGGTCACCTCAGAACCTTGGCTAGAAGTTCCCAGTCTGGCTGACTCTCGGCACGAACCGAGAAGCTTTGAAACAGGTTCCCAAAGACGGGAAGCGACCCTGGTGCCTACCAGCCCAGGCTGGTCATGTAGCGACCCTCCTGCATGGCGGACAGCTCGCGGCTGCAGCGAGTCAGCTCTGAACACGCCATTCCGGCACCGGGGAGAAAAGCAAGATGCACAGAGGTGTGTGCGGTGTAAAGAAAAACTTAAAGGCAAAAAACACCTAGCTCATGCATCTATAAATAGGAGATTCAGTTAAATCGATCGCTGGGGTGGGGAGGGGTAGGTGGGGCGGGGTAGGTGGGGCGTAGCCAAGGTGAGAGCGCTGGTGTAGGGCATGGTCCCCAACCTTTGCCAAACATCCGCATCATCTGAGATCAACAACAAAAATGCTGATGCCCGGCTCCCACCCCCAGATACTCTGATTTCGTTGGTGTGGGCGCCCCCTGGGCATTGGAACGCTGAAAGCCCTCCAGCAGGGTTGTAAGCCTGGAGTGGCCAAGACTGATTAGTCTGTTGGACAGTCACCATGACTGCTGACTGTTGGGGGCACCCCAGGCCTGGGGATCTGGACTTGTAAGCGCCCCTCCGGAGATTTTGATGGCCAGCCTGGTGGGGGCTCACAGCCTCCGTCAGTGCTAGCGGGACTGGCCCCAGGCCCAGGAATGCCTGCTTCCAGCCACCCCAGGAGGACAGAAAACCCGTCGGTCCTGCCTGCTGCTGTGTCTACCGCACCAGCTACTGATGCCTCACGTATCAGGTGAAGAAGCATCCTTTACAGATGTGTGCCTCCCCGCAAACCCCTTGCTCCTGCTCCGGCTGAGTGGTGGGAGGACCGGCTCTGGAGCCACACGGCCTGGGTTCAGATCTCGGCTTTGCGCTCATGCTTCTCTCTGCCTTTTCTCCTCCGGTTGTGGGGTTGGATGAGATGATCCACGGGCAACACTTGGCTCAGGGTCAGGGCCATAGTAAGCGATCTGGTTCATTAGCTACAATTATTCACTTATTCATTCCACAGTTGTTTATGGAGCAGGTACCAGGTGCGGACCCCATGTAGGAGCTGGAAAGCAAAAGTGTAGGAGAGGCCCGCCGCCCTCAGGGCTCTCAGAACAGGTGGGAGGGTGGGCGTGACACACGTTAATATTTCCACACAGTGTTTGCAAGAGGGCGATTTCAGCCCTTCGCTAGTGCAGAAGATGGTGAATTTTCTCTCACTAGCACGACCTCGTGTAAGCCTGGAAGTCCAATGTTAACTTTCTGAATCTGTGTACGTGAGACCAACCATAGATTCCAATTTTTGGTTTGCAAAACATAGTTGCTGCACCTACGGTCAGCATGAGCCCCCGGTTCTCTTAAGCTATCTCGGGATCTGAATTTATTCCTTGGTGCAAGTGTGATGGAAATTTGGCCTGTGCTTCTTTTTTTTTTTTTTTTTTTTTTTT
>NC_041227.1:10544592-10679444 GCF_002837175.3 Physeter macrocephalus | reverse complement strand
GCACGAACCCGCGTCCCCTGCATCGGCAGGCGGACCCTCAACCACTGCGCCACCAGGGAAGCCCGGCCTGTGGTTCTTTTAAGTGAATTGGAGTTGGTTTTAAAATAAGTTTGTTTTAAAAATAAAAAATACATGCACATGTTACAAAATCCAAAGGTCCTGGTGACCATGGAATGCTGAGTGAGGCCCTGCCTCCCCCGGTTCTCAGCCCCTGCTGGTCTACAGAGGCTGCTGCAGGCCATGCCTGTGTCCCCTGCCGTCCCCACCTGCTGCCTCCCCCTTCTGCATTGTGCTTTTTTCACTCACTATGTCTTAGACAGCTTTCCATATGAGTGCACAGAGAGCTGGCCAATTATTTTTTAGCTGCTAAACAGAATCTCATTGTCTGTCTGAATTATAATTTAGGTAACCGTTCCTCTACTGATGGACATTTAGGTTACATGGATTCTTTAGCTGTCACAAAGTCTGTTGCGGGCTTCCCTGGTGGCGCAGTGGTTAATAATCCACCTGCCAACGCAGGGGACATGGGTTCGAGCCCTGGTCTGGGAAGATCCCACATGCCACGGAGCAACTAAGCCCGTGCGCCACAACTACTGAGCCTGTGCTCTAAAGCCCACTTGCCGCAAGTACTGAGCCCATGCGCCGCAGCTACTGAGCCCACGTGCTGCAGCTACTGAGCCCACGTGCCGCAACTACTGAGGCCCACACACCTCGAGCCTGTGCTCCTCAACAAGAGAAGCCACCACAATGAGAAGCCCGTGCACCACAGCAAAGAGTAGCCCCCGCTCACCACAGCTAGAGAAAGCCCGCCCACAGCAATGAAGACCCAACACAGCCAAACATAAATAAATAAAAACCAAAAAGAAACCCCCAAACAAAGTCTGTTGCGATGAGTATCTCTGTACATACATCATTTTGCATTTGTGCATATATGTCTGGAGGAGAAATACCTAGCGGGGGAATTACTGGGTCCAAGGATACATGCATTTAAAATTTTGGTTGCTGTTGCCAAATTAACCTTCTTAGAAGTCAGGGTCAAGGCGAGAGTAGAGTAGAGTAGTCAGCCCTTCTAGACATTCACACCTCAAGGTCGAGGGTCCCTCTGGGGGATGGGAACTCTTATTTGAGCTGCTGTAGGGGCCTGGGAGGCAGGAGTTCCCGTGTCTCCTCTTTGGGAAGTGGATCATCACCTAAAGGGCCAGATCCTCTCAGTTTGCGATTCCAGCGCAAGGCCATTTGGAGAATCCCTTCATTTGCTCTTTCCAGCCCTTCTTTCCTGGCTTGCCCCAGCTCCCAGGGTCTTTCTGCCATTGATCCAGCCCTTTCATCCTGTGCACAGAGATGAGGCTGCTTCCTCTAAAGACCTTTACTTTCCCTGTCATCTGAAGGGGCCACCATGAGCGCTTTGGGAGAAGAGGTGACATTACTAATTCCATGCCCTGGATGTGGGCAGGCCTCACAGTCCTTGAGCCTGTTTCATTTTCACCCCCGTCGTGCACTCGTGGACCCTGGCCCAGCCTGGCCGGAGGAAGCAGGAGCAAGGTCAGGCCATAGCGCGAGGTGTCAGGCAAAACTACCACCACACCCGCCCCTGAACTTGATCTGGCTGCATGTGGGTGTCCTCTGGCTGGCATGGTGATCTGCTTTTTAAAATGCTAAGTAGATGCCAACTTTAAAAAAGTGGGAGTTTTCACATAAAAATCCAAATGTCTGGCTTCTTTAAAAATGTTGCAGCAAAAGCTACAGGTCTTCAGTGGCCTTGTTCCTGGGCTGAGTGGACCCTGTGGTTTCTAGAAGGATTCTCCAGAGAGAGAGATACAGAGAGAGAGAGAGAGTGTGTGTGTGTGTGTGTCTATAAACAGCATTATTGTGATATAATTCACACGGCATACAATCCACCCATTGAAGATGTACAGTTTAATGGCTTTTGGTTTATTCACAGAGTTGCACAACGATCAACTACAATCGATTTTAGAACATTTTCATTACCCGCCAAAGAAACCCTGTCCCCCTTAGCTCTCCCTCCACCAAGAACCCCTAAGCTACTTTCTGTCTCTAAAGATTTACCTGTTCTGGACATTTCATAGACGTTTGGCTTTGTGTGGTTTTTTTGTTTGTCTGGTTTTGTTTTTAATTTATTTTATTATTTATGTTTGGCTACGTCGGGTCTTTGTTGCTGTGCGCGGGCTTTCTCTAGTTGCGGCGAGTGGGGCTACTCTTCGTTGCGGCGCGTGTGCTTCTCATTGCAGTGGCTTCTCTTGTTGCGGAGCACGGGCTCTAGGTGCGCGGGCTTCAGTAGTTGTGGCATGCGGGCTCAGTAGTTGTGGCTCACAGGCTCTAGAGTGAAGGCTCAGTAGTTGTGGCACACGGGCTTAGTTGCTCCACGGCATATGGGATCTTCCGGGACCAGGGCTCTAATCCGTGTCCCCTGCATTGGCAGGCGGATTCCCAACCACTGCGCCACCAGGGAAGCCTGATGTTTGCGTTTTAAAGACACCAATCGATCAGAGGTTTGAAGGCCCTGTTCAGCCTACAGTCAGGTTTGTTTGGCCTTCATAGTGTTTTTTAATTTTTTAGGTTAGTTTTGAACATGTTCTAATTGGAAGAGCTTTCATAAATATCTAGATCACCTTTTTGTCTTTTTTTTTTTAATGTTCTATTTTTTAAAAATATTTATTTATTTATTTATTTTGGCTGTGCCAGGTCTTAGATGTGGCATGCGGGATCTTTTAGTTGCAGCGTGCATGTGGGATCTAGTTCCCTGACCAGTGATCGAACCCGTGCCCCCTGCAGTGGAAGCGCAGAGTCCTAACCACTGGACCGCCAGGGAAGTCCCCAGGGGTCCTCTTTAGACGGGGCCTCCCGTTTGCCACAGTCCCCACCCCTCCCTCTTGTCTCCCTACATGGCGTCAGCTGCCCTTTATTTATTTATTTTATTTATTTTTGGCTGCATTAGGTCTTCATTGCTGCGTGCAGGCTTTCTCTAGTTTCGGTGAGCGGGGGCTACTCTTCATTGTGGTGCGCGGGCTTCTCATTGTGGTGGCTTCTCTTGTTGCGAACACAAGCTCTAGGTGCACAGGCTTCATTAGTTGTGGCATGCGGGCTCAGTAGTTGTGGCTTGCGGGCTCTAGAGCACAGGCTCAGTAGTTGTGGAGCACAAGCTCAGTTGCTCTGTGGCATGTGGGATCTTCCTGGACCAGGGCTCAAACCTGTGTCCCCTGCATTGGCAGGTGGATTCTTAACCACTGCACCACCAGGGAAGCCCCAGCTGCCATTTATTATCCTGTGGTGCTGCTGTGTTTCTCGGAGAAAAGTAAAACGTCTCTGTCAAAAGTGGGAAACTGAAATAAGCAATGTGAAGAAAAGATTCTTAAGCATGGCCCACTTCCCTAGTATTCATTTCCTGCCTGGCTTCTGTGTCTTTTTGAGTTTGGAGACCGTGGTGGGGTCACAGGCATCTCCTGCGTGGGTGGAGCATCTCACCAAGAGTAACCTAGAGAAAGAAATTACTTGACCCTCCTCAGCTTCCATCTCGAAACAGAGAGAGTTGGAGGATTCCCACCTGCCCCCACTTTCAAGTGGGGAAACCGAGGCACAGAGATGGTCAGAGGTATAGTTAAGACCACACAGCATGAATGCAAATGGGGACTAAGACGCCATCCCGGCTGCCGTTCTCAAGCTGTAGCTCTTCCAGGAGAGCACTTTTCTTCCTCCTTCCCTTGGCCCTTTTCTTTTCTCCTCCCTCCCTCCTTCCTTCCTTTCTTGCAACAAATATTCATGGAGCACTGTACTGGTTACCAATTGCCAGGTTACAAACCACTCCCAGCCTTAGTGTTTAAAAATGACCCCCATTTTATAGTGCCTGACTTTGTAGGTTGGTGGAGCTCCTCTGCGCCGTTCTGCTCCCGTGGTGTTGGCTGGGCTGCCTCATGAGGCTGCATTTAGCTGGTGCTCTAGCTGGGGCACCTCGGTTTTCCTGCATGACCTCTCATTCTCCAGGATCTTTTCCGCCCCGTGGCCTTTCCAGCACACTTGCCTGCTGTTGTCTTCCAAGAGGGTGAATCAGAAGCTGCAAGGTCTCTAGACTCGGAAGTCACAGAGCGTTGCTTCCATCACATTTTATTGGTCAAAACAAGTCACAGACTAGATTCGGGTAAAAAGGAATGATCCTACCTCTTCATGGGCAGAGTGGCAAGGTCATATTGCAAAAAGATATGTGGGATGGGAGAGAGTTGGAAGGCCGTCTTAGGAAACACAGGTATCTACTATGTGCCAGGCATTATTCTAGGCCCTGGAAACACAAAGGTAAATAAAAGAAAAGAAAACCCTTGTTCACCAGGAGCTTTCATTCTGTTGGGGAAGGTGACAGGAAACAAGTAAAATATATAGTAAGTTAGATGGTGATAAAGGCTAAAGAGAGAAATAAATTGGGGCAGGATGTGGCGTGGTAGGGAAGCTACAGGGTCAGGGAAGGCCTCACTAAGGAGAGTCATATGAGCAAAGGCTAGAAGGAAGTATGAGATGAGCTTTACCAGTGAAGGGAACAGCAGGTGCAAAGGCCCTGGGGTGAGGACACGGTTGGTGTGGTTGCTGGGGAGGCCTCCAGCAGGCATTTACTGATTGAGGTGGAAGATGGGGGAGGACTTTTTAAAAAATTAACATATAATCCATACAACATAAAATTTACCATTTTAAAGTATAAAGTTAAGTGGTTTTTAGTATCTTCTTTATGTTGTTCAGACATCACCACAACCTAATTCCAGAACATTTCCATCACCCAAAAAAGAAATCCCATAACCATCAGCGGTTATTCCCTACTCCCCCTCCCCCATTCCATGGGGGAGACAACTACTAAGACACTTTCTGTCTCTGTGGATTTGCCTCTTCTGGACATTTCACATAAAAGGAGTCATGTAATATGTGGCTTCTTTCACTTAGCATATATTTTCAAGGATTATCCATGGTGTAGCACATATTAGGACTTCATTCTTTTTTATGGCCAAGTAATATTCCATCACATGTACATGCCATATGTTATTTTGTCCATTCATCAGTTGATGGACATTGAGTTATTTCTACTTTTTTGGCTATTATGAATAATGTACAAGTTTTTTGTATGAACCTCTGTTTTCGGTTCTTTTGGATACATTGCTGGGTCATAGGGGAGCTCTATGTTTAACCTTTTGAGATTGGTTTCCAAACCAGGCTGGTTTCCAAAGCAGCCGCACAAGTTCACATTCCCACCCGCAGTGGATGAGGGTTCCAGTTGCTCCACATCATCACCAACATTTGTCACTTGCCGTTTTTGTGATCGTAGCCATTCTAGTGGCTGTGACGTGGTACGGTGGAAGATTCTGAGCTGAGGAGGGCTTTGGTTTTAACAGAATCTCTGAGGAGTAGATTGGAGGAGAGCAAAAGAGGAAGCAGGGGACCAGTGAGTAACAGGCTACTGCACTGGCCCCAGCGAGGGAAGGCAGTGCCTTGCACCAGCGTGGCAGAGAGAAGTGGTTGGATCTGGGATATATTTTGAAGGCAGAACTGAGAGGGTTTGCATAAAGGTTGGGTGGGGTTGCGGCGGGGGAAGAAAGACGAGTCAAGGATCCTCCCATGTGTTTGGCCTGAGTGCCTGGAAGATGAAGTTTCCATTCCTGGAGGTGGAGATGGTGGAGGATCATTTTGTGTTTCCTTGCGCCAGTTGCCGGTAGGCAGAGCCGGCCCCTTTTCAGCTTTTGACACGCCCAGCTGGGAAGCTGGGATTGGCACTCTGAGCAGGAGATGTGGAAGAAGGCGGTGAATACCATGATTAACGCGTGTTAAAACAATGCCTACCTGCCATCCCCACTGACCATGCCCTGAATGTCGCTTAAAGCGAGCCATTTGCTTCCCTTCCCTCGGAGTGGGACAATTTCTGCCCGGGGGGTTTCAAAGGATGGTGAGGGCATTCATTTTGCTTATGGGCTGGTTAAAAAGGCATGTGGGCTGCAGCCTGCAGGACTCTTATTTCTGAGGCCGCTTAGGGAATTACCGTGAGAGAAAATTGTCCCGTGAATGATTTGTGGGCACGGTGGGGTAGCTAATCCTTCCTGTGGGTTGGGAATGGCTTGCGACTTGTTCTTCCCTTAACTGACCAAGCAGTCCACAGATGCTCTCTTTGCTCCCTCCCTGCTGCTTTGGGCCACCGCCCTAGGCACCAGGAGGTTGGGGGGGGGGGTGTGGAGACCATAGTTGACAGGCAGCAGTAAAGAGGGCACACTTTCCCCCTCCCCAGAGAGCACCTTGGTGGTGACAAACTTCTGAAGTCAGAGAGGTGAAATTTTCGCTTCAGTACCTATTAGCCGTGTGACTTTGAACAAGTGACTTAAGCTCTCTGATCCTCTGTTTCTCAATCCATAGAAAGGGGGAAATTATGGCACCTACAGTATAGAGTTCTCCTGAGAAGCAAATGAAATAATCCACACATGGTGATTAGCCCTTGTTTCTATTATCTAGTGAGAGAGATCCATAAAGCAACCATTTATATGTGCCTACTGTGCGCCTGCACCCTGTTAAATGGCTTAGCCACGTCTGTTATGTGAGGTTAACCTAAAATCCTGCTAAATGGATGTGGCACCTCCTGTCACAGGTGAGCCAACCCAGAAGCTCAAGTTAAGCCCCTGGGTTAAGGTCATACAGCTGGCAAAAGAGAAAGATGGGGTTCGAACTCAGGACTGACTAACTTCCTTTGTGAACACGCTAGGAGAGGTCGAGAGGCTCTTCGTATGAGCAAAGAGCTGCAGTGTGTCTTGGGAAGGAGGCTGACCAGCCAGGGGGGCGTGGTCCTTCCTGTGCTTCTGGCAGGTGTCGTCTTCCCAGGCATCTTTGGACCGGGGCGTAGGTTGTCTGCACTGTGCTCCATCATGCATCTGGGCCCCCTCCCGTCTCTCTCGCTTTCCTCTGGATCAGAAGGAACCACCAGCCTTCCCCCTTCCGCCTCAGTGGCCTCTCAGCTCCTTCTTTCTCCCTTAGTGCATTAAGGACACTTTTTTTTTTTTAATCACGCTTTTACTTTTTGGGGGGCGGGAGGGGGACTTCCTGTGTGTGTTTCCAGTCCTCCCTCCACTGCGGTCCCGTTCCCCTGTCAAGCCTCCCCCAGTCAGGCACAGAAATAGCCCCAGCTGTGAGATGAAGGTTGCAGAGTTTAAAATTGCAGCTCGGTACTATTTATACTCCAGCCGGAAAGATGTTTTTTTGTGCAGCCGTTTATTTGGTTGTGGTAGTGACAGCCCAGGCTGCAGGCGGCAGGCTCCTGCACTGTATAAACATTTCTCCGGGGACAAGTGGGCAGTAAGGGCAGCCTTCAGGTGAGGGGGGCAGGTGCCAGGCCTGCCCAGAAATGTCTGGGAACACCTCCCTGGAGCAGAACAATTCGACCTGGTAAGCCAGAGAAAGCGGTTCATGTTCCAGCTGAACTTTCTTCCTAGATGCCTGGTAATTAGAAAAAAAAAATACAGGTATTTTATAAATCATGAAAATAGTACATGCTCGAGGGGAAAAAGGGTTCAAACTAATTTTTACACAAGTGATTAAAGCAGGCACACCCTTCATGTTCTATTTTGGTTGGCCCATGGAGCGTTAAAATTTTTTTTTGAATTTGTGCCACTACTTAAAAATTGGGACATTTCCCATAAAGTTAGAATTTCTGGCTTCTCTTGAAAATGGAAGGTTCTGGCAATGCTGGCCTTGTGTTTGCTGATGGCTGCTAGTGGCTGGCTGCTCCAGAAGTAGGCAAGTGGTCTACAGATCACCCCCAAGCCCCAGTGGCCTGCTTCGTGTTCATTTACCTTACTGCCTGGCCTTGATAACTTTTGAGGTTTGGACCTTTCACATAACATAAAACATTCAGGGCTCCTGTGTCAGAGCGTCAGACCTCATTCCCCAGTTCCTACTCCCCAGGGCTAAGTAAGCACTATCGATAGGGTTTCCAGATAAACTACGGGACCCCCAGTCAAATATGAGTTTCAGATAAACAACAAATACTTTTTTAGTGTAAGTATATCCCCTAACTATTACAGTTTGGTAGTATCATCCCAGGCCTTTCTCTGTGGAAGCACGCACGTTTCACAAGGGTAGTTTTATATTCTACCTCTCCTGCAGTTGACTTTGCTCTCTGTGGTTTGTCTAGAAAGGCATTTTTCAGTGTTGATAAGAGCAGGCTTTGAGGCTGGGGACTCAAACCTACAGGAGAATCTGGGCCCCAATGCTTGTTAGCTGTGTGACTTTGAGCAGGTTCCCTTACCTCTCTGAGCCTCAGTTTCCTCATCTAAACAATGGGGGTGATGAGGGTCGCTTTGTTGTCTCCTGTTAGTATTTATTTATCTCGTCTCTTCTGAGAGCTGCGTAGAATGGATGGTCCACGGTGGCTTTAACCAGAGAGGTTAAACAGAGGTGCCCACGGGCATCAAGATTGCCGCCCGGCACCTCCCGATTTCAAATGAGGCTACGAGAGGTTTTGAAAAGGGAAAGTAGGTCTGGAGGGAACTGGGCAGATAATCCTAAGATTTAGTTTGCTTTAAAAAAAAAGAAAGAAAATGAAGGGCGTTTGTCTCCCTGGAAACCACTTGCTAATCTCCAGGATATTGTCTCTTTTCAGGCGAAGGAGGTGGAGGAGACCGTCGAGGGCTTGCTCCTCAGGCTGGAAGAGTTTTGCAGCCTGGCTGACATGGTGAGTGCCTGCCTGGGAGGCGTGGGTGGAGGCCCGGGCCAGACTTCAGGGCCTTCCTGGGCTTCCCTGGGGAGCCACCTTGGTGGTGGCTTAGCGAGCAGGAGGCGTGGGCAGCGGCCGGCCTGGGGGAAGCTCACACCCTCTCCCTCTCCACACAAGGCTCCCTGAGGCGGCCATCTTGATAACGCCCTTGCCCGGAGATGCCTTTATTCCACCAAGGAGGCGGGAGTGGGCCACCAGGTGGCACTCTCGGGCCCGATGCGGGGAGCCGTTCGGCGGGGATGCTAAGACTATATTTAACTTTCCTTGCTCTGCACACTTCGCCAGGCAAACGTGGAGACAGCCAGGAAATGGCTTCAGGCCTGGGAGGCCTAGGAGGAGCCTCCTGGCCCGGGCCCTAGCCCTGGCAGGGTGGGGCATCGAGTGCCCTCCTGAGCCCTTTGGTCCCTCCACTGTGACCTGCGACCCTGTTTGGTGGAAGCGGCTCCTCCTGGCTGGGTGGGGAGGAACGTGGAAGGTGGTGCCCTAGGCCAGGAAGACAAGGTCTCCACTCCTCCTTGTGTCTCCAGGATTGTTGCCGGACAGCTGTGGGGCCCTGAGGAGCACTGACAGAATGTTCTGGAAGTTCCCAAGCTTATTAAAGGCACACCAGCAGCCAGGGTTCGTGGCTTCCGCCTGGAGGCCCAAAGGGTGGAGCTCCATTTTGGGACCAGGCCTGCCTCTCCCCCAGAGTACAGGAAGCCCAGCTGGGCCCAGCCATGCAGATGTGTACCAAGTGTTTGGAGAGACGCTGCTGAGAGCCCCAGGGAGTAACGTTTGTTGAACATCTACTTTGTGCCACACTCCATACAGAGTGTGCTCCCTGTAGCCTCCCATTCCACCTCAGAGCAACCTGCCCGATGGGTGCGACCTTATCCCCATACGTTCAACAGACCTCTGAGCGCCTGCCTGTACCAGCCCCTGGGGACACTGCAGTGAACAAGACACAAACATCCCCACCAGGACCTATGTGTGTTTTTCTCTGGAGTGCCAGTTTTTCAGTTCAGATGCGGGTCCAGGTGGGAGCTGGGTAACGAGACTGACTTTGAACGTCCTGAATGGTCCTTTCTTCATCACCGAACATTGGGCACCTTCTCTGACTTGGTGAGCCTGAGGATGCGAAGAGAGACAGATCCGTCTCCATCCACCCTCCCCTCCCGTCCGCAACAGCCCCTGATCCCCCAAACCCGATCTGGGTACCAGCCGCTGTCCTCCAGGGTTGAAGCACTGGCCTGGAGGTGTGTTCCAGGTGCAAAGCGAGGCTGCAGAGGTTTTGAAAAGGAAAAGAGGTTCTAGAAGGAACTGGGCACATAATCCCAAGACTCAGTTTGCTTTTTTTTTTTTTTAAAAACGAAGAGGTGTTAAA
Organism: Physeter macrocephalus; assembly: GCF_002837175.3. Classification (NCBI taxonomy): domain Eukaryota; kingdom Metazoa; phylum Chordata; class Mammalia; order Artiodactyla; family Physeteridae; genus Physeter; species Physeter macrocephalus. The sequence continues at coordinate 10,669,338 of NC_041227.1, read as the reverse complement.
TTCTGCCTGGGAAATCAGGAAGGCTTTGCAGAACAGGTGGTGATTAATTTGGGGTTTGAAAGAGGAACAGGAAGAATTCAATTGCTGGGGGGGCGGGCATTCAGGCAGAGTGACCGACCTTTGGGGGTGGCATGCTGGGCACATAGGGACAGTGTGGGCCCACACAGTGGGGCATTGGGAAGATGGTGGGGACGGACGGGCGATCCTGGGACATTTTTGTTCTCAAATCCCAGTGCATCCTCCTCCCATGAAGGGAGAGCCACCGTCCACCCTCAATGAGAGCTTTGGGCAGAAGTCAGCTTGGATAGACAGGGAGGGGCCAGGCCTTACTTGCCTTAAAAACTTCAAGGCTTCCTGTGGTGGGAAGTCTGCGTTTGTGTTGCCAGGAGGCCCAAGATTGTATGCAGCATCGAGAAGATCCTCTCCAAACTCAAAGCCTAGAGATGCATTTATGCAAAGATTTTAAATACAGAGGTCACAAGAATACCCATGGGCCCAATCCTGTCTGCAGACATGTTGGATGTCTCTGGGGAAAAAAAGAAAAAAGAATGAGCTGCTGACATTTATAGAATGTCATGCAAAAAAAATATGGATTCCCGGCTTCTCTTGGAAAAGCAAAGATCTGTCCTTCCCCCCACCCCCTGCCTCTTGCGGGCTTGTTCTCACCTGTCAAGCATCAGCCAGAGCTGGACAGTGGCCACCCCTGTGGAGAGCACACGTGCTCTCCAGCTTGTCACCGTCCCCACTGCTCCCCCTGGGAGCCTCCTTGACTCCCCGGCCACCTGCCAGGTGCATCCATCCTGTGCTGTGTGCGTGTGTTTTATGGTTGAGAACATTTCTCTGTACTTCGGGCCCTACTGAAAGCAGGCAAATATCCACCAGACCGAGAGAGTCCCATCTTTTAAGAAATGGAAGAGATTGCACTTCCCGGGAAGTGAAGGCTACTTCAGTGTGTTTATATGCAAATGAGCATGTCTACATTAATAATAGAATGCGCCTTGTACGATGCTTTTGTGGCCCATGGAGGTGTTTTGTGTTTGCAGCCCCTACAGTGAGGCTCTGTGCTGATGCCGTTTAGATGATAGAAATCCTCTCGGCCCCAACAGCTGGTGCTTAGCTTACCTAGTGTGTCTGTGCCCAGGTGTCATGGGCTCCATGGCACAGAGAGAGAGCTGTCCAGCTATCAGCCCTGGCTTGGGACCTCCTTTTCTCTTTTGATCCAAGCCAGGGATGAGTGGGGACCTCTGGGAGGCAGGTGATGTCACACCATGGACCACTGTGCCCAGGGCCCTGCTTTGGCCTTTGGAAACACTGATCAAGTTAGAGGTCCCAGAACGGGCTGGCTCCCTGGTGCACAGTCCAGAGAGAAATGGTTTATTTCTGATAAAATCAGTCTATTAGGAGTGAGAGTCCACCTCCCTGTCTGATGTATTAAGTCCTCTGCCAGTCTGTCCTGGATCACTCTAAGTGACCAGCGTTCACACCATGTGCTGGTGACCTGTTCTAACCTTAGATATAATACCTCTTGCCATCACTTCAAGCTCTGTCTCTTCCCAGTGGGGCCTTGGGCACAGCACGTCACCTTTCTGTACCTTTATTTTCTCCTCTGTAAAATGGAGGTGGTGGCTCTGATCATCTACTGCAGCATCAAACTACCCCAACACTTAGTGGGGTGAAACAACCACCAATTTATTATGTGGGCCAGGACAGGGCACAGAGAGTACAGCTCATCCAAGCTCCGTGGTACCTACTGGGATGGGGACATCCAGGGTGGCTGCTTCCCTCACTTGTCTGATGTCTGGGCTGGGAGGGCTGGCTGGCTGGGGACCGGTTGGCGTCACTCTCCTCCATGCGGCCTCTCCTCGTGGCCGTCTGGACTCCCAGAGCCAGCGCTCTGACAGATGGGAAGTAGAAGCCTCTGGAGACTTAGGTATGGCAATTAACACGGTGTCACTTCTGTCATATCTTATTGGTCAAAGCAGCCACATAGCCCACCCGGATCCAAGGGGAAAGGACATAGACCCCTCTTCTTCATGGAAGGAAAGTACAGAACTTGTGACCATCAATCATCCACTGCAAATGGTACCCATCTCCAAAGAGTGATCACGAGGAATGGACGAGGCAGGGATGTGCCCTTTACATCCAGTAGAATGGCCAAAATGAAAAAGACAGACATTAGCAAGTGTGGACGAGGATGCGGGACAGCCGAAACTCTCCTTCACTGGCTGGTGGAAATGCACCAAGGGACAGCCACGTGGAGCAGAGACTCGCACGCAAATGTTCACAGCAGCTTTGTTCGTCATGCCCCAAACTGGAAGCAACCCCAGTGTCTGTCAGCAGTAGAAATGGGTAAATAAACTGTCGTTTATTCATACACTGGAATGCACAGCAGTGGAAAAGAACGACCTGCCGTACACAGCAACTTGGGTGATTCTCACGAATGTGCTATTGAGGGAAAGAAGCCAGACACACGAGTACTTCCTGTGGGAAGCTCCATAATATAAAGTTCACACCTAGGCAGAACCAGTCCGTGTGATGGAAGTCAGGTAGAGGCTGGCTTTGGGAGGGTGGTCATGACTGGGAGGAGGCCGGAGGGAGCTGTATGGGGTGAGGGGATGTTCCATGCATTGGTCTGGGTGGTGGTCCCACAGACGTAAACACACATGCCAATGCATCGAGCTGTCCGCTAAGGCCTGGGCTCTTCACTGTGTGTCATTTACACTCAATCAAAAATAATTGCTTAGCATGGTGCCTGCTATGTGTTAAGTGACCCATAAATAGTAGCTACTGAGGTCATCATCATCATCATCAATATCACAGCACCAGAGGGCCGCGACACAGAGGAGTTAATCCACAGAAACTGGATTTGTGACGCCTTTCAGCTCAGTGCCCTTGGGGGTTTGGGCAGCTTGTCTGGGCCCTCGGAAACCCTAGTAGCCTTGGGCCCACCTTCTGGCAGGGAGCGGACTCTCCCATCTCTCACATAAATGGAGAAAATGTCCTGTTGGCCCCAGCCCAGCAGTTGCATTTGGCATTGGTGTGCGTTCTGAGGTCAAGTGCATCTGCCTCTTCTTCCTGGGCCTTGCATCATCCTGGAGAGCCATGTTTGCTCTGTGATAACCCCCTGCATCCGCTACCCAGAATTCTGGGCTCCGGAGACCAGCTCCGGGGAGCTGGGAGGACAGGCTGGGGGAGGGTCCGCCAGGCCCCCCGGCTCGTAGACCTGGCTGGAGTTTCATCCCATTAGAGGCTCAAAAAGCACTGATTCTCCCCTGACATCTTTGTTCTTCTGAGAAGTATGCATAAGCGTGAACTCACATGCCTGTGATGTGATGACGTGAGGTGGGTTGGGTGTTAGAAGAGAAATGTGTCCCTTGCCTTCCACTCCCCTATAAGATGAGCAGTGCATGAGGTGGCCATGGATGCCATGCTGAGGAGACTGTAGCTAGTGGTGGAGACCATGGTGAACCAAGGGGGGCTGTTGTCACCCAGCGCCAGCTGATTGTTGCCAGGTGGAACATGGGCTCAGTGTGCCCGGGTCTTCTGATTTTTCACAAGAAGCCAGAAATCTGGGTTTCTAAGGGAAATATCCTTAATTTTAGATCTTGGCACCTAGCTTGGTTGTACTTTCGGTTTTTCAGGCTGGCTCTGCGTGAGCCTGATAGAACACGTCTGCAGACCTCTGGTATTAGGAGGTGGCCTCAGACACACCTGGATTAGCGTCCTCCATCTCCCACTTTGTAGGTTTGCAACCTTGCCCAGCTCATTTAGTTTTTCTCAGTTTCATCTCCTATAAAACAAGGTTGAGGGCTTCCCTGGTGGCGCAGTGGTTGAGAGTCCGCCTGCCGATGCAGGGGACACGGGTTCGTGCCCCGGTCCGGGAAGATCCCACGTGTCGCGGAGCGGCTGGGCCCGTGAGCCGTGGCCGCTGGCCCTGCGCGTCCGGAGCCCGTGCTCCGCAGCGGGAGAGGCCACAACGGTGAGAGGCCCGCGTACCGCACAAAAAAACAAAAAACAAGGTTGAAGAGAAAGCAATTCCTGTACCACAGGGTCTGTTCCCAGCACGTGATGATGGCTCCTGGGTGTTGGTATCCTGCCCCTCCTCACCCAGCCCACGTTAAATACCCTGGTTTTTGTCTCTCGGTTCCCAGCTCTTGGGGGAGCCAAGAGGAAGGTTTGGGGGTGTTTCAGACTCCAAGGACTCCCCTCTACTTTCCCGCCAAGGACCTGCAGGCTGCCTTCTGGGCAGGCGGAGAGAGTTCCCTCTGTTCAGCCTCAGCCAGTGGAGAAGCCTCTGCAGAGAGGGGCCTTCCTGCTCGGCCCGCAGACCCTCGGGCCCTCCAGTTCCTGAGGATCTGAAGGGAGGCGGGGAGAGTTCCAGAACCTCCTCCCCGCCACGTTCCCTTCACCCCCATGGGTTGCTAAGACCAGTCCCTCCTGATTCTCACTTGTTCTCGCCTGCTTGTTTCTTTAGAAATTAACAGAAAGAAAAGATCTGCCTTTGATTCCCTGCGCTCTGACCTTGTCATGAAGAACAGAAGTTCTTCATCGCATCATGGCAATTTCTCCCAAGTTTAGCCTTGTTGAGGGATGGGCTTCTCTCTAGAAATTTGGCCTGGGGGAAACAAGGGAGGGTATCGAGCCCTTTTCCCTATCCCAGCTGACAAATGCTGGAGCATTTCAATGCCTGCAGGAGCCGGGCAGGATGTGGAGGGAGTCAGGGGGTTGGGGCGAGGCGCTAGGGATGGGTGGCCGCTGCAGAAACTGGGAGTGCGCGTGCCCCTGGGAGGGAGCAGTTGCCGCTCAGCCCAGCCTGCGGCGCCTGGGGAGACGTGGGCCCGGTGTTGCCAAAGCGGCTGACTTTTAAGAGAAGTTATAAATCCGCACGTAATCTGTTGAGTATTTTAAAGCCATATCTATGTACTTTATTTTGGAATAGTTTTAGATTTACAGAAAAATTGCAAAGAGTGCAGAGACTTCCCACGCACCCCTCATCTAGTTTCCCCCACTGTTAACCTCACCTCGGTACCTTTGTCAAAACCAAGGAACCAACACAGATCCTTGGCTACTCACTGAACTCCACACTTGGTTCTGATTCCCCAGCTTCCCGTTAATGTCCTCCTTCTGTTCCAGGATCCCATCAAAGACACCACATTGCCTTAAATTGTCAGTTCTCCTTAAGCCCCTTTAGTCTGTGACAATTTCATTCTTTCCTGACTTTCCGTGACTTTGGCAGTTGTGAGGGGTATGTGGTAATTTGTAGAAGGTCCCTCAATTTGGGTTTGTCTGATGTTTTTCTTGTGCTTAGACGGCGTTGTGAGTTTCTGGAGAGAATCCCCAGAGCTGAGGCGCCTTCTCATCACATCACATCAGGGGCACATGACACCCACACGGCATCACTGGACTGGTGGCCTGGCTCTGCAGTAGCATCACCATTTCCCCCTTTCCGCGACCCGTTCAGTGCCTTGTTCCTATCACATTCGTGTGTATTTATCTTATAGTTGGAGATATAGTCCAATGTTACATTATTTTGTTGCTCAAATTGTCCCAGTTTGGGCCATTTGGCTCTTTCAGGTTGGCTCTTGTGTTCCTTTGACCTGCCCCATCCTTCACTTTTTTTTTTTTTTTTTTTAACACTTTCTTACTTTCTGGCACTATGAGGTGCTCCAGGCTTTTATATGTTCCCTGTCCCAACCCTAGAATCAGCCATTTCTCCTCGGAGCCCCACTTGAGTTTTAAAGTTGGAAATTAAGTCAAATTTAAAAACGAAAACACTTTGTGGGCCAAATGAGCCACATGTGTGGGCCACATGCAGACATGGATGATCTTGTATAATCCCTAAAGCATTCTTTCGAGAGAAGCACTAGTCTGATCCCCACTTTACAGATGAGGAAACCGAGGCACAGAGAGGTCAGGGCAGAGACTGAGGCCAGGCAGCCTGGTGCCAGATGCCACCCTCTCAGGGCTGCTTTTTGGCCCCAAGGGGCCAGGGCATGGGAAAGGAGTGTGCCTCAGGACAGTGGGCTTGTAGCCAGGTACCCAGGGAGATGGCAGTGCCCTGACCAGAGGAGGGGGACCAGGAAGGAAGGGTTTGGTTTTAGACATGCAGGTGATGGAACGGCTTCCGGGAAACCCGGGGCAAGGAGGGAAGTGTCATCCTGAACAGTGATGGGAGCGGAATGGCAGGAGAACCAGAGGTCTCATATACTTAGGCAGAAAGAGGAGGGAAAATGGGTACAGTTTTCAAAAACATTTTTAAAATTAAAATTTTTTGCTGAGTTGTCATCTTGTATTAGTTACCTATTTGCTGCATAACAAATTACACCCCCCCCATACTTAGTGACTTAAGCAATGATCTTTATTATGTGCTAGTGTCTGTGGGTCAGGACTCTGGTGCAGCCTAGCTGGGTTCTATAGGTCAGGGTCTCTCACAGGCTGCCATCGAGATGTTGGCCAGGACGGTTGTCATCTCAGGGCTCGACTGCGGCAGGATTGCCTCCAGGCAAAGTCAGTGTTTCTGGGCAGGATCCACTTCCTCATGATCATTGAACTGAGGCCCTCAGTTCCTCACTGGCCATTGGCCAGAGGCAGGCTTCTCCATCACGGCAACTTGCTTCATCACGGCTGGCAGGAGAGGGCAAGTGAGAAAGAAGAGGGGGTGGGGGGAAGCATGCATGAACCAGGCAGCAGGAGAGACCGCCAGCAAGATGGAGTGACAGTCTTCTAGTCTCAGGAGGGCCATGTCTCACGTTGGCTGACTCCTCTTCATTAGAAGCCAGTCTCTAGGTCCAGGCAATGGTCTCGGGGAGGGGATCACACAAGGACATGAACACCAGGAGGTGGGGCTTGTTCAGGACCGTGTCAGAAGCTGCCCGCACACGCCATGCCAAACAGTCTGCTAAACGTTCTATCCTCACTGCGTTCCAAGGAAGCAAGGACTGTCTTGATTGCTTCCCTGTGCAGACAAGCAAAGGAGGGCTCAGAGAGGTGCAGTAACTTGCCCGAGGTCACACAGCTCATAGTGGGTAGAGCTAAATTCAAACTCCAGTCTGAGTCCTAGTAGCCCACTGGTGTTTCTCTGACTGCCTCCGGACCGCCACTCCAGCACAGCCTTGGAGCTTGGCTGAAAACAGATTGCCCGCCAACCCCGCGCAAGCTAGACCAGACTTGGAGGGGCCTGCAAATCAGCATTAACAGGCTTCCCTCCAGGGGATCCACATGCTCCCTAGAGAATCTGAGAGTGGTATGTATTCTGCCTCTCTGTGTGGTCAGGACACGCCCGATCTCAGTGATCAAGGGAAAGATGTGGCTTCCCAAAGGTCTCAGTCGCTTTTGGGGTCCTTCCAAGCAGAGGAATCTTGAAATTAAATGAGAAGCACGATGCGCAGGAAGTGCTTAGCGTAGTGGCTGCGTGTAGGAAGCACCATGATGGTGAGACTCATTATTAATGTTAATGGTCATTATTAACTCTTCTCATTGATATTATCAGTTCCAGTGTAACAGAAACTTGATTTACCTCGACTTCAGTTTAGAGAAGAGATTTTGATTCTTTCCGTTTGGTCCAGTTCACTGGTTTACAATATAAAGGTATTTAGTTTGGAGCTGGTGGTGTTGGGTGTTTGGTCAGGGGGAACAATTAATTTGCAGTTCAGTAAATAATACCTCGTTGGGTCTGGGTGCCAAGAGGCAGTGAGGTTGGTCCCCACCTGGGACGATGGGTTGTTCCTGGGGCCTGTCCCCGGGCAAGATGGCATTCGGTGTCTCGGCCATCAGCGAGGTCTCTGAAGAGCCTGGCCGCCCCCAGGGCAGGCAGGAGCACGCGGGGCTGGGACAGAGAGCCTGATGAGCTGTCTTGTTCCCTGCAGATCAGGAGCGATACCTCACAGATCTTGGAGGAAAACATCCCCCTCCTTAAGGCCAAGGTGATGGAAATGCGTGGCATCTACGCCAAAGTGGACCAGCTGGAGGTGAGTCCAGGATACTGAGCTTTCTTTGTGAGCTCCACGGACTTGTTCTGGCTCTTTCGTCGTCTCTTCCAGGATGCTGATCTGGCCTTGATGGTGTCAGGCCTTAGATCCAGTGGAGTGGGGTGGTAGCCAAAAAGGGGCCTACACAGTATGTCTAAAATATGACAAATATGAACTTATATAAAGGATCCCATTTGAAAATCAGGGTACTTTATATAAAAATCTGAATTTTCAGCTGCTTTTGGAAATTCAGAAGCTTTCATAACCCTAGACCCACCTTTCTTTAAATACTTTATTCTGTTTATTTTTTTAAGGTATAAATACATAAAGTGCACACATAGTAAGTGTACAATTCAGTGAATTTTTACACATATAAACTCCCATGTGAAGATGACCCAAACTGAGAAATAGAACATTTCCAACCCCTAGGCTATATTCTGGTAGAGCTGGTGGCAGCCGCCCCTCAGACGAGACATGTGTTCTGCATTTCACCACAATCCGCACCATGCCCTCTTGCCTCAATGCTGACTTATTTCACCCGCCTTTTACCTGTGAGGGCACCGGGCTAAGGTGCATGGTACCTCATTTCCTCTTGGCTGCACTGCAACGTCAGTATCCTCACCGTCCCATCTCCCAGAGGAGGAGCACGAGCTCTGAGAGGGTAAGCCACTTCTCCAGGGTCACACAGCTAATTCTGTGAAGCTGGGACTTCAGTTCACATCCTCTGGAGCCCAAGCTCTTACTCAAACTGGGGCCCTTGGCTTGGGCTCCTGGCTTCTTGCACAGTGAAGGACCGGGAGGCTGGAGGAGCCTGCGATTTAATAGCTGTCACCTAGACCAAGGGGTTGTGTGCCCCTCTGAGCTGTGGAGGAAAGGAGCCCGGCAGTGAGCCCTGGAGTTAACAGAGAATTAACATTCTTGTCAGCAGAGAATGAGGCAGGAATATAATTAAAACTTTGCCCTTGGAATAGCTGATTCATTTGAATTTTATTCCACATGTTTGAAAGAGGAAAGAAAATGTGAAGATTTGTAGCCCTGGTTCTTGCCTTGCTTGGGCTGGCCCAACTCTCAAGCCCAATTTTTTCCTTAGCATTCAGTCCACTGGCATTTATTGAGGACCTACTATGCACCGCTGCAGGGCTGTCACAGTGAGAAAGACAGAGTCCAAGGATGTGTTCCAGCCAGGAGAAACACAGCAACAAAGCATGACCATAGCACTTCCCGGGGCTGCTGTAACAAGTTATCACAAACATAGTGGCTTAAAACAACATGAATTTAGCATCTTACAGCTCTTGAGGTCAGAAGTCCAAAATGTGTCAGCAGGAGTCAGCAGGGCTGGTTCCTTCTGGAGGCTCTGGGGGAGAGTTCACGTCCTGGCCTTTTCCAGTGTCTGGAGGCCACCTGCATCGCTCAGCTCATGGCGCTGTCCTCCACCTTCAAAGCCCACAGCGTAGCATCTTCCAGGCTCTGTCCTCCTCTGACTCTCCTGCCTCCATCTTATAAGGGTGCCTGTGATTACCCGGATAATCCAGGACAGTCTCCCCAGCTCAAGATCCTTATTCACACCTGCCAAGTCCCTTTGGCCATAGGAGGTGATATATTCACAGGTTCTGGGAATGAGGGTGGGATATTTTGGGGGCCCATGATTCTGCTGACCACATTCACCAAGGGTGACCTAGAGGGAGTCGAGTGCTCTGGAGGGAAGTAGCGAGCAAGGAATGGAACCTTCTGGCCCCCGGAGGGTGAGTGGAAGGAGCTGTGCTGGGTGGGTGAGGGCACAGCTCGGGCAGAGGCTCAGAGGTGGGGGGCATCTGCGCTCTGGGGCAGGAAGGAGATGGGGACACTGGAAGGATCCTGGGAGGGCCAGATTACAGGGATGAGGGAGGTCATGACCTGAGCGGGGCTGGAGAAATTGGGCAGCAGGAGGCCCGTTGTCTAGGCCTTCCACTCCAAGGTCAGCATGTTGGCCTTTTTCCTGAGGAATAGGAAGCCAGTGAAGAGACAGGATGGCTCAGTGGTTAGCAATCATTCCCCACTCCTGGCCCCTGGCAACCACTAATCTACTCTGAGTCTATGGATTTGCCTCTGGACATTTCATATACTATGTGGCCTATAGTGTCTGGCTTATTTTACTTTGCATAATGCTTTCAAGGTTCATGCAGGTTGGAACATGTGTCAGAACTTCATTCCTTTTTATGAATGAATAGTATTCCATTGTAGGGATGGCTATACCACATTTTGTTCATCCATTCATCAGTTGATGGGTCCTTGGGTTGTTTCTACTTTGGGGCTATTATGAATAATGCTGCTGTGAACATTCATGTTTAGGTTTTTGCGTGGCTATACATTTTCATTTCTCTTGGGTAAATACCTAGGACTGGAATTGCTGGGTCATGTGGTAACTCTTTTTAGGAACTGCCAAGACCAGTTTCCAAAGTGTTGACACCATTTTACTCTCCCACCAGCAGTTACTGTAAGCTTTAGATGGAGATTGCAAGCTCAGATGCCAACAGGACCCAGGACTGCACTGGGCAGTCAGGTATTAGAAGACCAACCCCAAGCCACTCCCCGCTACTTTCTGGGAAGAGCCGGAGCTGAGAAGCAACTCTCCCCTTCGGTGGGGTGTGAATCTCCCCACTCTGCCCTAGAGTCTCCCCAACATTGAGGCTAAGTGGCGTTTGCCTCTTGTCAACTCCCGGGACTGCTGCTTTCCTTAGACTAGAGATATTTCTCTGTAACTGGGTCTCCATTAAAAGGAAGAAAAAGTTAGTGCAAGGGGGTCATGGATTTCAAGGCAAATGGGAGAATAGGTATTTTCCACTAAGCTGCATGTGACATGAGAACAATAAAACTTAGGACCCGATCAGACCCCAATCTGAGGCAGATGGCTTCCAGAGCCAGACCACCTGGGCCTCAGATCTGCCCCTCGGGTAACTCACTCACCCTCTCAGCATCAGTTTCCTCCTCTGCAAATTGTGACTATGTCATCGCGAAGGTGTTAGTCCGGCACCTGGCATCTTGTAGATGCTCGCCGAGGACAGGCTGTCACCATGGTGGTGGCCGTTGCCCGCAGGCTGAGAGCCAGAATCTGGGATGCCTGCTCGTCACTCGGCCCAGCCGACTGGGGGCTCCAGGGCCTAACATGTCAGGGGGTTCCAGGGAGCCCAAGACCACTCAGCTCTCAAATCAGTGTGACCCATGGGAGGGGAGGCTTGGGAACCATGGGGGTGACCTTTCAGGCCAGAAAAAACTAACATTTCCTGAGCACCTGCTATGAGCCAGGGACTCTTAAGTGCTTTAGTTGAAAGAACTTGCTTCACCTTCACAGCAGCCCCAGGAGGAAGGTCCCGTTATTAGTCCTCTTTCGTGGAGAAAGCGGCTGAGGCACAGAAAGGCCAAGTTATTTACCCAAGGTCACACAGCTAGGAAGTGGTGGAGCTGGGACTGCAAAAGTCAGTGCTGGCGTTGTCACCCTTTCTGGACTGGGCCCTGCTCTGAAGCTGGGGGCCTTTTGCCACAAGGATTCAGATACATCATTCAGGACTCACAAATAAATTTTAAAACAATGTGACTTTCCCTTCTCTCTCATCCTCCCCCCACTTTCCTTCTTTCTTTCCCTCCTCCCTCCCCTCCCTTCTGATAATAAAAGTGGTCCATTTTCATGGTAGAGAAATGTATCTAGAAGTCACCTATAGTCCCAAGGGTGGTCCCGATTAGCGGTCACCCTCCTTCTGTCCCCTCTCCTCCCCTCTCTGTGTGGATGCGTGTCTGCGTCTCTCCAGTTTCCCCGGCCTCTCCCTGGCTGCGGCCTGGCCGGGCTGCCCTCTCTGGCAGGCACTTTGGAGGCGGTTCCGACCTCGTGAGCGCACATTCCTCAGCATCCCTCATGCTCCCCACCACGTCGGTATTAACGCAGGGAGCGTAAAATTGGAATCGGCTGGAGGAGGGACTGTAGAACTTTCTTTTGTGTCTTATAACCAGATGTGCAGGCCCAGCAAGGCCAGGGGAAGCTGCCCAGCCTGTGGCTCCTTGTCTCCCCGCCCCGCAACACACACACACACACACACACACACACACACACACACACACACACACACACACACACACACTTGATGTGGCTTATTCAGAGCCTTTCAGCTCTGCCTCTGCCAGAACCACGGGGCGGCGGCAGCACAACAGTGCCACCATCTTGTGTTCATCCAATGTCTTTTTGCGAAGGATGCGGTCATTCATTCACGCATGCAGGCATGCATGTATTCATTCCTGTGTGTGCATTGATTCATCCATGCGTCACACACACACACACACACACACACACACACACACACACACACACACTTGATGTGGCTTATTCAGAGCCTTTCAGCTCTGCCTCTGCCAGAACCACGGGGCGGCGGCAGCACAACAGTGCCACCATCTTGTGTTCATCCAATGTCTTTTTGCGAAGGATGCGGTCATTCATTCACGCATGCAGGCATGCATGTATTCATTCCTGTGTGTGCATTGATTCATCCATGCGTGCGTGCATTCATTCACGCGTGCGTGCGTTCATCCATGCATACATTCATTCGTGTGTGCGCACTCATTCATTCATTCATTCATTCATTCATGCTTGCGTGCATTCATGCCTCCACCATCCAGCTGAGCCCCTTCCAGCTGACCAGGCCCTGGTTGTGGCCTTGTAAACAACACTGACTCAGCACCTGCTCTTCCAGAACTCACATCTAGAGGGAGATGGACCGTGAACAGGCAGACAGGAAGTTCAGAGGGAGAGGAGAGCTAGGAAGACGGGGAAATGGGGTGGCTCCGCAGTGATGTGGGGCATGTTAGATTAGGTGGTTGGGGAAGGCCTCTCTGTCGGGGGGACAGTGGATCCAGGGCCTGAGAGACAAGCAGGGTTCACCCCATCGAGAACAGAGAAGTGCTGCCGGTCCGGAGAGAGCTGGTGCAAAGGCCTTGTGGAGGGTGAGGCCTGGCGTTTTCAAGGAACAAAAGGGCAGCCTGTGTGGCTGGTGTGTGGGACATGGGGAGAGGCAGGGCTGGGTGGTGGTGGGCCTTGCTGGTTGGGGCTGACCGGGGCTTTCCATCCAGTGAAGGGAGGCTCCCTCGTGGGGCCCAGCACTGAGAGGGTCTCCTGCCTCTTCCTGGTGCAAGAAAATCTCTTGCATTTTACTATTGGAACAGGGAGTCCGCAGAGGGGGGCTTGTCTGAAATGGCACTGGAGCCGCCACCTTTGGTGGCCTTCCCGGGTGTATGTGCAGTGCACGCACACAGGCAAACACATGCACATGTACATACCACACACAGAGACACATGCACACAACACACAACATATGGGCACACATGCAAACATACAACACACACGAACACATGCACACAACACACAAACATAGGTACACACGGAAACACACATGCACACAACACACAGGCACACCAGAAGTCACAAAGGAGTTTCACCGGGCCTGCAGAGTTCTTTTTTAAATTGTGAATTTATTGCTAACGTTTTTAAAAACTGGACACTTTTCATAAAATCTGAATGTCCTTTTTGTTTTCTTTTGAAATGATGTTATCTGATATTAATTGAGCTCTTAATATACCCTAAGCACTTAACTGCAGAACAAGGTTGGTATTGTTATTATTCCCATTTTACAGATATGAAAATTGAGGATAATAGAAATGAAGTAACTTGCCGAAAGGCACACAACTAGTAAGTGATAGAACCTGGATTCTAGTCCAGAGAATCCGACCCCAGCATTCTCTTTTCTCTTCTTTTTTCTTTTGAAATTGGAGGTTCTGCACTAGAGACCCAGAGCTGAGTGACCCTTGGGGGCCAGGACCCAGCATTCCAGTTCACCCTGTCCGCACTCATCCTACTTCACCCGCTTGTCACCTGCCTGCCTCTTGGCAGCTTCTGAGTTTGAGACTCCCCCAATATCCATCAAATATTAAAGTGAGCGATTTCTAAAAAAAATCCATTTTTCATAAAGAAGGCTGTGCAGCCTGAGTCCCCTCTCTGCCACTTCTTGGCTGTGTGACTTTGGGCAGGTGGTCCAACCTCTCTGAGCATCAGTTTCCTCCTCTGTAAAATAGAGGCTAAACAGAGGGTCACTAGGGGGAGAAGGTGAGAGGACATGAGTGGAGGCTCAGCCAGGCCAGGCCTCCAAGGGGGAGGTGTCACTGTTACTGTCAGGGTTTCTGACGGTGCCCCCAGCTGGGCAGGCGCTGCCTGAACTCTCCCGGAGCCCATGGGGCCAGGTGAGAGGGAGGCAGCCAGGAACACACCCTAGTCTACGCAGATGTGGCATCACTGCTTTCCCCTCTCCCACCAGGCCTTTGTCAAGATGGTCGGGCACCACGTCTCTTTCCTGGAAGCCCACGTGCTTCAGGCCGAGCGGGACCACGGGGCCCTCTCACAGGCCCTGCGGAAGTGGCTGGGCTCCTCGGGGCTCCCCGCCTTCGGGAACGTGAGTATCCCCTACCTCCCTGCCCCCTCCCAGACACTGGAGCAGGGAGAGGGGCTCAGGAAACAGGAGTTCAAAGGGCACGGCTGGCTTCTGCAGACAGGAAACAGCATCTGGCTGGCCGGTGGGGAGCTGGCCAGGTGGCTGGAGTGTTGCAGTGCCTCCCTCGTGCGCCCCTGCTTGCCCTGAGCCTCGTGCTTCGGTGCTGTGACTGCCCGCCTCCCCACCCACCAGTTAGTAAGTGCTGCTGTTTGCCAAGCACTGTGGTCCATCTGGGGTTACCATGGTGAATAGAAGCAGCCCCTGCCCTCCTGTCCCTTCCACACCTAAGGGCGTGCTCAGAGTGACTTCCAGAATTCAGGCGGGGTCCCCCTTCCCAAGGCACAAGTCAGCCTCTAGCAGACCAGAAAGCAGGGGCCGGTGAGAGGGGCAGCCAGCCCGCAGCTTGCAAAGGCCTCTCTCTCCCACATCGCTGCTTTCCTGGGATCCTCCCTATAAGAAAGGAAGGATCATTGTGTCCCTTTTACTGATGGAAAAACTGAGGCCAGGCTGATCCTGCCTTGCAGAGACCTTCAGTGTTTAAGCACCTCTGTCTTTCCGGCTTACCGATTCCCTAGTTTAGGAGACATTGGGCAGTGTCTGGAGATGTTGCGATTGTCACAACTGGAGGCAAGTGGGTAGAAACCAGGGATGCTTTTAAACACCCTAGAGTGTACAGGACAGCCCCCCACACCAGAGAATTATCTAGCCCTGAACATCAGTAGTGCTGAGTTTGAGAAACCCCACTCTAAGCGGGATTTGATAATTTTATGTCAGGTCTGCTTTAAGTACTTTGTGTGCTGTTGTATATGGCATCTGGTTCTCATGCCAGTCTTTGGAGGAAGGTACTTTTATCATTTCCCCATTTTACAGATGAGGAGACCGAGGCTCAGGGTGGTGAAGGGACTTGTCCGAAGCCACACTGCCTCAAGTGGCAAGGCCAGATTGGAGCCCTGATTGGCCTATCTCCAGGGTCTTGCCCTTTCCAGGAAAGGGGTCTTGCTCAGCCAGCTGCTCTGTCCTGCCCCCCAGTGGGGGTCTCTCACTGTTCCTTGGGCCCTGCCTGTGTGTCCCCCTCTGCTCCTCTGTTCTCTCTGTCCCTCCTGCATGCCCCCCTTCCCTGTCTCCACTTAGTGTTCTCACAAAGGCTCGTATATCGAGCGTTTACGGTGTTCCAGGCACTGCTGAGGTATTTCACGTGCGTTAATTCATTTACTTTTCCCAACCATCGTGTACGCTGGGAATGAACGTTATCCCCATTTGACTGATGAGGAAACGGAAGTAGTTGCAGTGTTGCCACTCTGGCCCTGTGTGAACTCATTCTGTTTGGCTTGGGATGCCTGCCTGGGTGTCACTCTCCAGTCCCTGCCAGGACCCCACTGCTCTGTCTTGTCTTACACCTGCCTGAGGCATGTGCTGCTTACCTGCCTGCCTCCAGGTGAGGGACTCGCCCAAGGCCAGTAGCAGCTAGACAGTGGCCTCACAGATCTCATGATCTCGGAACTCCTATTGATCCTTTAGAACCAAGTTAATACCACCTCCTCTGAGAAGCCCTCTGGGATTGCCCCCTCTCCAGCCAAAAGCAGTCTCTCCTGCCTTTCAGTGAAGTCAGGAGCTGCCTCCTTGGTCCCTTGAGTTACGGTGACTGTTCCGGGGTGACCAGGAGCCCCCCAGTCACACAGTGCTCTGCCCGCTGATGGCTTAGAAGCACCATGGGGGAGGAAGGACAGAGGACCTTGGCTGCCCGTGGTCTGCAGCAGGTATGCTAACAGTGGGGCCTGCTGGGTCCTTGGTCTCTGTACTTTACAGTCTTTTTCTATAACCTGCACAATTGTCCCTTTGTGGTTGGCACTAGTGTCCTCACCTAGTGGCAGAGGCCAAGGCTTGGAGGGGGAGAGTCGCGCATCCAAGGTCAGTGCCGGGGTTGGAACTCAGGCCCGTGGGGCTGTGAAATGGGGTCCGCCGCCCACTCCTGTTGCAGGATCCCATCGGGGTGTGGCCAGGCATGTGGGGACCTGCATCCTCTCATCTCTACCAGACTCGGGGCCCCCCAGCCCTACCTGCAGTGACTTGTTCCAGGAAATGCGTCCCAGCCAGGGGTGGTGAGTCATTCAGCAACCCCGGCGTGTTGATCTTGGCCCTGGGAGGGCTTTGTGTGGAGCAGGCAATGTAGGCAAGTGTGCGCACATGCGGGTGCAGACCCGAGGGTTTCCAGGGCTGCACCTGCACCTGGGGGTGCCAGCTGGAGGGGCCCTTCTAGAATAATGGTTGTCACGGCTTGTACTGGGGCCCTGACCCGGCAGGCACCTCACATCCCACCCTGTGATGTAGGTCTAGTCACCGTCCCTATTTTACAGATGAGGAAACTGAGGCACTAAAGGGTCGAAGTGCTTGCCCACCCAGAACGTGGTGGAGCTGGGATTTGAACCTGTGAGACCTGGGCCTGGAGCTGGCACTCTGCACCACTTGGCCCTGCTGCATCTTTCTGGGCCTGGTTCCGACCCCTGGAGCTGCAGTCTGGGGGGTGGGGTCCTTGAAGAGCACCTGGATGGGTCTCAGTTTCTTCCACCTGGAAGAACCCACCAAGCCAGGATTTCACACCGTCTCCAGTCGGTTCCCCTCAGTGCCCACCCGAGGTGGACTCTTCACTGACCACTGCCCGCACCTGGGCATCCACACCAGGGCCCCCCAGCAGTGGGAAGCCCCTCCGCACAAGCCCAGATTCTGCCTTCTTGCCTCCACCCGCCCTCCTCCGTCTCCGGGAGGTGGCGTGGGGCAGAGGCTCTTGCGCGGAGGGGTCCTGTCCCCACTCCTGTGGAAGTCCATCCCCCCAAAGGAGATAGGCTATTCACTGCTGCCGCCAGGCCCTCCCAGAGTCAGGGGGATCAGTGGGGACTCCCTCACAGGGCCCAGGCAGGAGGCCCTCAGCCCTCACCCCTGGCGCGAGGCAGGGACCTTTGGGGGTGTGTTCCCACCCTCCCTGCTGTTCCATCTGCTGGAACAGGAGTTCCCGGGGAGGGAGAGAGATGGGGAGAAAATTGGTCCGTGTGTTTTCTAACTCTGCCAGCCCCTCCTGCCCTGCTGGCCTCCTTTCTCCCTCCCTCCTCTTCCTCACTTTGCAGCTGTAGTGGGGAGGCCCAGGGAGGGTGTGCAGCGCCGGGGCTGGGGTCTCCCAACACACCAGAAGTGGGGCTGGGAAGCAGTCCGCCAGCCCCCCACCCCTCCCCAGCCCCAGAGGCCCAGAGCCGCCCCTGCCCACGTGACTTGGTGCTGGCCGAGGCCTGGGCCGGCCCGGGGAGGCCAGCCTGAGTGTACCTCCTCGTCACGAGCTCCCCTGCAAAGACCAGGCCTTTGGCCTCTGACTTGAGCCACCAAAGAAGCGTGCAGCCAGTGCCCAGACTGGGGTGAGAGCTGGCCTGGCACCCTGGGCCCTCTGCGCCCAGACGTAAAAATGTACCTGCTTCCATGCTTCAGTTTTAATGCTAACATACACATTTTCATGGTACAAAGGTCCATATTTCCATGCTGTACTGCATAGAAGTTTTCAACTATACTTTTACATTGATTTTTAAAATGTTCCAAGATTTTAACTCAGAGCTCTACCTCTCTTTCGCTGTGGCATTTTTTTAGCTGTGTGACTGTGGGTAAGTCTCTTAGCCTCTGCAGGCCGCAGACAGCTTAACTGTCAGTTGGCTGACACGGGCTTGACCAAGAAAGGCTCTGCTTGCTAGAAAACTGGTTTCAATTTGATGTGAGATGAAGAGGGCCTCCTCCACTAAAGCAGTGGGGAGAAAAAGAAGAAAAAGACTCCAGAACTCTCAGACGGAGGGTTCTGAGCATTGGTGGGTCTGAAAAGCCAGCTTTGCCTTTAAATAACGGTTCAAGACAGACTGCCTAATCCCTCAGTGGTGAGCAGGTATCGGTAGTGGTGACAGAGCCAGTCCCGCAGCACCAGGCGCTGTTCTCAACCCTCAATACCCCATGGGGGAGGTGCTATTTTTTTTCTTTTTTTTGCGGTACGCGGGCCTCTCACTGTTGTGGCCTCTCCCATTGCGGAGCACAGGCTCCGGATGCGCGGGCTCAGCGGCCATGGCGGGCTCAGCGGCCATGGCTCACGGGCCCAGCTGCTCCACGGCATGTGGGAATCTTCCCAGACCGGGGCACGAACCCCGTGTCCCCTACATCGGCAGGCGGACTCTCAATCACTGCGCCACCAGGGAAGCCCGGAGGTGCTCTTTTTATCCCTATTTTACAGGTGAGGGAACTGAGGCACAGAGAGGTTTAGTAACTTGCCCAAGGCCACACAGCTGGGCATCAGGATATGAACGCACATTCCTAACTCTGTTGCCTTGGGAGAGAGCTGTGATCTCTTACTTCAGGAAGCATGTATCCAGTGGAAGAATAGAGGCAATGACCAAATCCTAGGAAAATTCAGTAGCTAGTCGTTTCTAAAGAGGGCCCTGGCTTGCTCTGAGGGAACCAGGCATGGCCTCCGAGGAAGGGCCGTGTAGGCTGAGACCTGGATGGTGAGTGAGAACAGCCTGAAGTCAGAAGACAGGGTACACCCAGCAGCGGGGATGCAGGCACCGAGGCTCTGGGGTGGGACTGAGCTTGGTGTCTGAGGAACAGCGGGAAGTCCAGCACGGGGACTGAGCCAGGGGGGTGGAGTGTGGGAGACGAAGTCGGGGCCAGGTTGGGTGGGCGGGGTCTCAGGCCACACAGGGGGACTGGACACTATTCTAAGGGCAATGGAAAGCCATGGAAGGGTTCGTAGCAGGGGAGGGACTTGGTAAATTTGCTTTGCTTGGGGAATTTCCAGGGCTCATTCTCTACCCTGAGCTAAGGCTGGCATTTGGGGTCAGCGAGGTCTTGTTTAGACTTGACCATGAGAGCTGAGCAGGGTGCGTGGGTGCCCTTCAAGCCTCAGAGTGCAACGGTTAGGAGTGCGTTTCCTCGGCCTGGAAACATCTCATGCTGTGCCTTGAGTTCACTGGAATCCTCTCCTTGCCGGGTCTCAGGGCCTTTGTCCAACTGGAAGTGAGAAAAGACGCTCCAGTCGGGGCGCCCAGGTCTCCTGGCCATGTGTCTGGGTCCCAGAGACCCTGCCTGAGGAGGCAGCCCTGTCTCTGCACACAGAGGGCCCCTCACATCTGGAGACGGTTTCAGACATATGTGGAAGCGAAAGTGAGATGGAGGTGGAGCTGTACGGGCTGCAGGCCTTGGAGGGGCGTGGAGACCATGTCAGGTGGCCCCATGTCCCCTTGGTCCAGGCCCGGTCATGGCCAAGTGGCTGCCACAAGTGTTCTGACCACGCCAGGCCCTCCGCTCGGGACCCGCACCCAGGGGCACAGAAGAGCCGTGCTAAGTTGTTGTAGACTGCTGTTTGTTTTCCGCCGAGCCAAAACATCTTGTTCATGAGGTGTCTTTTTTTTTTTTTTAATAAATTTTTAAATTTATTTTTGGCTGCATTGGGTCTTTGTTGCTGCACGCAGGCTTTCTCTAGTTGCGGCGAGCGGGGGCTCCTCTTTGTTGCGGTGCGTGGGCTCCTCATCGCGGTGGTTTCTCATGTTGTGGAGCACCGGCTCTAGGCGCACGGGCTTCAGTAGTTCCGGCACATGGGCTTCAGTAGTTGTGGCTCGCGGGCTCTAGAGTGCAGGCACAGTAGCTGTGGCGCTTGGGCTTAGTTGCTCCGCGGCATGTGGGATCTTCCCGGACCAGGGCTCGAACCCGTGTCCCCTGCGTTGGCAGGCGGATTCTTAACCACTGCGCCACCAGGGAAGTCCCTCGAGGTGTCATTTTGATTAATCTTCCAATGGATAACAGTCTGGTGCTTTCCAAGGAAGGCTCTCTGGCTAATAGCAAAACCACTTGGGGCCAAGTCCTGACACCGCACAGAGCCAGGCTGCCAGGGTGGACTGTGGCCTTGGGCCTGCCCGGCTCACCTGTTCACCCTGCACATGCCCAGGGGGCGATCTGGTAACATAAATGAGTGTGTCTGCCAGGTGTGAGACAGTAAGGAGCGGTGGGGGCTGTGGCAAATTGCAGAACCCCTGCCTTACCTATAGGGGTGGAGATTTCCAGAAGCAGCCTTGCAGAAATGGGGTCAAGAATGGCTAGATTTTTCTGTTTGGGGGAGAAAGCTGGGCATGTGGAGTTTTATATGAATCTTCTAATGTGTAAAAGTCAGCAACTAATTTTTCTAAATGTTAAACATCTTGGGGAAATAAAATCTGTTGCGCCTGTGGGTCACACCCAGCACACTCCCCAGCTCTGGATTTTAGGCTGATGGCCTGTATCCCACAGGCCCCACCCCTTCAGAGGCATTTGGGACCAGGGAAGAGTGGAAAGCCCATGGCGTCTTCCTTCACTTTGCACCAGCCCCAGCAGGAGCCCTCAGCTTTTGGGAGCAGCATGACGAACACATCTACTATCGCTCCAGCTATGGTAGTTGTATTGAGAGCATTCATGAAGGATTTTCGGTGCCTCGTCTCAGCTTCCCGTAACAGCCCCAAAGGTAAATGATATCATTTGAGAAAGGGACCTGAGGCTCGGAGAGGGCCGTTCACTTGCCCAGGGTCACACAGCACAGGCAACAGAGCCAGAATCGGATCCAGCTTAGACCTCGTTCAGTGTCTCTCCCCCTCTCTGTGATCTTCCTGAGTGCAGGAACCAAAACCTAGAAGGTGGAGGTTGCAGCTGGAGGTCCTTGGACCCAGTCTGCCCCACCCACATACGTTCTTTGGCCAGCTTGGCATATGCATGTGTTTAATTTGAATTAGTTGCCAGCATTTAGAAAAGCGAATTTCACAGAAGAATGTACACCTCTGGCTTCGCTTGGAAAAGCAGAGGTCTCGGCCCCTGAGCAGTGTCCCCGCTGAGCCGCCATCTGGCCCAAGACGCCCATTGTCATTACCTGCCTGTGGGCATTTGAGTTTCCTACCCGGGCTGAGCATGCAGTAGGTGTTCAATAAATACTAGTCAATGGATGCTCTGAAGGCTTCCATGGCCCTTGGAAGCCCCCCTCCCCTAGACTTCTCTGGAGGTGGTCTCCAGGCCGTGGAGAGCTGGGATGAGTGTCCATGCCTGCCTCTCTCCGCAGCGGCTTGAGGCCGTGTCCTGGGCTTTCCTGGAGGTAGGGGAGGCTGTGGGCGGAGCTGTCCTGCCCAGGCTTGGCCTGTAGGAGTCGTCAGTGCCAGGCTCAGCGCCTCCTCCCCTCCCCGCTCCGTACCCTCCCCCCCCCACCCCCCACCCCCGCTCCGCCCCTCCCCGCCCAGGGAAGGGGGAGGCTCTGTCTGGCTGGGGCCGCCTCCCCCTCCCTCGCCCTCTGCCCAATCCCCCTGGAGGGGTGACTCCCGGAAGGAGGCACAGCCTGGCCGGGGCTTTATCTCAGTGGTGGAGGCCTAGCAAGGCAGCAACACAAAGAAGGCAGAGGAGATTCCATGGCGCCTTCCCCCGGCCCTGCAGCGGCCTCTCCTTCTGCTTCGGCCCCCATCATCCCTTGCGGTAAAAATGCAACATGAGCAGATGGCAAATATTAACGCAACAATGGAGGCCGAGTGGTGCTTGGTCCCCAGCCCCCCTGCCAGTCCCCCACCAGACTGGCTCTCAGGGAGTCACTCAGCACTCACACGTTAACAGATTTGTTTGACTGCAGATATTTGGTGGCACACGTGCAGGGGAGGGACAGAGGGCCCCTGGCAGGCTGGTTTGGGGGTCAGATTTTTTAAGTGTTGCATTTTCGTTAAGATTTTGAGTGGGGAGGAAGTCCGTTACCCCAAGGAGGAGTTTTTATTTGGGGGAGCACCCCAACTTCTCTGAGGTCGGAGGGACACAATGCTCCGCCTCCGAGCTCCGCCACTGTCAGGGACGTCCCCCGTGAGCATGCTCAAGCCCAGCCCTGCCGTCCCTGGGTCTGGTAGACGCCGCCTATGGCCTTTGCATATGCTGGCCCCTGCCTAGAAGACCCTTCCTGCTCCCTGCCTGGCAACGTTTATTCATTGTTCAAGGCTATATTGAATGTTACCACCACGGGGAAGCCACCTGGATTCCCCCAGGCAACGTTCCTCGGACTCCCCAACCCCCTGTTCATTCCACTGTTGGCACAGCACCTCGGGGAGTCATCTGTGTTTACACCTGTTGTTCCCCAAGACTAAGAGTTTCTCAAGGGTAAGGACCGTATTATCTTTGACTTACTAATAGTAGTTACGACAGTGTTGGCGCCAGCCGCCAGTTTTCTGGGCTCTTCTTTGGGTTGACACAAGCTAGCATTTTACCTGCCCTAGCTTGGTTCATCTTTACGCCCACCTGTTACATAGGTACTGTCAACATCCCCACTTTACAGATGAAGAAACTGAGGCTCAGAGAAGTTAGAACATTTTATCTGAGCCAGGCATTGGCCCCATTTGATTTCAGAGCCCCGACCTCTTCATGCCCCGGGGTCGAACTTCGAACCCTGGGATCAGGTAGGGCCGTGAGTGAGGCCCGGGGGCTGGGTGGGGACTGTGGCCAATGGGAGAGGCAGGTGCCCTCCCCTCCAGCTGGGAACAAAGGCTCAGAGTGGCCTGACCTTGCTCTTTCTTAAGGAAGGGAGGTTGGGGATGCAGGTTTTTATGTGAAATCAGTTGATTTTGAAAACTTGCCTGAGAGCCTCAGAGAAGTCTCCCCAGGGGGCCTGTTGCCTCATAGGCCTCCACCTCTGTCTTGGCAAAGACCTACGGTAAATTGGTGTCTACTACAGAGTCTGGAGGGTCAATGCCCCTTTACCAAGGGAGGGAGAGAGGGGGCCGATATCACAGCAGCGGGGATTGGCCTGGAGAGCTACAGGCTGTGCTGAGCAGGCAGATGTGAGGGCTCCAAGGGCCCAGGGCTGGCCACGAGCTCTCTTCTCGAAAGGGGCTGGTTCTGCCCAGAGGCAGTGCCGGCGTGCCGGCGGAGGCACTCGGTGGGGCCCTCTCCAAGTACTCTCCATAGGGCATCCTTATTTTCTGCGGATTTGAAATTTCCTCGGTCTTATGTGAAGTTCTGACAAATGCAGCTCCCAGCACCCACTTTTCTAACCAGAGCATCGCTCTCAAGGTCACCCTTCCTAGAGCGATTCTGCCCTCCCCATACCTCCCCATACCATGGCGCAGGCCTCTCCGCTTTCTCACAGCGTGTAGACCAAACTCCTGCAGCACTTGGAGAGGGCGTAGTTGAGAGCATGGGCTCAACTCAAACCAGGGTTTTGCCCCCTCGGCGCTGTTGATATTTGGGGCCAGGTCACTCTCTGGGGTGGGGTGTGTCCTGTGCATTGTAGGCTGTTTAGCAGCAGCCCTGGTCTCCACCCCTGGATGCCGGTAGCACCATGCCCCTGGCTGCAACAATCAAAAAGGTGTCCAGAAATTGCCAAATGTCCCTTGGAGGCCAGGTTGCCCCAGGTTAGGCGTCACTGGCCCAGATGAATGACCGTTGTCAAAACTAGGCAACGGCACGTGGGGCTTATCACAGCCCCCTCTTGGCTTTTGCTTGTGTTCTATGACTGTGGAAAATTTCCGGAATAAAACATTTAAAAATAAATGAAACCATGGGTTCTGGAGCCCAGCGGCCCTGGGTTTGTACCTTGGCGGTGTTGCTTGCTAGCTCCGTGGCCTGGAGCAGGGTCTCCGCTTCCCCTCTGTGAGATGGGGCTCACAGGGGTTCAGGTTGAGGGTTTGGACGTGCGTGATTCCCTTTCGATTCGGTGAACTTCTGTCAGGCACCTACCATGCCGTGGGCCCTGTTCCGGGTGCCGAGGCTTGTGGATCACAGAAGGAGGAGCCAGGCGTACGGAGAATGTCTACACAGCAATCGCCGTGCTTGAGGGCCCTGGGCTGGCCTCGGTGCGCATTACTCAGTCTCTGCTGGCTGCAGTGAGGGGGGCTGCCGTCACTGGCCTCATTTTATAAAAGACAACTGAGGCAGGAAGACGCGGAGTCACTTGCCCACAGTGGGCTGGAGGAGGGAAGGGGAGCAGCCGAGATGCCCCCCAGCTAACTGGCTCAGCGCCTGCATCTCCGAGCATTCCTCCTCGTTGCCCCTGGAGTCCGGTGCGCGCACAGCTGGCGCTCAATGTCTATGGCCGCTGGCGTTCGTTTGGTAGAAAGCGCCCTTTGGAGGGGCTGACTGTCCCAGCCCCAAACGTTTGTGCAGAGCCACTGCAGATCCCACCAGAGGGGGTTGAATTGGGACAGTTCACTCTCCCTGAGCCACCGTCCCCCCTGGGCCGGCCTCCCCCGCTGCTCCCACCGGGACCATGGCTGTTCTGGCCGAGGCGGAGGCTTAGGAGTGGGGCTCCCCAGCAGAGGCCCAGCCCGAGGACATCCCAGATGATGCTGGGTCTTGAGGGGACAGGCACCCACAGGGTCCCCTCCGAGCCCCACCTCTTCTACTTCCTCCCTACCGTGGGCCACATGTTCATTTGACACCCTGCGGAGGGGCCTGGGCTGTGGTTCCTGCCGCGTGGAGACCTCAGCCCCGTCAGCCTCTGTGTCTTGTCTGGTCCCGTCTTCAACTCGTTCACCTGCCTGTCTCTGCCCCTCTCCCTGTGTCTCTGGGTCTGCGTCTCCTTGTCTCTCTGCCTGTGTCTCTCCTTGTATCACACACACAATCACAAGCCCTGACTGCGCCCCCTGCCCCCAGTCCCTCCCCAGTCCTGCATCTCTCCAGCTCCCCTCAGGGCTCTCACTGGGACCCCCCCTCCTCAGATGGAAAGAGAAAGGCTATGGGCCCGAGTGGCCACCTCCCTCTGGGGAGTGGGGGGGGCAGGCCAGGTCTGAGTCCTGTCTGTGTCCGCTGGCTGGCAGCGCCGAGGACGCTCACTGTCCCTCTCGGAGCCCTGGTGTCCTCACTGGACATAAGTGCGTCCACAGTTGCAGGGGGGTGGTCCAGCATGGACGTGCTTAGTGTGCCGTAGACTCGGTGTGTGGGAACTGTTAGTAATGACGGCTGTGAACTGGGCACCAGAGGATGCAGAAGTGATGAGACTGGTCCCTGCCTGAGCTCTAGGTCACCCCAGAAAGTAAACGCCCAGAGGCGGGCGTTGCAGCAGATAATTATGAGGTGGGCTGCACGCTTCTGACTCCTGTGCACGACAGAAAAGGAGATAAGAGTGGGACTTCCCCGGCGGTCCAGTGGTTAAGACTCTGCACTTCCACTGCAGGGGACACGGGTTCGATCCCTGGTTGGGGCACTAGGATCTTGCATGCCGTGCAGTGCACAAAAAAAAAAAAGTAAAAAGGGAGAAGAGAGGCCAGGAAAGGGCCGTGGCAGGGGACAGCACGGCCCAGTGTGTGGCACCAGCTTGGCACTGGGTCGCACGGCGTTCCTGAGCGAGGCAGGGCCGCGCAGAGGACCGGCAGCTCCCGTCAGCGATTGCAGGTTCCGGGTGACGTGGTGAGTGGAGGGAGGTGAGTCCTGCCTTAGTGCAGAAACCTGTGTGATGCCTGCAGCTGGAGGTGGGGCATCTGGAGACAGTGTGATCCCTTTAATGCCTAAGGGGCCTGGGAAGTTCTTGAACTTGGCTCCATTCATGGTCAGCTTTCTGCCGGGAAAATAAACCACGTCTCATTAAGCAGTAAATTCATCCAGGTGCCTGTTCCAGCTGATACCGTCACACCTTGTCACGTTGCCAGACGGAATGTCAAGGCCAAAGTTCCCATTACTTGGAGGGTCCTAATAATTAACCTGGGAAATTTAGAGAGGGGGGAATCCTGGCTTTTACGTGGAGCAAGAAGCCAGAGCAGGGAGGTGGCTGCTTCAGGGATGGACATCACTGAGCACCGCTTGGGAGGTGCCCGTGGTTACCTGGCTTGGGGATCTCAGCACCGTGGCCCTGGCACTGCCTCTTCCCCTCCCGCGTCTGGCAGCTCTTTGCTGGCCTGGACCTGGCTGCAGAGGCCACGGACAGTGCCCCCAGGAGTGGGGGGGGGGGGTGTGGGCAGGAGGGGCTCAGATGGCAGCAGTCATTGCTGGGAGAGGACTCAGAGGCCACAGGCCAGGGGGCTGCTCGCAGGGCTGGCTGCCAGCATATTTGTGCCCGGTGTGGCCCCCCGTAATCTGTCACTGGCCAGCAGGCATTATTGAGCATCTACTGTGAGCCTGGCCACCTGACTCACGATGAGCCATGCCTCTTAGGGGTTGAGAGGTGTTCTGGATAATTTTTGAGGCTCCTTGGACTGGCTTCCACAATTGTGATTCAGTTTAAATGTTCATGTTTTGAAGCTGAATGCACTTAATCCTAAAAACGCAGTGTTACAAAATTGTACACTTGGGCTGTTCACAAGCTAATGACATCATTTAAAAGAATTCAGGGGGCCTTAATAATAATGAAATTACCCGGCATTCGTTGAGCACTTACTGTTTTCTAAGCACTTTGGGTTATTTGGGCAAAACACCCTATGAGGTAGAAACTATTATTAGCCCTGTTTCCAGATGAGAAAAATGAGGCACAGAGAGGTTAAGTGACCTGGCCAAGGTTACACAGCTAGACAGAGGGACCAATGCCATTTGAGGAATTTGGAAATGGGCCATCGTTTACTGTGCTGGAGGAAGGGATCCTCCCCTCAGCAGTGGCAGCCCCACGTAGGGCTTTGGAGGGGTTGTTAAGAGTGCAAATCCAAGGTCCTCTGTGACCCCTGTCCCCACGCCCCCCCCTCATTCCCACAGGCAGCTTGAGCCACTTCGGCGGGAATGGCCAGGCGGTGGGAAGCCGCTGAGGCTTGGCCCCTCGGCCCCCGGAGGCCCCAGAAAGTGAGCTCGGCCTCCACCCCAGCCCCTGTTTCTGGTTCTCTTGCGAGCCTGCGGGGCGGGAGTTGGGTGGACAGCGTGGCCCGGCCTGCAGGGTATTGCCCTGGCTTCTCTCCCTCCGTACCTTGGGCTTTTGCTCCTGGAGACCTAGAGAGATCTTGTGCTTGGAGGACAGCCCCGCCCATCCCCCTCTGCACTGCACACATACCGGCCTCTTTCTCCCCCTCCGGTCCCCTTAAGTCCTTCTTGGCCGCTCCAGGAGCTGCCACGTGTGCAATCCCAGCCCTTTACCCTTTCCTTCCCCAGCCCTTGGGCCGGGCTTAACTCCTTTGATGCCAGATCTCCACCCACCACCCCTCTTTTCATTCATGTACTCATTCATTCATTCACTCAGCAAAAACTTATCATCTTCCATCTGTATGAGCCGGTTGCTGTTTCAGATCCTCGGAACCCAGGGAGGACAGAGAATTGTTCCCGCCCTCCAGCAGCGATAGTCTAGTGTAATATATAAAGTATCCCGGGGAGAAAGAAAGGTGAAGGAGGGCAGGGAGAGGTGGGTCTCGGGGCAGGAGGTGGTCAGGGAAGGCTTCACTGAGAAGGTACATGGAGCGTGAAGAGGTGGCTGGCGCCCTGGGGGAGGTGGGGAGGGGAGTGTACAGGTGTCTTGGGCTTCAAGGGGAGTGGTGAGGCCTGGCGGGCAGCGTGTTGGAGCTGGAGGTGCAGGTCGGGGGGAGTGGATGGAGCAGGTCGTGGGGCCCGTGCCAGGACTCGGCCCTGGAGGGTTTTGAAATGTGGAGGAAGACGCTGGGAGTGCAAGGGCGGAGGTTGGGAGGTTGCAGCTGCTGGGATGGTCCAGAGGGAGATAGATGCTGGTGGCCTGGGCTAGGGACCAGGGTGCAGGTGGGGAAACGCGCGTGTGTCTTTAATTGAAATTCTTTACTGAGGCAATTAGAGATTCACAGGCAGCTGTAAGAAATAATACAGACACAGTGCCCTCGTACGCTTTGCCCAGTTTTCCCCAATGGTAACATTTTGCAAAACCGTGGTACAACGTCACAACCCGGATATCAACCTGGATACGATGCGTTGCTCACACTGGGATGTCCCCAGTTTTACCTGGACTCACTTGTGTGCGTTTAAGTTCTATACAGTTGTATCCATTCTGTACAGTTTTATTTTATTTAGGCTCCTGTCTCCTGACTCTGGACTGTCCCAACCCCACAGGGATTTCTCAGGTCGTCTTATGACTACCTTCACCCTTCTTCCCTCAGCCCTCGCCCAACCCCTGGCAGCCACGAATCTGTCCTCCCTTTCTAAAATTTCGCTATTTCTAAAATGTTCTATAAATGGAATCATACAGCATGTAACCTTTTGGGATTGGCTTTTCTCACTCAATGTGATTCCCCGGAGATTCATCCAAGTTGCCTTGTGAATCGAGTCCGTCTGGATGCCTTTGCAGGCGGAGCCAGGGTTGGAGCGTGGGGCTCAGGGCTGGCGGTGTCCAGCATGGAGCCCGAGGCCTCAGCTCTGAGGCCGAATGGGATCACCCAGGGAGGCGGAGCGAACACTTACCGATTAAGCGTCTGCTGTGTACCAGGTGCTGTTCTAGGCGCGGGGGATGCAGCCGTGACTGAGAGGGGGGAAGAGGTCCCTGCGGGGGCCGCCAGGCTGATGCGGGGCTGGAGGCCTGGGCTGGACGGGATGGGTGGGGAGCAGCTCAGGATTTCTCTCCCTCTTTTCTCGCTTTGCAGCCAGGGAAGGTGGGGACCCCGATGAGGCCAAGAGCTCCTCCCTGGGGTGGAGGGTGCAGACGAGAGGTTTCCAGGAGTCCCGAGTAAAGTGAGAAAAGAGCAAAGTGTTGCCCCTCAGGCCAGATGGAGTCCATTCAACAGACACTGACCTGTCTTCTGAGACGGCCTTTGTCCTTTCAGAATATTGTTATTTCTTTGACAAAGGGATGGGGTTTAAGGCGGGGTGAGGCTGGGGAGGCTTTCTGTGTCCCTGCGGGCACACCGACAGGGTTCGGGGTTGGAGAGGCCCTGAACCCGTGGACCGACTCGCCAGCTCCCAGCACAGTCCGCTCCCCGCGCCCCGGTCCCCACCGCTGCCGCCGCCTCCTGGCTGCCTCACTTTCCTGTCAGGGCTACTCATCGCTTCCCTCTCCTTTCCTCTCTTATTTCCTCATTTTTCCCTCTCTCCTCCATCTTTTTCCTCCTCCTTTTCATCTATTTCCCCTCTTTCTGAATCCCCCCCTTATCTGGTTGCCACATCTCTCTCGATTTCAGTTCTCTCTCTTTTTTTTTTTTTTTTTTTGCGGCACGCGGGCCTCTCACCGTTGCGGCCTCTCCCGTCGCGGAGCACAGGCTCCGGACGCGCAGGCCCAGCGGCCACGGCTCACGGGCCCAGCCGCTCCGCGGCACGCGGGATCCTCCCGGACCGGGGCGCGAACCCGCGTCCCCTGCATCGGCAGGCGGACTCTCGACCACTGCGCCACCAGGGAAGCCCCCAGTTCTCTCTCTTTTATATTCTTCTCTCTTGGGTTTTGTTTGTTTCTGCCTCTACCTCCCTTTGTCTGTGTCTGCTTCTCCCGCTCTGATTACCTTCATCTCGGTTTCCACCGAGCTCTCTCTGTCTCTCCCTCTTTTCCTTTCCCTCGCTCTCAAACGTTGTTTCCCAGACTTTGGAAACCATCCCTTTCCACGCTCAGGGGCCCAAGGGATGAAATGTCCTGGTCCAGCCAGGACAGTGCATGGGTGAGTTCCCGTGAAGGGGCTTCGTGAGATCAGTGCCCGGGCCCGTGGGGCTGCAGAGATGGCACTGGTGCAGTGACGGTAACCGTCCGAGGCTCACGGGCCATCCGGTGGCAAAGGACGGGCTGGGGCTGAGACCAGGCTGGAGCTCTGAGGACACCGGTGTCTGAGTCAAGGGTGGATCGGGAAGAGGCTCCTGAGGCCACCCGGATGCCTGGGGTGGGAGAGAAGGGGCCCAGGTGACAGTCCGGACGTTGCCTCAGAAGCAGGTTCCTGCAGTCCTGGGTGAAGAGTCTTTCTGGGCAGGGCCGAGAGGTGGGCCCGTGCGCGGCTTCTGAAGGCCTGCTGGTCCTGGTGGACGCCTCTGTTTTTGCCCTCTTGGCTTGTTTGTTTAATGGAGAACAGCTGCCCACGTTTGGGATCCCGACAGAATGGTCGATTGTGTCTGTGTTTGCCTTCTGCTTCCCAGAGCTAATTGGTGCTATTTCTAACATTCTTTTGTGGAGTCAGCCACCTTCGAGGTCAGCCAACAAAACCTTGAGGATTCTATTGATGATCAGCATCAGAGTGAGAAATGTACGGCTCTGGTGTGACAGTCGCCAGCTGCTGGGCCCTGGCCAGCTGTTGGTGCGGGCTCACGGACGTGAACGTGGAGAATCTCCGTTTGACAGGGAGGCCGCTCGGCTGAGCGTGCCGCCGGGCATGGGCAGCTGGTGTGTTGCCCTGGCCTGGAAAAGGATCTTCCTTTCCCCGTTCTAAGCCAAGAGTATGACAGTCCCAGCTCCAGCCAAATCATCCACTGATGTCCCCCCAAACTCTACCACTGATCCTGCAGCCACCCTTTGCCCCGTGATGTTTTCTTAGCCAGGAGCGCTGGCTCCATGCTGTGCACAGAGCTGATCCTGAGTGACCTTTCTGAGGATGGAGAACACAGTTCCCAGTTTGGAATCCACCTCTGTCACCACGACCCGCTACAGAATTGGCGGGTGCAGTGCAAAATGAAAACCTGGGGCCCCTTTGTCAGAACTTACTAAGAATTTCAAGATGGTGACAGCAGAGCATCAGACCGAGCCATGAGGCCGGCCCTGCCCGTCACTTGCAAGCGTCATGCTTTGAGCGGATCTTAAGCTTGCTGCGTCTTAGTCTCCACATCTGTAAAATGGGATTTACAGTCCTATCCTCTGCATAGGATTGTCATGAACAGTGATTGAGATAATGTTAAGGTTTAGCTGCCATTATTATTATTATTATCAGTGACATTAGTATTATTATTTAATAGCTCATTACCTGTGTTGTTCCCTTCAGTGCTTCACATATGCTGCAGTGGATGAGTTTTATTTTCTTATTTATTTATTATTATTATTTTTAATATATTTATTTATTTATTTCATTGCATGGGGTCTTAGTTGTGGCTCCAGGGCTCCTTAGCTGTGGCCCCAGGGCTCCTTTGTTGCAGCACGGGGGCTCCTTCTTTGCAGCACGTGGGCTCCTTAGTTGCAGCTCATGGAATGCATGCGGGATCTAGTTCCCTGACCAGAGATCCAACCCGGGCCCCCTGCATTGGGAGCGTGGAGTCTTATCCACTGCACCACCAGGGAAGTCCCTATTTATTTATTTTTAAATGACCTTTGACTTTGTATAATTTTAGATTTGCAGAAAACTTGTAAAGACAGTGCTACTGAGGGCCTCCGTGCCCCCCTTACTCCGTCTCCTATTTCCTGTTGTCTCGCATCACCTCAGAGAGCTGTCAAGACCAAGACCCCACATTGGTCCAGTACCGTTCACTGAACACCAGGCTTTGGATGTTACCAGATTTTTCTTCCTCGTCTGTTGTCTGTTCCAGGCTCCCCTCCAGGGCAGTGCATTGCTTTTACTGCGTGCTTTATTGATTTATTTAGGTCACGCCACACGGCGTGCGGGATCTTAGCTCCCTGACCAGGGATCGAACCTGTGCCCCTGCAGTGGAAGCACAGAGTTCTAACCACTGGACCACCAGGGAAGTCCCTATGTGTGCTCTACTTTTAATGTGGGTCACAGACCTGGCCAGGGTGGGGTCACCAGCCTTGAGCCACCCCGAGACTCCAGAATGGGTCCGACCAGGCGTCCTCAGCCGGAGACGTGATTGTCATTATTGGTCTCAGGCTCCGGGGCCCTGACTTGGCGAAAGGCCAACCCCCAGGCCCTTCCTGCTCTGCCTGGGGTGGTGAGAAGATTCATCCATTTCCCGTTGCCTGAGTGTCTCCTGTGCGCCAGGCTCCAGCTGCCGCTAGGGCCGTGGCCCTAACGACTGGCTTGGTGCCCGTCCCGATGGAGCTCGGCCTGGTGGGGAGCCGGGTGGTAACCGAGGAGAGAGGTAAACAGGCTAGGCTCCACAGTGCTGCCGCAAAGGAGGGAAGGTGACACAGATGAAACTGGGCGTCCCTTAGGAGAGTCTGAAGGAAGGAAGGAACCAGCAGAGGAAGACTTTGTGGAAAGGCCTTGGGGGGGCAGCAGGTGCAAAGGTCTCCCGTCAAGCAGACCCTGGTGAGATCCAGGAGCAGAAAGAAGGCCCCAGGCTGGAGGGTTTTGAGTGATGGGAGGTGACAGACGGAGTTTACAGAGTCAGGCTGGATCATGTGGATCTGGGGTCAAACCCCCCCAGCTCCAAGGTGGCAGACAGCTGGCAGACAGGTGGCCACAGCGATGTGGCCGGCGGACCACGCAGGCGAGAGCATGCATCTCCTGGAAAGGAGGGGCCACTGCTCAGCGCGGCTGCCCATCACTGCCCAGTGGCCCAGAGCTAGGGATTTTTTTAAAGGGAAGCTTGCAATCCTTTTTTTAAAGAGAAATGGCATTTCACTCAAAAGTATGGGAACACCAGCAACCAAGCCGACAACAGTACTAGTAAACGTAGCGCAGTGGAAGCCAAGCAGGACACGCCTGAGGACTGCTCACGCGTTGGGAACCACGGTGGCAGGGCCTGAAGGCCTCGTGCAGGAGCTGGCTTTTATTCTAACTACAGTGCGGGACTTCCTGGAGGATCAGACTTGTTTTTTAAGACAGCCCCTCAGGCTGCCATGTGGGGAATGAGTTGAGGGCAAGAGCGGAGGCTGGAGACGCGATGGCAGTGGCGACGGACGGAGAGAGGGATTGGGGAAGAATTAGCAGAGGGGATTGAGGATGGGCTGGATGTGTCGTGGGAGGTTGGGTGGCCCCCAGCTTTCCGGTTTGGGCAACCTGGGTTGACTGAGGTTCCGGTTAGTGGGTGGACCCACAGTGAGTCACCTGACCGCTGAAAGGCTCAGTTTGCTCGTCTGTGAAGAGCCTTTGTGATCTTCAGATTGGAGTCTCTGGAATGTAGCCGGTGCCCAACATACATATAAGTGCATGGTAATTAGACAGTTACACTCAGTGGCCGGGTGATGAGAGGCAAAGCCCAGGTCAGACACCTCCCTCCTCCAGGAGATGTGCTGCGAGGGCAGAGGGCCCCGGGCGGTGGGCAGAGGTTTGCCAAGGTTGGAGAGATCAGACTCCGGGTCAGAGACCTAGTTCTGGAGGAGGCTGTGCCATGACTCCGCCTACCTGGTGTCCTGTCTTGCCTCCTAGACCCCATAGGAGTTTGAGTTTAGTAGCCAGTATCTTGGCAGAACTTCTGGGGCTCCTTCTCTGCTGGTTTCCGTGTTAAAGCTTTTCCTCCAGCTAAAAGCCGAATCCCCGGGGACCTGGTAGCCGTCTAGGGCTGCTGCCGGGGTCAGCACGGCCTCTCACAAGATTACACTGGCTTGTCCCTGCTGCTGGGGTTCCCCTGGGTAGGGGCTCTGCCCCATCTGGGAGCCCCCAGCCCTGTTCCTGTCGCCAGGGCTGCAGCAGCCTCCGCTGCCACCAGCAGCCGAGGTGACCGGGCCGGCAGAGGCGGGGCAGCAGGGCTCCGAGGGGCAGGAGGGCAGCTCCCGTGCAGCCACCGTGAGGCCGGCCAGCCCGGCCCTACGGGCAGGAGCGGACGCGCAGGGCTGCTTAAGAGAAATGGGAGGGGCTCTGCTCCCAGCTGTCAGGGTGGAAGCCTGGGGGCCCTGGAGCAGACACAGACATGGCAGGCAGGACGGGCAGGCGTGGTCTGAGGTGCAGAGGGGGGCCGCGGAGGGAGGCCAGGACCCGTGGTGAGGGCCGTGCGGGCTGGCTGAGGCGGGGGCCGGTGCCAGGAGCTCAGAGGAGCCCGCCCGACTCCGTGTGACCCTGGGCACGCGGCCTACGCTGTCCCCTCCGAGCCAGCTTTCCCTTCCACAAAACGGCCCCATTGCCATACCTGCCTCCCGGGCCCTGGAGTGCACTGGAGGGGACCTCGGGCATTGGCAGCAGCCGCTGGTCTCGGCAGCGGCCCAGGCTGGCCGTCCCCACCCCAGGGGGCCTGGGCCCCAGATGGGAAGCATCCAGCTCCTCACCAGCCCCCCGGTGACGTGAGCCTGGAGCCGCTGCCAGCTCAGATGCCCGCGGGGCTCGGCAGGTCCTGCGGACAAGTGAGTCAGGCCTGGCGGGGACAGTGGCAAGCCTGACAGCACATGCCCAGTGGAGAGGGGCCAGCTGGACGCACGCCGCAGGAATATGGGCCCAGTGCGGCCAGGTAGCTACATTGTTCAAGAGAAACAGGAACTTGATGTTTATCTGAACCATCCTGGTTCTTCCATGTTGGCAGGTAACTCATTTTTAAATTTGCGTAAGCCCATCCAGTCATGCCCGCGGGCCGGATGCTACCCAAAGGCCGCCCGTTTGTGATCTCTGAATAGGCTAAAGGGGGCGCTCCCGAGGGTCCCAAGGTTGGCAAGCAGACGCTGGAGGGACACCCCAGGTCCTGGGCGAGAGCTCAGCCCCCAGCCCCACTCAGCCCCAGGGCCACCTGTGTCCTGGCTCAGTGCTGGGGCAGGGCGGGCCTGGGTTTGAATTCAGCTCTGCCAGTTCCCAGTCGGGTGATCTTGGGCACGTGTCTCTCTGAGCCTCAGTTTCCCCTTCTGGAAAATGGGAGCAGGGACACCTGCCTCTCTCAGCGGCTGTGGGCATGAATGGGCTGGGAGCCTGCAGGGCCCGCCAGCGGGCTGGGCACTCACTTACTACTCGGCCACTGTGGTTGGAGTGAGAGAGGCCGGGGGCTTGGTCTGTGCTGATGGACGGAGATGTTTCTTCTCTGTCTGCTTCCCTCCACCCCGCTCCCACCCAATAGAATTTTTTATTTTAGAATTAGAGACAAGTTGCTATGATAATACAGAGAGTTCCCATGTATCCCTCACCGCGGTTTTCTGTATTGTTAACATCTTGCTTTACTGTGGTACACTGTCACAGCTAAAGGACCCACCTCGATACACGGCTATTAACTAAACCTCTGCAGTTTATTCGGATTGCACTAGTTTTTCCCTAATGTCCTTTTCTGTTCCCTATTGTATTTAGTCGTCACGTCTCCTTAGCCACCTCTGGTTTATGACGGCTTCTCAGGCTCTCCTTGTTTTTGATGGCCTTGACAGTTTTGAGGATTATTGGTTAGGTATTTTGTGCACTGTCCCTCGATTAGAGCTGATCTGATGTTTTTCTCATGGTTAGACTGGGGTTATGGGTTTAGGGGAGGAAGACCACAGAGGTGAAGCGCCCTTCTCATCACATCAGATCCAGGGGACATGCTGTCAACGTGACCTAGCACTGATGATGTTGACCAAGACCCTGTGGCCGAGGCAGTGTCTGCCAGGTGTCTCCACCAGGCTGTTACTCCCGCCTCCGCCCCCGCCTCCCTACTCTACTTTGTGGAAGCAAGTCACCGCGCGCAGCGCCCTCTCTAGGGGGGTGGCGCTCCTGGAGGGGGCAATGCGCACGTCAGTTATTTGGAATTCCCTTTTACCTTTTGGAACTATTTTGAGATCTACAAGTTTTCACCTTTTTGGTGATCATTCCATTTCATCATACAAACAACCTGGGCTGAGTCCTGGATCCACACCCATTTACTACCTGTGCCACCTTGGGCAACTTGCTATTAACTGGAGCGATGGTGAGAGTAATAATAGCATGTGTCCGTCAGGCTGTGTTCGGCGTCATAACAGAAACCTGACTAAAGTGGTTTAACTAAATAGGGTTTGTGTTTTTCCCTCATGTGACAAAAAGTCCTGAGTGGCCGGTTGATTCTCCTGGCTGCTGCCCTACCATCCTTAGCCGGGAGCTTTTGTCCTTATGGTCCCAAGGTGGGTGCAGCACCTCCAGCATCACTGCTGTGCTCCAGGCAGGACTCCATGAAGTCGACGGTATTATCCTCATTTTACCGAGAGGAAAGTGAGGCTCAAGAGGATGAGAAACCTCTGCCTTGAAGGAGTGCCGTGAGGGTTAGAGATAATGTGTGTAACCTGGGCCACAGGAAGTGTAGTTGTTGTTTTCCCAGTAGGGTGGGCCTCTCCCAACTCCCCTGGGGCTGGAGGTGCCCGGTAACCTGGGAGATGAGGCTGAGTCTCTGGCTACCTGAGCTTCCACCCATGGTCAGCCTGAGGCCTCAGCCTCCCAGAGGATGGACCCACACTTTGGAGCCTCAGAACCTGGCCCACACGTGGGACAGCGGTGTGGCCTTTCTTTTGAGGCGGAGGATGCTTAGTGAGCCGGGGCAGGCTGGAGTTGCAGTGATGACCCAAGAGCAGCCAACCAAATAATACTCCGGCCTGGGGACAGTCAACAAGGTGGGCCTGGTCCTAAATCCTGCAGCCTGTGTCTGGCGACCTATCACTTAGTGCCCACTTGCATGGGAGATACAGAGATGGGTTTGTCATTCCTGTTCTATTTAGGAAGGTAGATTTAATTCTGGGGCAAACTGAAAAAACCAAGTCTGGCCTGCCCCCATCTTTGTAAATAAAGTTTTATTGGCATGCAGCCATGCCATTACTTTACACGTTGCCTATGGCTGCTTTGGTGCTGGGAGGGCAGAGCTGAGTAGCTGTGACAGAGACTATGGGGCTTGCAAATATTTACCATCTGGTCCTTTGCAGAACAAGTATGCTGACCCTAGCCTGAACAGAAAGCAGTCCAGGGAGATTGGGATTGACATATATCCACTAGTATGTATAAAATAGATAACTGATAAGAACCTGCTGTATAAAAATAAATAAGTAAAATTTAAAAAAAAAAGAGAGAGAAAGCAGCCCAGGATTGGGAATATGCAGCTGGGGCTTCCAAGAGGGAGACACGAGGCG
This sequence comes from Physeter macrocephalus, assembly GCF_002837175.3. Classification (NCBI taxonomy): domain Eukaryota; kingdom Metazoa; phylum Chordata; class Mammalia; order Artiodactyla; family Physeteridae; genus Physeter; species Physeter macrocephalus. The sequence continues at coordinate 10,632,172 of NC_041227.1, read as the reverse complement.
GCCTAGGACTCACGAGGGGCCGTGGGGGATTTCTGGGAGCAGGAGTGGGCAGATGGCACAGGCCCTGAGGTGGGTGGGCAGACAGTGATTCGACTGGGGGGCTTCAGAGGAGAGGCCCTGAAGCCAGGCTGGCCCGAGGCTGCCCCTTGCCACGACGTGCTTCAACGGCCATCTGGGGGCTTTGTCAGGAAAGGAGCTGCTTGGTGGTGCAGACAGCCCAGAGGGCCAGCCCTGAGGCAGCCACCACCGGAAGCAGCGGGTTCCAGAAAGGTGACGTGGCCCCATGGGCCCTGGGGCCCGGAAGGGTGCACCCGCAGCTCCTCTGCCCAGCCACCGGGGGCTTCCAGATCATCTGATTTTCTAAGAGTAGCTAGCTGGCAGTCTGGTTTTCCTGAGCTATCTCCTGACTTTTTACATGTTTGCAGTTAATTCCAGTTTTTAAAACTCCTGCAGCCGACCGAGCACACACGTGCATCTGGTGTGTGGGCTGCAGGTTTGGGAACTCGGGGGTCCGGGGTGGAAGTGAGGAAGATGTGGGAGGCTGTGTAGACCCAGGAGAGCACGCCAGGCCCAGCGCCCCAGCTCCAGAGGCCCTCCTCCAGCTGGGAGCTCGGGCTGGTGGGGGGCGTGGGGGACTGGGAGGGAGGGCGGCCGAGCCCTGGACCTGTGGTGTCAGGTTTCTGTGTCTCCCACCCTGTCCCCGGCTGGTGGAACCTTCCCGCCTGCAGGCGAGGGTGGGGGCCTGGAGCCAGCGCCAGGGAGTTGGACAGTCCTCCTGGCTTACCTGGCCGCCCCTGGAGAAGACTCTCAGTACCAGCTGCAGGTGAGGGGGGAAGGGGAGCTCTCTGAAGTCCCTCCTGCGATTCTCCAGGATTTGGGTTCGAGGCCGGAGCCCAGCAGGGCGCTGGGCAGGGGCTGGACCTGGAGCCAGAGAGGCCTGAGCGGACCCCGGCCCCGTGGCCTCTGAGACGGGGACCCGCTCCTCCCGTTGCAGGTCACCCTCAGAGTCCAAGAGAAAATGGGTGTGAAAGCGCTGGCCTTCCTTGGCGTCCTGGGGCGCCTGCGACTGGGGCCTGGCCTCCGGCGTGTGGCCCTGCTCACCCTGACGACATCTGGGGCCTCTGGCTGGTTTTAGCCTCACACGCCAGCCCTCACCTGCTGATTCCGCCACTGGTTTCCAAGCGCTTGTCCGCACCACTGTGGACTTACTCTTTGCTTAAGGCAGGAGGCTTGGCTGCAGGTGACAACAGCCCAGGTCACCGTGGCTTAAGCAAACAAGAGAATCCCGTGGTCTTATGAACAGGAAAGGTCCCAAGGTGACACTAACCTCAGGCAAAATTTGATTCAGGTGCTCAAATGATACCGTCAGGACCCTGTGTTGCTTCCCCTCCCACCTCGGCTTCCTTGTGTTGGCTTCACTCTCAGGCAGGCCCCTCAGTGTGTCAGAAGTGACTGTCAGGCTCACGGCGCGCCCTCACTGGAACCTGGGAAGGGGGGACGGGGGCAGGAAGCAGCCCTGTCCCAAGAGCCAGAGTCCCAAGGCTGCTTCTCATTGGGTGAGCTGGGGTCACCGGCTCACTCCTGGACCAATCACGGCCCAGGTGGGTCAGGCCTCCTCTCGCTCATCCTTCAGCTGTGGAGGTGGGCAGAGCAGCTCCGCTGGACAGCTGGCAGCAGTGATCCCACAAGACGGCCAAGATGCTAATACCAGAATGGGACGTGGAGGGCTGCACAGGCCGAAATAACATCCCACGCCCTTCCCAAGCCCACCCGCTCTCCAAGAGCAGCATTTGGGGCTGAAGCGGCCACATTCGGAGACCCCTGGCTCAGCTCAGGGCCCCCCCTTCCCGGCTGACTGCAGGCCCAGATCTCCAATGAGCTGTGAGTCACTTTCCCACAGATTTTCCACGTGCCCCAAGATGTTGGCCGGGGCTTGGTCCAGGGCCAGCATAGAGCTGCACCAGCCTCTGCGGCCTTCCTCGCCACCTTCCCGGCTGGGGGCCCCTTTGGAAAGGGAAGCAAGCTTGTTTGGAATGGCTTGTCCTCGTGAGCCCCTGTAGGGTCCTGGTGAGCACGCGCGGCCGCTGTCTAGTAACGCGCGGCGCCGCCTGGCTGGGCGCTGGCAGAAGACCCACCGCTCCCCGCGTCCCCCTTCTCCTTGCTGTCTGAGTGCGGGAAGGGCGTTTCCGCTCCATCACCAGCAAAGACGCCACCGCTGCTTGCATTAGATCTCGCTGGAACTCAAGATACGATTGTATCTAAAGCTGCTAAAAGGAGTCTCTTAGGATTGCTTCTCCTTGGTTCCTTCATAATTATATTGATTTTCTCCTTTTTTGGAAGGCTGTCTCCTTCAGGGAGGAGGCAGAAGCCCCATCCCTGTTGGCAGAACCATTTGAGAGAGAACAGGGAGTCCAGAGGCCCAGGATCTCCAGGAGAGGGACACCAGCTCTGGCCCGGCCTGGCCACTCACCCTTGGGGCCCATGAGGCCTTGCCTGGGTCCTGAGATCAGGAGAGAAAGGAACCTGTCTTTTCAGGATCACCAAGTACACTTTGGCCCCCAAGCCATGTGTCAGGACAAGGGAGCTGGTCTTTGAACTGTCATTACTTGAATGTTGCATTTTCTAGATACTACAACGGCCAGTTCTCAGGAGGAACTGGGTGAGGATATTCTAAAACGATGGCTTATCCACAGACTGCATCCCTCAGGCTGTGAGATGCATCTTGGGGCTCGTTTCCCCGTTGTGTTTTGGTCACGGCGCTGTCAGAGGACTCAAGTCCAGCCCACAGGGGTGGGTGGCAGCCCCGGGAAGGTGCTGGGAGAAGGGGGGACAAACGCGTCCCAAGTATCCCCCAGGCGGGCTGAGCCAGGAGTGGCTGACCCGGGGTTGACTGGCTGAATGTCCCCTGTGTGCCCTTTTGTGAGACAGAGCCTTGGCCAAGGTGAATTGTTCGTCCTGACTTTCCAGATGTGGGTGGAGACTCGGGGAGGTACGCGGTCTCCAGACACCCGAGTGCGGCCCACCTTATCTGAAGCCCTTTGGTGGTTTCCTTCTGCAGCAGAGGGAGGGCTGGGGAGCGGGGTAGTTCAGGGCTTCGGGGCTCAGACATTAGAATCTGTCCGCTCTCCCCCCAAATCCAGCCACTCTCACCTTTAAGGGATGCCTACCTGTAACAGCTTCCACTCTGGTCCCCTGTTTCCCCTACAGTCTAGTCTCTGCTCTTTCTAAAACACTTATCACACGCGCACACACACACACACACACACACACACTCTCTCTCTCTCTCTCTCTCTCTCTGTCCCTGGTCTCTTAGGATAACGTTCGTAGCTCAGCCTCCAGGAGCCCACATCATCTGGCCCTGCTTTTCATGTCATCCCTGTCTGCACTCTGACCCGGCCCGACTCCAGACTGGGCTGCTTCAGGGCCCGCGGCCCAGCACACCACTCAGCACTGTGCACAGGGCGTCTGCAGCCTGGACCACTGCGCCTCCTGCTACCCCTCCACGCAGCGCCCCTGGCGGGGGGTTGGGGTCCTAGGTGCTTAGCCTCTGGATACCACCTGATCCCTCCAGGATGAGATGGGCCTCTTCTGGGTTCCAAGGGTCTCGGTGCCTCGTCGCACGTTGGTGGTGTTTTCCTATTGGTTCCTTTGTCTCCAGATAGACAGGAAGCCCCATGATGGCCGGGGATGCGTCTAGTTCACAGATGTGCCCTCGGCCGGCCCTAGGCACTCAATGAGGTAGTGGTTGAGTGGACAGATGCTCGGACAGGTGGGAGGTGGGTAAGGCACCTCCCGGAGCGTGGTCTCCCACAGCCACCCAGGAAGGGGGGGATGGTCACGGTGTCACTGTGGGGAACAAGCACGGGGGTGGGTAAGTACACACCCAGTGCAGCGCAGAGCTCGTGGACGGGCTGGGCTTTGGGGGAGCTGTTATTAACTATGGGCTGGAGCCACACACCCGTGCGCTGGCACCTGTGACTGCAGCTGAAGGCCGGGGCAGAGCTTGCTCTGGGCTGAGCGGGCAGAGGTGGCCTGGAGATGAAACAGTAAACGGAGCTGCGGGGGGAGGGCGGAAGGGTGGTGAGAGGGGCCCCAGGTGGAGACGTGCAGAGCCCTCCTCCCTCTGCACCCCTGGAGCCCCACACTCCTGCCCGTCTCCCTGCTGGTCCGCCCCGGAGCCTAGCAGACCCTCCCTCCTCCGAGCAGCTCACAGTTATTGGGATCGGCCCTGGCTCCACGTGAGAATCACCTGAGAGCTTTGAAATACCCCGATGCCCAGGCCACACCCCAGACCAACGACATCAGACTCTGGGGGCGGAGCCTGGGCATAAGCAGTCCGTAACCCTCCCAGGAGGTTCCCTGTGCAGTCACATTTGAGAAGCGCTGTTTGAGGCGGTCCTCTGTAAAACTGGTTTGACCTCGAGATGCCTGTGTAACCCGCAGGGTTAGTAGAGCTTGGGGAGGGTTGCTTGATGCAAAATCTCCCCTCCCTAACCTCCCTGCAACAAAAATCCACACCAGAAATAAGTAAGCACTTCTTAAAATGGTTCAATTAAAAAAAAAAAAGTAACACTTGCATGTGGCCCAGGCTTCAGGCAGCACAGGTGGGTGCACATTCAAAGAAGCATCGGCCCGAGCCCAGCTTTCCCAGGGCCTGGCCCACGGCGCGGTCTCGGCTCGCGGCCCTTCCTGGCATGCGGTGGCATGAGGTACACCTGGCTTTCTCAGTCATCCCCCCACCTCAGAGCCCGGTTCTCTCTAATGCTGCGGAGGGCTCCGTGGACACGGAACAGCCCTGCCGACCTAGCTCCCCATCGGGTTTCAAATGGGCCGGCTTTGGCTGTCACAGGCAGTGTCACCAAAGAATCATGGAGTCTTTGGTCACCTGGGCTATTCTCCCTGCAGAATGAACTCCTGCAACTGGAGTTCTTGGGTCTCAGAACAAGTGGCTTCACGAGGCTGATGGGGCACCTGGTTTTCTGTCATTCCAGAAGCTGTGGACGCCGGCGGCCCCGACCTTCGAGCTGCCCGCGTTGTACAGAACCGAGGACTATTTTCCCGTGGACGCCGGGGAGGCAGCGCGCCGAGCCCCCAGCTGCCAAAGGCGTCTGTGAGCCCTGCGGTCCTGCCGTCAGGGACATCGGGAAGTGAAATCTGTGTGCCGCGCAGATTGGTTGTTTTGTTTTGTTTTGTTTTATCGTTGTGGATGCGTTTTCTGAATTTTTCCCCTTGCTTCACGTGGGCCCACAGGGTTTGGAGAAGCATTTAGAACCCACAGGTGGGCAGTGCCTCAGAGATGAGCTGGGGAAGGCCTTCTCCACCGGCATTTGTCCTGCCTGGTGTTCTGGACAAGGTGGTCACCCCGGGGGATGGGCTGTGGGGCCTTGGATTTCCCTTTGCCTTGGAAGGGCTTTGCACAGGCGTTGTGAGGGGCTTGCGCGGTGCCCCCAGCGTGCGTGGCTCCAGGTCCATGCGTGTCAGCCGGTTTGTGTGAACCCCAGTGCCCACTGGCCCTGTGAACCGTCTCAATAAAGGTGTCCAGGTCACCTGGGTGTAAATGTTTCCTTGACGGGTGCTCCTGCCACTGGCTCAAGCCTGATCCTCAGAATCTGCTTATTATGAAGCCCCTCGCCTGAGGGGAGGGTGCATCTCTGGCCTTCAGATTCCCAGCAGAAGGCAGAGATCATTCAGATTCCCTGGAGTCCTCCAAGGTGTGTTTGCTTTAATTTCTTCTCATGTAGATGAGTTTCCTGCTATTGTTCTGAAATGCTGGATTCCTCACTTTGGTGATGGATATTTCTAGTTTCTGGAATCCCTCCGAGAGCCAAGAACACACACACACACACACACACACACACAGACACACACACACAGACACACACACACACACACAGACACAGACACACACAGAGACACACACACACAGACACACAGACACAGACACACACAGACACAGACACACACACACAGAGACACACACACACACACACACACACACACACACACACACACACACACCTGTATTGCAGACCAGCATTTGAATTTCACGGCAATCTGACATCATGAATCGAGTGAGACAGCGGGTAGCAAAGCAAAAAAAGAGTTGAGTCTTGCCAATTTTAGAACAATTTTTTTAAATTTTATTTATTTTTGGCCGCGTTGGGTCTTCGTTGCTGCGCGCGGGCTTTCTCTAGTTGCGGCGAGCGGGGGCTACTCTTCGTTGCGGTGCGCGGGCTTCTCATTGCAGTGGCTTCTCTCGTTGCAGAGCACGGGCTCTAGGCGTGCGGGCCTCAGTAGTTGTGGCACGTGGGCTCAGTAGTTGTGGTTTGCGGGCTCTAGAGAACAGGCTCAGTAGTTGTGGCGCACAGGCTTAGTTGCTCCACGGCATGTGGGATCTTCCCGGACCAGGGCTCGAACCCATGTCCCCTGCATTGTCAGGCGGATTCTTTTTTTTTCTTTTCTTTTTTTTTTATAAGCAAATCACTTGGCTTTTCTTTTCTTTTTTTAAAAAATTTTATTTATTTTATTTTAGGCTGTGTTGTGTCTTCATGGCTGCACGCGGGCTTTTCTCTGGATGCGGCGAGCAGGGGCTACTCTTCATTGCGGTGCACAGGCTTCTCATTGTGGTGGCTTCTCTTGCTGCAGAGCATGGGCTCTAGCCGCGCAGGCTTCAATTCAGTAGCCGTGGCACACAGGTTCAGTAGTTGTGACTCGCGGGCTCTAGAGCACAGGCTCAGTAGCTGTGGCGCACGGGCTTAGTTGCTCTGCGGCATGTGGGATCTTCCCGGACCAGGGCTCGAACCCGTGTCTCCTGCACTGGCGGGCGGATTCTTAACCACTGCGCCACCAGGGAAGCCCGGCAGGCAGATTCTTAACCACGGCGCCACCAGGGCAGTCCCTTAGGACAATTTTTTGAACTAAAAGATATAAGTGAACCCCTTGTTTCAAGTACGGCCAGCATTTTGCAGAGATAATTGTTGTAAACATAAGTCTTTATTTAAAAATGTCAAGACGTTATTTTAAATTATTGAAGTAAAATTTACAGACGGAAAGGTGCACCTAAGTGTATGGGTCACTGAATTTTCACACACTGAACACGTCGGCTTAACCCTCACCCTGATCTAGAGACACACAAGCATCATCAGCACCCAGAAGCCCCCTCGGGCTGCCTTCCAGCCAGTGCCCCACCCCCATCCAAGCTAACACTACCCTGACATCTCTCAGCATAGACGGTGCTGGTGTCCCCGGCTTCTGCACCTTGTAACTGGAGGCGGAGTGGCGTGTGTATACTCAGCGTGTCGGCTTTGTGCCTGGCTCCCCCGGCGGACACTGAGCCTGTGGCGGCATCCCAGTGGCTGCTGACCATTCATTGTCATGGCCGTGTTGTATTGATAGGGACTGTTTTTAACGACGGAAGCTTAGATCTTCCCCGTGCCCTGGTCTGCTCAGGGAGAGCAGAGATTCAATGGAAAGTTCCTTTTTCAGACAAGTGGAGAGGACACCAATTTCTGGAAAAGCGGGTGTATGTTGATTGCTGAAGCTGCCCAGGCTTCTTTCTCCTTCCAGAGGCCGAACCAGGGGTCCGGGAGAGGTGAACGGGAATGTCACAGGATTAAGCCACAGCAACAGAGGTGTCCTAAAATAGAGACCCACAGGACCGTGACTAAGAGCTTATAGGCTGTGAGGTCAGCCTGCCTGGGTGGCGCCGTCATCTCCTGCACATCTCAGCTGTGTGGCCCTGGGTTAGTTGCTTACCTTCTCTGAGACAAGCCTCAGTAAGATCTTCCACAGTAAGATACAGAGAATAATGGCACCTGCCTGTTGGGGTGTACTGAGGAGGAAATGAGATGACCTGTGCCAGGGCCCGGCAGTGGGCACTGGGTAACAGGTGGCTGTGATGGTGACCGGGCTGGCGGGGGAAAGGCCCACTGTCCTGCGTTTCTCAGTTGGCTCGTGGCATCCAAGAGCCTCAGCAGTGAGTGGCTTAGGAACTGCCTTACATTTCAGAGAAGCAACGAGTCACGGGAGGGTGAGAGCTGCCAGGGTCCAACTCGCACTCTCTGGTTTTGCTGTCCTGGGACTCTTTTGGGGACACCCCCCCACAAGGCAGCGAGGAGGGGTAAGGCTGTATGACAACATCTATGGGGAAAAGGTGACTAATGAGCTAGAACTGGCCTTTCCAAGTTTCCTGGAGCTGCAGTGCCAAACAATGAACTTTCAGGGACACTTGGAGACACTTAAGGGGAGGGAAAGCCAGGACACAGAGCCTGCCAGGAATTCCTGACCTCAGTCCTCTGAGCTGCTGGTGCTCTGTCCTGGTGCCAGGTGACCTGATGGGCGTCCCCCTTTAGAGCAAGTGTCGGATGTGTCCCCTAGCAAGTCAGCGAAAGCCTTGATGCTGACTTGAGAGGGTCAAACCCAAAGCCCACGGCAAGGGTCACTTGGCAGCCTACGAAAGGCTGATCGTTTTCTTTCTCTTTTTCTTTCATTGGTGGCTGTGTTTGGACAGGGGCGCCAGGGTATAGCCCACTGCAAGTCTTCATAAGAGCAAGGCCCTTTGGTCGATCATTCCCGCTTTCCCCGTGGATGTGAACTTCATGTCTGTTCAAAGTAAGAGGTTTCAAGACGGTGGCCCACAGGTTGGCAGAACTGTATGGTTTGCCCTGAACTGTTTTAAAATTGTTTTCATGTTGAGACAACTGGGTAACCATCTGGAAAAAATAAAGTGAGTTCCATACCTCATTCTGTACACCAGGAACGGTTCCAAAATTCCAAATGGATTAAGGAGGAGTTAAATGTGTAAAATGAATTTATAGAATAAGGAGGCAGAAACATTGGAGAGTCATAAAAAAAATCCAGAAGCCATAAAAGATGAAGAATTGGATTATATTAAAAAATTTTAAATCCTCTGCATGGCAAAAACAAACAGAAAATTCAACCGAAAAAAAAAAAAAATCTTAAAACAGAACGACAAAATCCTAAGCAAATTCAAAAGACAAATGACCAAAAAGACAAAGGACAAACTTGGAAGATATATTTGCAGCTTGTATTACAAAGGGATAATCTCCCTAATATATAAACATCTCCTACAAATAAATAAGAGGAAAACCCCCAGAAAAATGGCAAAGGTTATGAATAGGTATTTCACAGAAAAGAAAATGCAAAAGTCATTTTAAAGATATGAAAAGAGGGCTTCCCTGGTGGCGCAGTGGTCGAGAGTCCTCCTGCCGATGCAGGGGACACGGGTTCGTGCCCCGGTCCGGGAGGATCCCACATGCCACGGAGCGGCTGGGCCCGTGAGCCATGGCCGCTGAGCCTGCGCGTCCGGAGCCTGTGCTCCGCAACACGAGAGGCCACAACAGTGAGAGGCCCATGTACCGCAAAAAAAAAAAAAAAAAAAAAAAAAAAGATATGAAAAGATACTCAACCTCAATCTGTAAGTATAAAGAATATTGAAATTCGTTTTCAATTATGTAGGCAAAAATAAAATGTTTTTGATGACACTGTTGGTGAAATTTTGAAGAAATGTGCATTCTCATACACTGGTGGTGGGACGTGATTCTCATGGAGGTCCAAGGGCAGTACCTATCAAAATTAGAAATGTATATACCGTTAGACCCCTAGGGCCCAATTCCCCCCCTAGGGATCTAGCCTCCCAATATATATACACAAGAGAAACAATAAATGCAAAAGTTTATTCACTGCTCATTGAAATAGCAAAAGATTGGGAAGAACCTAAGTATCCATCAATTGGGGACGGGTTCAGTTACAGTACCTCCATACATGCATGAATGGGTGGAATCCTATGAAGATGTAAAAATGGATTCGGAGTTCTTTATGACTTGGTATGGAGATATCACAAAAGCCAAAGTGGAGGAAAAGGTACCTGATATGCTACCATCTGTGTGAGAAAGAAAAGCATTCAAGTTCTCTGGGAGGATAAACAAATATTTGAGAATGGTGAATATCTATTGTGGGTGAGAAGTGGACTTTCCATTTTATTTTAAACTTTTGATATTTTGGTGTTTCCCTATTCAAAAAATTCAATTAAAATCAGTTGCCAGCAATTAAAAATCAGGACAGTTCACACTAAGAACTGGATTTCCAGCTTCTCTTCAAAAACGAAAATAAGGCAATATGGGGCTCATATTCTTGCAAGACAACGACGAGCCAAAGCCGAGTCCCTTTAGCAGGGCCACGCTCTCCGGGTCTCTCTTGTGTCTAAGTTATCTCACTGATTTCTTTACTGCCTGGCCCCACAGGTATTTGCATTTGCAGAAGTCCTCAACAAAATAGCAGCAGACTGAATCCAGAAATACATAAAAGGGGTTACACACCATGGCCAAGTGGGCTCTCTCCTAGGAATGCAAGGTTGGTTTAACACCTTAAAATCAATCAGCGCAACACACTTGGAGTAATAAAAGTAAAAAAACCCCACATGGTCATCCCAAGAGATGCAGAAAAAAGCACTTGACAAAATCCAACATCCATTCATGATAAAAGCTCTCCTTCTTGGGGTGGAAAGGGGAGTTCTCAGAGAAGAGGTTAGAAGCTAGGCAGACACCCCCAAAGGGGTCTTGTTCCAGGATTACCAGTTCTCTCGAGATGACCTGTTGACCCAGGCACCTGGAGGCATCAAGGCATTTCCTTCCCATCTTAAAGCAAAATCCTGCTTTGTCTTTTTTTAAAAATAAATTTATTTATTTTATTTATTTTTATTTTTGGCTGTGTTGGGTCTCCATCGCTGCACGTGGGCTTTCTCTGGTTGTGGCAAGCAGGGGCTCCTCTTCCATGCAGTGCACGGGCTTCTCATCGCGGTGGCTTCTCTTGTTGTGGAGCACGGGCTCTAGGCGCGCGGGCTTCAGTAGTTGCAGCACGCAGGCTCAGTAGTTGTGGCTCGCGGGCTCTAGACCGCAGGCTCAGTAGTTGTGGTGCACAGGCTTAGTTGCTCCGTGGCATGTGAGATCTTCCCGGACCAGGGCTCGAACCCGTGTCCCCTGCATTGGCAAGTGGATTCTTAACCACTGCGCCACCAGGGAAGCCCCCCGCTTTGTCTTATGGTCAAGAGCACAACCATCTTTGGGTTTGAAAGAATTCAAAGCAATTCTGACTTGGAGCAGCTGTCACAGAATTTCCTCTGTGAGGCCTGTGTGCTCGCTGTAGATTTAAAAGCATCAAAATTCTTATCGGTAAGCACCAGCTGGATGCATTTTAGGCTTGCAAACGGCTGGGGAGGGGCAGTGGTCTGAGGCTTATTTCTGCCTTCTTTGCGGGGACTTCTGGCGAGTGTGCTTTGCTGGCTGCCTGGGCTGCTGAGGTGGAGGAAGGAGTACGGAGCCGACTGCAGTGGGCAGGTGTACTTGCTCTGGATGATCACATGATTCCCTCAGAGAACCAAACCAGGCAAGCCTGACTCTGCTGGAGGTCGGCCCCTCAACCGGAAGGACTTTCTCATTGGGTCTTCCAGGGAGCAGTTCCATCATAAATGTAGCGTTCAGCGTTTCGCCAGCAAGGCTCTTCTGGGGGAGCCACGCCCGAGGCGCAGGAGCGGGAGGAGGCCAGGGGCAGCGCCCCGGACGATGAGGTTTGTGCTTTTCTTTTCTTGGCACCAGGACTGGGAGTGTTTGCAGTGGTGACCCTGCCAGGGTGACCCGTGTAGGCCCGCGGTCTCATCATTGCTGTTCGGGAACCGGCGAGACATCAGGACATTAGCTTACACGTGTAACATTGTTTTCTACACACAAGTTGCATCTCTGGGTGTAGAGATGGGGGTTCTTAGGCTGTCCGGCAAGTGCGTGTTTGTTGAATGGAGAGAAATAGAATAAATGGTCTTAAACAGGAGACCACTGGTAGCAAATACATGAATCAGGGGAAGGCTCACGCTGCAGCCTTGGTCCCTCGTGCCTTTAGAACGGTGGTGCTCAGGTTTGCCCGGGAACCACATTGGAGTCACCTGGGCCACAGCTGAGACCAATTGCGTCAGAATCTCTGGGGGAGGGTCCCCAGCATCTCTTAAGTGTTAAAAATCCGCAGGTGATTTCAAGATGCAGCCAGGTCTGGGAATCCGCGCTTTGGAAGAATAGCAGTTAAGAGATTTTTCAAGGAGGTTTCCTTTGAAGAGTGTAGAGGCCCCAGTATCCGTCTCACACCCTCCTGAGTGTAGTGGGTAGAATCGGGCTTGAGTTGGTTTCTGGTCTGGGTTGAATTGATTCCACCCCAGCTCCAGAGATGGGTATTGCCTGGTCTAAGCCCATGGAGGTAATCCTAGCTCACAGTGACTCACCGAGGCTTAGGTCTGGCCTAAGCCTACCAGCCACAGAAACTGGTTCTGGAGTGGTCCAGTTAGCTCCAAGTTCAGGACTCTCCCTCTGTGGTAAGGGAGGGGAAACCCTCTCTCAGGGCAGGTGAATGGGAAGCAACACGAACACCAGGGTCCCTGCTTAGGATGAAGGTGACCGTGTGGGTGGCAGGACGGAGGCACAGAGGACCTGACACCCTGCTGAAATCACTGAGCAGCCTGCCCTCCTCAGCCACAGCTGTTACCTGTGTGTCCCCTTTATTAAGCCCAATCTGAGTTGGAGTTCCCGTTACTGCCAGTGAGAGCCCTATTTCATAAAAAGGAGTCTAAAGCCAGGTAAGAAGAGCTGGGTATGACTGGGCAAAGGCTTCCCTGGGAAGCACTCTGAACCAGAGCCATCTCTTGACAAATGGTTTGGTGCCACCTGGCATGCATCAGGTAACACGAGTCCATGGAGACACATCCAATTCTTCCAGTCTCGTCTGGGCCAAGGAAAAAGTCTCATCTTGGTGCTAGTGTGCCCTGGACCCCTCTGATTTTCCTTTTTAACAAACAGAGCAAGTCTCAGGCTCACAGCCCTCAGCAAGCAATGACAGGTGGCACATTTTTAGTCTAACGTTTTGTCTTGTATTTGTTTTTAGGGATGCCTTCATTAATGGCAAATTATGCTGGTTGTCCTTTTTTGTAGAGATACAGTTTTCCCTTTCAAAAAGGGGAGCTGAAACATACTAAGTATGTAAAGCAGCTGTTAGGCAGATGTGGCAAAAGTGACAAAGATGGCAATGTGAACGAGTATAGTTTGGGAAACGCTGTGCCAGGGAAACTATGAGGTGTTGGTTTAGAAACCGAGGCTCACATGTCTTTGCGTTCATAGCAGGGAAAGCCTTTCTTAAGAGGGTAGTCTTTAGCCAAGATCAAGGCCGGGTGGTGTGGCTGGGAATTCCAGGGGCTGTGGACTCAGATATCCTGGGTCCAAGTCAGCATCTCCCCTCTGCCAGCTGGAATCTTGGGACAAGTTGGCTTCTCTGAAACTTCATGTCCTGAAACCCGAAACCTAGTACTAATACTCCCTTTAGAGGACTTATTTTTTTGTTGTTGTTGGGGGGGTGGTGGTTTAGGGAATTGGGGCAGGACCGTTTTGAGGACTCAAATTATCTTGGAATCTAATGCCCTACAACTAGTCCCAGGAACACTTCTGTGAGGTTTGGAAAGTTCTCGAGTAAATATGTACTCAGGATGTGTGCTGAGCTCCAGGCATTTTCAGGAACAGTGTTGAACTCCTAGGAAAGGTGTAATCTCACCCCTGGCCTGGAGGTCCCCCTTCCTTGGAAAGCTCTGTGTTTAAGCCTCTCTCGGAGTCCTCTTCCCCGGGAAGCCCGTAGAGCTGTGCCGGCAGTTGCAGCCACCAGGAAGTCGTGCAGTGATCTTTTGGCCAGTGGTCCCCAAGGCAAAAGGTCTTTTAATTTTTAGATTCCCAGGTGGCTGCCCCACGTACACAGCTGTCACATCCTGCTCCAATCTAGATGGCAGCCAGTACAGCGTTGACATCAAATGCCTTGGAAAAGCCCTTTTATTTCTAGCCTCTCGCTCTATCAGTTTCCAAAAGTTGAACAATTTGCCTATTAGGCTATCCATTTTGCTTCACTTGGTAATAAGACATTCATAAAGGTACAGCAAGATTTTTATTGCAAAAACCAGTTTAGGTTTAAATGGCCTTGCACCTTTCTAAGGTATACTGATAACATTGTGCATAAGCTGGAAAAAACCACAGAGAATGTGTCCTGGAAATGACTATGGACTTTCCCTCCTGTGTCCTCTTAGCTGGAGCACTTTGAAATCATGCCTTAAGGATTTTCAGGTTATATGCAGTTTTTGCCTTATATGCCAATTTTTGAACACAACTCCATTAAGCTGTAATTCCACTAGGATTTAAGTTATAGTGAATGTTAATTTATTTTATTTATTTATTTATTTATTTACGGTACGCGGGCCTCTCACTGTTGTGGCCTCTCCCGTTGCGGAGCACAGGCTCCGGACGCGCAGGCTCAGCGGCCACGGCTCACGGGCCCAGCCGCTCCGCGGCATGTGGGATCTTCCCGGACCGGGGCACGAACCCGCGTCCCCTGCATCAGCAGGCGGGCTCTCAACCACTGCGCCATCAGGGAAGCCTAAAGTTAATTTTTTAAAGTGGAGTAAGTTGATGGGAAGTAGCAGGGTGCAAAGAATTACCAAATGGTGATCCTCCTTTGGTGAAAGTCTGGATCCGTTTTTGAGCTAGCTAGCCTTCTAGTAGTAGTTGGCAGAAAACACTTTTCTAACTTGCCTGTCGTCTAGTTTCTCTCAGCTGAGTCTTTCCCTAGACCACATAGGTCATGGTGGCCAGTTAATAACTGGTATGTTGGAATGCATTTCACAGTGGTGAGAGCAGCGTCTTCCTTTTGTTTTCAGTCCTCTGGGGCTTTAGGAGTTTGAAATGTTCCTACATGACACTTTGGTGAAACATGCCTGCAACTGGTGCCAGGCCAGTGAGCTACAGGGTGGGTTGGCAGTTAAGGGTCACAGTGGGTTGAAAAGATCATCGCCTAAGGGAGGGGGGCAGAAGGCTGACGGGCTGCTCTGTGGAATCCGGATTCAGTATGCTCTACCTAATCTCGCTGGCGAAAAGTAGATTTTTCCATCACTCAGCCTAAGTGGTTCTCAAGCTCGCGTGGCGCAGAATCACCCGGAGATGATTTGGGAGCCCCATCTCAAGGTTTGGGTGCTGGTAGCCCACACGTGGGGAACCACCCCCCTATATGGCAGCACTCACTTGGCAAAAGCAAGTTGAATGGCTCGCAGGAAGTGTTTCGGGTGGGGCATTCCCAGTCTGATAGATCATTTTCAAATCTGGCACTTATTTTGTTCCCTCCTGAAATACTGTGCGTCTTCACAAGTGGGTAGGCATTTCGAGTAGACAGAAACACAGCCACAGGGGAGAAAAGGAGGCAGATCCTTTTTTACTTGGAATTTAAGAGGGGACAAAGAGCTGTTTGCTGAAGACCCTGTACTGCTCAATGACAGGGAACCAAAGATGGGACAAGAAAATGCTTCAACGTGCTGAAAAGGGAGAGAAACCACAGTGCTACTCAATCTGAGTGTGGAACTCATGGCCACAGGAAATTTAAAGGGCAAAAAGTTCTCTGGAATTCTGTTTTTCCTTGTTAAAAAGCAAATCTACAGGATTATTCAATCTACAGTTATAGACCTTCTCTAATTAGAATATGGCAGAATGCCAGTTTTTATTTCCAGATTATTCCAAAACCAAACAGTAGCAACAGCATTTTTTAAAAATGGCTTTTATTGAGACACTTTTAGGGCTTCTGCAACATTTCTACTTGGAAATCTTCTTTATTTCCAGTTCTTAGGTGGCTAAACTCTTTTCCATATGCCAACAAGGCCCACTCACACCACCTCAGCAAGGAAGCATCTCATCTCTATCTTTGTTCAAATGTCCAACCTGGAACATCCCCCCACCCCGCCCCACTATTTTGCACAAGTCTCACTAGTACTCCATGTAGGACTCATAAGCCCAGGCTAAATTCTTCCTACCTTTTAATTAGGCAGTCTAATTTCAAAACAAATGTGAGATGGCTTAAATGCAGCTGGTATTACTGTCCTCAAGAGAAAGAGACCTTCTCAATGCCAGTTTTTCTGATTGGGTAATCTGTAGCATCTTAACTTGGGGACATCCTGTCCTAAATGTTAGCTGGTGTCCACAGAATTTATAATCTGTATAATGGATTGAAAGTAGCTCCATGCCAGCCCCAAACACCCTAAAGGTTCTAGTCTATTTTTGTGCTTTCTCCTGTATTGTTTTTCTTTACATCTTAGGGGAACGTTGGTCAAACCTTTATTCCTGGGTAGCAAAAGCATTAACAAGATGAACCTTCTGGGAAGTCTCAGAAATCATGGAAACTAGCCACTTGAGAACTCTTTAGGCCAATGTCCCTGAGAGGTGACTGACCAGCCTCTGCATGGATTGGAGCATCCATCCCATCACTGTCATAACTGCCAAAAACATCCGCCTAATTCTGCCTCTTTGTAACTTTCTGTTCTTTAGTTCGGGGTTGGCTCTTGGGAATCCATGCATAGTAAACGCACCATACCAGCTCCTTGTATCTTGACAGCCCTCCAAACCTGTGATCTCCAAAGCCTTTTTCGTAACAGCAAGATGGTCGAGAGTTATAACAAAAGCAGAGAGTAGCTGACGACTGTTTAGTACAATTGTTCCCATTATAAGGTGAAAACTAACATTTACTTCATTTAGACAAAAGAACACCAGGGCATTAAGATTCTGCTTGCAAATGAATGCTAACTTACGTTTACATCCTTTTATCATCGATACATTTACATATATAAGCAGGCTCTGCTCCTTAACAAAAGGGGAACTGAAAAAACTCGAGGATGTTTACTTTAGCAAGTAAAAAGGGAAAAAGACAAAAACCAAACCAAAGAGTTTGCAACAGGTGCCTTGAGAGAGAGCATTCTTTATGCCAACGGCAGCAAATCTTGGTCTTCCACAAGCTTCCTCAGTGGCTGTACCTCCATCTCTGATGAGAGAGAGCCATGGCATCAACTGGCACAAGACACAATGGACACACAGGACTGTAACGTGTAATAAAGCAAATATTTACATTAAGCACAATACAGCAATTTATTTAGATGCTTAAAATGAATACAAAGGGAAATAAAGATCACAAAATTATACATACTACAACAGTGTGTCATATATTAGATGGTATAAATGACTACACCAGGGTGGTGTTTAACTAAAGATAAAACTAAATATCCAAAAGGCAGCAGTCATTGGTTTGCTGCTTCAACACAACACACTTTCATACAGATCTAAAAGGTGTCAAAATTAGTAGCTGCAAAGTCAATTCTTGCATGTGATTTTAGCTTAAAAGATTTCAGAAAACACCTGAAATACCAGTTTTTGTTTTTGTCAGCTGTAATGTCAAGGATATTCAGAACAAGAAAAATTCTATAATACAAGAGAGTCCAGATATATATCTTATGTGGCTGGCCTCTGTTGCGAGATTGTACAAGGTTATGTGCAAAAACTAAGTCTGTCCCGAAGTCCACACTAGCGTAGTTTCAGGCTTTTGCTAGGTCAACTAGATACAGCGCTTATTAACACAGCAAGGGCAACACTAAAAAAAGAAACAAATCTATGATGGGTACACAATAACAATATCATAAGCATCACTTGAATAGGTCTAAAAGACTGTACAAATATACATTTCAACTATTCAGAATGAATACATGAAAAAAAATCAATTTCCCCAAAGTCTACTATACACATTGGACTGGTAGCTTGTATGTTGGCCCTACACTACCGTTTGAATCAAGAGAACGCTTCTCAAGGGCATCCAACCAAACATTTTACAGAGGGAAAGAAATGTTGAGAAGGCAGATAAAATAAACCTCTGCTTTTTCTCATGTGCGTTCATGAGCCCCCAACTTACTGGTTTTTCACATTTAGTTACTGTGCCTGTCACAGCACGTTCTAAAGCCAAGATCAGCCAATCATGTGTCATAGACTTAGAAATAACCACTTGGATCGGAGTGGCCACATGTCCCCACAGCCTGATGACCCAGCACTCAAAAGGCAGTACCAGTTAGAATACAGCTTCGCAGTCATACTGACAGGAGAACAGAGTTCCAGGCTGCAGCATTTGTCCCCAATGCCAGAGAATCCGGCCCTTAGGCCTGCTGGCTGCTCAGTTTAACTCCGGTCAAGCTGCCATGCATGGGCTCAGCTACCCCATCAGTCATGTTGTCAAACTGCTCCCCGTCCTCACTGTCAATTGTGCTATTCTGCCACTCAATCTGTGGGCTGGATAAGCGCTCATCATTTTCAGTTGCATTCTTCCATTGTGACTGGTCCTTGGACCAAAACCCTTCAACTTTTCCATAGGAACTATTCTTCCATTTCAACTGCTCTCTGTCACCTTGCATGGTAGCCTTTTTTTTGGCAGCTGGCTTACTGCTCCTTGCATCTTCACTCTGGGAAGACTCATCGGACCAGGTTCCTGTTTTCATCTCACATGTGTTGTCCTCGAAGTCTGACACTTGCTGGGAACCAGGGCCGCTCTCAGATGGAGAAGCACCATCTTTCCACTCAACATCATCTTGGTCCACCTCACTATCAGAGGCGTCATGCATTAGTTTGGTTGGTTCCTCAGTCAAATGAATAGTTTCATATTTTGAACCATCCTCCTCTTTTTGGTCTAGCTTCTCAGACTCTAAAGCATCCTCAGAAATTACCTTCTGTATGTGTTCCTCTGGGTTATCATTAGGGATTTTAGGCTCAACTTCAAAAACAGGGTCAAAAGGGCTATCACTTCCATTGGATTCTTCTTCCAAATTTTCAAAACTGTCTGAGGAACTGTCATCTTCCTTCCCAAGGTTGAGCTTTTTGTCAGCAGTTTTACTAGCATTGACTCTGGAATCCTTCTCATCATGATTTTCAAACAGCCACTCAGCATCAAAATCCATCTCATGCTTAACTTTGTTTAATTCTTTCATGTTGAAGCCCAGCAACACACCAGGCTTGTACTTTTCACAGTCTCGGACACACTTCTTCCTCTTGTTACTAAAATGGGAAGCAATGTCACTCTTCCACAACCATAAACTGGCCGCCAGCTTCTCAATTTCTCTCCTGGTGGGATAGGGCTGCTTGTTGAAATATTTTGTTAGGAAGCTTTTTCTGGCTTCATAGGAATCATCTTCATGACCCTTGGGGTCCAAAGCTAAAACAACAGGCTCCTCAGGCTTCTCTTCAAAGAAGCTGGGTGAATCGCCGTCATCATCTAACTTTCGCTTTTTCAGCAAGGGAAATTCCATTTGCTCATAAGTGCGCTTCACAGGTGCCAGGCCTGGTGACTGGTTAAGCCGAGAGGGTGCATTTGTCTTATCTTGGCCATTCTGGGTCTTTCCAACACCCCTGCAGTGGACCAGATGCAGAGTGATAGTCGAGGCGGTCATGTTGCTGGTATACACGCCAAGGCAGTGGATGCATTTGTAGGTGAGCTTTTTCTCCACTGGGTGAACCGTCTGAATAACTTGGTGCCTCTCTCTTAAGTGATGTGCAAGTGCGTCAGATATGGGTCCTTTTAGGATTGAAAAGCAAAGAGGGCAAAGGGTTTTCCCGACATCCTTTTTATAGGGCACTGCAGCTTGAGGTGAACTTTTAACAGGAATATCTGCCTTTTCCTGAACTTTTGGCTGTGGCTTTGGGGGGACTGGAGGGTTATTTTGGGCATGGTAAGCAACAGATTCAGCAGGGGCATCCCTCAGGTTGTACGTAGTTACAAGGAGATGGATGTTAGTGTGACTGCCCTGCTGCAATGTCAAATCAAAACTCAGAGTAGAGTCTGTTTTAGGTCCCATCTCTTCATCAATGTGAACCATCCGCATGTGTGCTGCCATCTTTTCCACGTCATTGAAAGTTGAACGGCAATATGGACAGGACAGACCATGAATTAACATATGGTTGAGCAGAGTGTCTGTGGGCAAATAGCGATTACAGTAGAGGCATTTGCTAGTAAAATTGTGTATTTTCATAATGTAGTTGGCTACCGCTGGGACTTTCTCAGCTTTATGTTCTTTTTCGAAGTGCACACTATAGACATTTTCAGGAAAAAGCTCATTACAGATTGTACATATTTTCCACTTCTGAGTTGAGGAAGTATTGGGTGGGGGAGGGCCAGTGGCAGCTGCAGTAGGTTTGGAACTGGACTGACCTAATACTCTGGATGCCTGTGACTGGGAGAGGGAAGGAGACTTTAACTGGCCCGATGAGAGAGACGAAGCATTTGGAGACTGCAGCGAGTATCTTGCTGGTGCCTGGGTCCTCTGCTCTGACCCAAGTCCATAAGATCTTCCATTTCCACTTGGAAGTAACTGCTTCACAGACTGAGACTGTTGAGGGATGGAAACTGGTGCGTTGCCACCTAGACCCAGTCTCATTGACTGACCGACGCCATAGCCCTGGCCTACAGATTTGACTCCATAGTTGTTCTGCTGTAGGTGAACATTGGACATCATGTTGACTCCTGTAGAATTTAAGTTAGGCTTTGGTATTGAGAGTCGATTCACCATCTGCTGTGATGGTAAAGACCGGACGTTTCCAGAAGCGAGGGAACCAATTCTTGATTGGAGTCCCATGCCCTTCTTGTCTTGAGGTTTGGGAGCAATCAGCATCAAGGGTTTGGATCGGGGAACCACCACATTTGTGTGCCCAATCATGGCAGTGACCTGATAGCCTATGCGTTCATGGTCTTCAATGACATGCTGTACCAAAGCTTCATAGGACTTTGGCATGAAAAGGCATCGCTTGCAGTGAATACTACTTTCTTCCCGGGCATTTGTGCCTAAGGGGACTGCACCATTGAGTGATTTTTCTCCTGCCTTTGCTATGTAAGGTGCTGCCACATGCTGAAAATGTTCCCTGTAAATGTGCTTCCTAACTATTTCATAAAGAGGATCTCGGTAAGTGCACTTCTTACAGTAATAAACAGCTTGCTCTACACTGTCAGCCTGCTTAGGTTTAAGGCCATCACTTTTGCTTTTATCTTTGAAAGTGCTGAGGCTGCTACTTGGTGCGCTGGCGTTTGGAGCATGAAATATTTTAATGTGTGTTTCCAAAGTCTTTTTGTCTGCATTGAAGGTACAGTAGGGGCAATTAAGGAGAATCCTATTTTCAAAGTCTTCACTATGGACATTCCGGAAATGACTTTTGTAGGCAGAGAAAAATTTTGAAGAAAATGGGCAAGCACTGCAGCAAAAAGGTTTTGTCCGATAGTCCTAAAGAAAAGACAAAAACTGGAATCAGAATGCCTCTTCAGATAAGCAGTAACAGGTTTTAGGCTTTTTTCCCCCAGACAGTCTTTCTTTAAGAGACATAATGCTATTTTTAGAACTGAAATTCTATAATGCACTGAGATTTGAGTATCATTTTTTTCCTTTTGCAAAATGCAAAATAAATTTATAAAATATTCAAATGAGAAAGCTGTTTTAAACTAAACACTTGTTTTGGCATTGCAGTGTAAATAAAAATTCCATTCAAAGTTCTTCCTCAGTGTTTTTAGAAAAGACCAGAGTCACATTTGCTCATTGGTTTTCGAGAAACCAAAGACAAATGGCTTCAAGATAAACATTTTAGTTAGAAAGGATAAGAATAAGCTAGGTGAAATCACTCCAATTACTCTGTGAATTGGTAAGTTGCTGAAGGCTTCAGATTCACTATATAGTAAAACTCAGGGCCCAGAGTGTTGTAGTGCAATTAGGCAAAATATGATATAGAGACACACCTTTGATCCTCCCCATCATGGAAACATTTTCACAGAGAAAAAGGCTCATCTTCAAAAATCTCAAACATTTCCCCCCTCTGATCAAAGTAGAGTATAGTATTCAGGTTTCACTGAGATCAAAAAACTAATGATTTGAAAAGGCGGCTTTCTTCTACAAGCCATGCTGTTCCTTAAGAGCAGCTTCAAAAGAAGTAATGAAGTGACAGCTGCTTTGATTCAAATTAAGAAATTAAATAAAAATTTCCTACAGACTGTGAGGAAAGCAAGGTGTTAAAAAGCCAATAAAAAAGAAAAGCATTGCAGAATATACTGGTATTAAAGAGCAACTTACAGAACCATGCTCATTAACATCTGTGCAGTTGGTCCTTTGAAGATAGGTGAAACACAAGTTTGGTGAGAGGTGATCTTTTTTCCCCTAGAAACCTAAGAAACCTACCTTGTTTCAGATACCAATTCGAACCAAAATGAAATACTCTGTTTTTCCTTAAAGCTCAACCCTTCTTTAGTATTTGTAAAACTGAATTAACTAAGTGATGTGTCCCACTGGAAAGCTTTCATATTTTAAGACTACTGGTTAATACCCTTTCTTGGGGTATTACTAAGAAAGAAACAGATGACTATATTATCAAATTTCTGAGGTGGATTTTAAAAGTACTGATTCCCTGCCAAGTATGTTCCAACAGATGAACAGATCAATAATCCAGAATTACTACAATCACTTGAAATCAACAGTGGTACAGTTTGAATTGATAATCACTTCTCCCTGTGGGAAAAAACATCACCTATAACTCCATTTTTTTTTTTTTTTTTTTTTTGGTACGCAGGCCTCTCACTGCTGTGGCCTCTCCCGTTGCGGAGCACAGGCTCCGGACGCGCAGGCTCAGGGGCCATGGCTCACGGGCCCAGCAGCTCCACGGCATGTGGGATCTTCCCGGACCAGGGCACGAACCCGTGTCCCCTGCATCGGCAGGCGGACTCTCAACCACTGCGCCACCAGGGAAGCTCATATAACTCTATTTTTGTTATATCATCACCTATTGATATTTGCCGGCATGGCTGGTGCCCTTGATTACCTAATACTGTTTTTAATTCCAATTTGTAAAAATTAAGCTGCACCACTCCGCCATCCTACAGAGCCACCTGTCCCATCCCCCCCATGCTGGCTTAGGCTACCCAGAGAGGTTGGGTGACAACACACATGAGTAAGAAAACGTAAATGGAAGCAAGAGCCCTGTCTTCCCTTCTCTAGAAAAAACAAGGGTTGCAACACAGAAAAATGATGGATACCCTAGATGAACAGAATGCTGGAGGGAACATTTTAGAATGAGAAGAACCAAAAAACTTCTGACAGGGGTTAGGGGAGGAGAGGGGAATGCTAGTATACAGTGAGCTTCACAACTTTTAAGTAACAAACTTTCCTATTGTTCTTACACTTGAAGTTTCAGTACAATGACAAAAAAAAAGACCAAAAGTTCTTCCTAATTTTCCCTACCTCTTAGGAAAATATGAAACAATCAGTTTCAACACTTTCCACGTTAGGTTGTTGCCTACAAACAATGCAATACCATGAAAGATGTAGAACTGAAAAGGGAGCATGCTGCCTTTTGGGGAAGTCTCCTGTGCCACTTACCTGGTTTTTTGTAAGTGAAGGGTCCCACAGTCCTACATCCTCCCATGTAGTGTTTTTCAAATAAAAGTCATTAGGTTCAAACTGTTTAAAATCCTAGAAAACAGTGAAAGAAGTTTTCAAAAACATTGTATCAACTCTAGCTCAACTTTACATATAAATCCTATCTCTTAACTAGGGTTGGGGAGATGCATAGGAAAATCTGACACCACCGAGAACTAAACTAGGATCGATAAAGCTCTTAGGAAATACAAAAGGGCATATGGATGTTACATTGAACTTCTTATATCAACTAAACATTCCCCTAATGGTCACCAGGTTTCCAAAGAACCCACTGGAAGTTCTAACTAAGTAAAAAATTCAGCCACATATTAATACCAAAGCACCCTTTGTAAGAGTACTATAACTCATCAGTTGTAATATTAGAAAGGAGTGTAAGAGAGCAACGTTCTGCTACAGATGAGATATTCTGGTTCTGTGCAAGAAAAGTCTTTTGTGGGAGATGGGGGTGGGGTGGGATTGGACTGGAAGGAAAACTCAGGATTTCTGAACCCCAAAAGGAGGAAAGCTATTCAAAGAAAGCAAGTAGTATTATGTTAAATTTACACTCTTGTGTAAAAATTTGATCCCCTCCACCCTGAGACAGGAACATAAAGAGTTTTATGGTAAAATTCCTCTTGTTCCTAAAAGGGTCACAGTTCAGTGTGGAAAATCAAGTACACATATATTCCGAAGTATGTAGTGGGTGCAATCATGGGAGGAACAAATCAAGTGCAGGAGAGAAAAGGTACCTTTAACACTTGCATTATTTATTCTTGTGAAGATTACCCACTGCATGGGAAGTAAATGGACTGTTTCATCAGGCAGATCTACCTGAACCTGAGGGATTGAACTGCCACACCAGGGACGACATAACTAGAAAACCCAATTTTGAGAAGCTTCAGTCTTCATGATATACCCCTAAAGTAGGATTAATAGGAACCAGGAAAAGAAAACCTGTTGCATGAAGGAAATTGCTGTTTTACTTTCAATTCCATCCAAACATTTACTGAGTGCCTGTTACGTGCCCAGCACTGTGCTAAGTGCTGAGGATACAAAGATGGACAAGGTAGTTAAGGTCCCTGGCCAGCTGGAACTTAAAAGGCTAGTGGCGAAAACAGCTTTAAACATTTCTTTCCAATCAGAGGTTGTTGATCAACTAACCACAAGACCTGGAGTAATGAGATCTAGAAGAGGAGACCACTGCACTGGCTATCCCACAGGGCTGTTAATAAAGCTCATAGAATAAAAAGGCTAGAAAAACAGTTTGTAAAGTCCAAACTGTTACCTAGGGGAAGATAATAGTCTACGATGGGTCAAAAGGGCCAACAAATGCTCAAATCCCAAGGAAAGAGACAACAAGCACCCAAACCACCATGCCTCAACAATCAGAAGGTCAATCAGAACATTCAGGCATATCAGAATGAGAAAAGGCTCTGGAGTCTCACAGACAGACCCTGCCACATGCTCAGCTGTGAGGTGGACCTATTTCTTTACTGGTTCTTCATCTGTAAATTGGAGATAAGAATTCCTATATCCCCCAGGGGTTGTTTTAAGGATTTGAATTTAGAGACCATTTTAAAGCACCTAGTAAAAAAATGACTGACGTGGTACGTCCTCAGTGGTAAACTGCTTTTGCTCCAGGATGCAAAGATGAAAAAGCCCATTTTAGGGAGAAGGGAACAGTTAGGCTATTTGAGAAAGCTCAGGCAAAGCTAACGCTGCAGTTAAAATATAGAATCACCCCTAAGAATTAACGATCCTGGCCACTGACACAAAGTAATGGATCAGAAGCTGAGTCATGTTAAAATTAAAAAATGACATGCTACTTACTTCTATGTGTTCTTTACAGTATTCCAACCCAATGTCACTAAGTATTTTTTTCACAGTTTTCCGGGCTTTTCTTAAACTGCCAAGATTGTTGACAGGAAGTTGGAACATAGTTTCTATTGGAAAAAAAAATTTAAGTCAAGTCAAAACATGTACAACTTGTGAGATTTACTAATTCCACTGATGGTAGGATCACAAACCCTGGCCCAGTCTGACAAAAAAGGTGAGTAGATATCCTTATCCAGTATGTTCTGAATACTTAAAGCAGGCAGGCAAAATAAGTACTCTCTGATCTTTTCTATTTTTAACAGGACATTTTATATCACAGGTAACATGAATCTAATGTGGCACAATTCTGATTAGACTTTTAAAAAACTAGTTTGGTGATGAGCTTATTTAAAGTTGAGAATGAGGTATATATACCAACCGATTACTTTAAAATCAAGTGTGAGTGCTTTTCTCCTTGTGATGTTGAACCTCTGAAAACAGAAAAATGTTCACCATTTCAGCATCATTACCACATAATTTTGAGTGCCAGGGGAAGTAAGTTTCTGTTGTCTGGGAGCTACCCTTCGTATTGCTGTGGTAACCGTAAATTTCTGCACACCACCCAAACGAAAGACAAGAATGGCCGTGTAACTTGCCCCCCAGCCAGCACCACACCTGGACAAAGGCACTCACTAACGCCACGGAATGAGTGCTGAGACGGGGAAAGCCGGGCACTCAGCATCAGAGCAAATGATAACTGTTACAGACTTTGGGGGGGTCCCTTTTGAAAAATGAAAAGCTTACGTGTGTATGAGGGAACTGAAAAATCATTTAAATGACCCAATACATTAAAGTAGAAATTGAGACCCACTTTCCCAAGTTCCTTAAAAACAAAGGTTAAGAAAATAAAATTAATAAAACTTGGGCAGCTGAGAATTTGTATGGCTTCCAATGTGACCATAAATGTTTCCTACAAAATAGTGTAAAAACTAATCATCGACTTAATAATCCAAATAAATTTTGCAGGATATAAAGTAGTTCTAAAAATCAAAAACAAGCAGAAACAAAAGCCAATGCACCTGGATTTAAAATTTAGTATTCAATACATGCAAATCTCATTTTCTAATTAATCAAGGCTGTCACTCTATCGTACCACTACCATCTGTAAACCACAATCATAAAGTCAACTAATACACATGTAATAAGATATCATGTTACCTCACTTATTATTCAAATCCAAACATCAATATTAACTACGAAAAATGGGGAAAAAAATGAAGCCTACCAAAAAATCCCAGCAACTTCTAGAAATTCTAAACCTGGATATGTTACCAGAACTTAGTATACCTGAGGCCAAAAGATGAATGCAGTTCTCCTCTTCCATCCTCAGGATGGAACTCCTAGTTATGAAGCATGACTGTGGTGTCCTCTGCACTGTCTGCCATCTAATAATCTGTGTATCATTTAGCTAACAGACTTAGAAGTCAGTTCTGATACAAATTAGTGTGCATTCAAGGCCAAATCCATTATTCCTTGTGGAAATTTTATTGCTAAATTGTTCTGAACCACCTTTTTTTTTTTTTTTGCGGTACGCGGGCCTCTTACTGTTGTGGCTGGCCTCTCCCGCCGCGGAGCACAGGCTCCGGACGTGCAGGCTCAGCGGCCATGGCTCACGGGCCCAGCCGCTCCGCGGCATGTGGGATCTTCCTGGACCGGGGCACGAACCCGCGTCCCCTGCATCGGCAGGCAGACCCTCAACCACTGCGCCACCAGGGAAGCCCTGAACCACCTTTTTGATGGTTAAAAAAAAATCAGTCACTTAATAAACTGATTAAAAAGAAAAAACTAGGTTCGCACAAACTAGGTCATTCAGAGAGAACCACCTGATAGAAAAATGTTTCAGAAATAAAAGAAAAGTGTTCCAGAAATACAGGAAGTGTTATAGGCTAATTCTGAAGAGACCAGGCATCAAAATGAATGTTCATAAACACCCAATTCTGAAAAGAGACATTTTGTTTCTCCATTCATTTTATCAACTCTCCATGGGCCAAAATCCAGTTCTTCTGGAACATCCCGTGTGAATCCTGTTTCACTTCAGAGCACAGACGTGCCCCAGAGGCAGCTCTTTCTGGCTTTCCCTGCCTCCTGGATGAGCACAGAAAAACACACACACAGAGATTTGGAAATGCCGCCCCCCCCTTCTATACAGAAAACATCCTAGGGAGCCAAACTGCAGCTCAGGATAAAGGAAAACCCAGTTTCCTATGGAAAATACCAGGTGTTCTAAGTGCCCACCCACAGCTAAACAAAGTTGTTTCAAGACCTCCAAGTGAAGCATCTCGCTGCTTCCCAAGTGAAGCACCTCGCTGCTTCGTTGTACCCAATTTATCCACCTACGGTTCTGAAAAAGTAAGAATATGCTCTAAGGGAGCTTAGTTACAAAAAACTTATTTATAGAAGGTGATATTTCAGCAACAGAATAAATCTTGAGTTTACTTATTTGAGTTAAATTAAACAGGCTTATAAATAAAAGTGACATTGCTTATTGGAAAACGCTACAAAAAACAGTTATTTGTTCTATGATTAGCTAGCAGGACCAAGTTAAAGTTTACATCGGGACTTCCCTGGCAGTCCAGTAGTTAAGAATCCACGCTTCTGCTGCAGGGGGTGCGGACTCGATCCCTGGTTAGGAAACTAAGATCCCGCATGCCGTGCAGTGCGGCAAAAAAAACAAAAAAAAAAAAACAAAAAAAAAAAAGAAAAAGTTTACATTGAAAAATGTAGAATATTCTGAGTTAAGCTTATAACTGTCTTCATAAGAAGATTTCTGACATTTCTAATGACCTTGGGAATTCTATCATCTGCCCCTTTCCCCAGATGGAGGTACCCTCCACGGAAGCTATTTCCAAGATTTAGTCCATCTGGAGCTAGAATAACACATTCATATGTGTTAGCATCCTCAAAAGCACTTAGAGATTCTTCTGGTTTTTTGCTTATTAAATAAAACACTTCTCTCAGTATATAAAGCAGGTATGTAGTATAGGAATATAATAAGCAAAGAAGGCTTCCTCCTACTCCCATCCTCCATTTCCTGTGTATATTTCTTAAGCTTTTCTATGTCTGTAACAAGCCAAACGTTCCTTGTAAGAGTCTCCAACAAACTCTTACCAGTTAATGTTAGAATCATTATGGGTGATAAGAAAAAGAACTCAAGGGCCCTACGTTGTTTTGTTTTTTTTTTTCAGCCCACCACCTGCCGTTAAGAAACAACTTCAGGGCTTCCCTGGTGGCGCAGTGGTTGCGAGTCCGCCTGCTGATGCAGTGGATGCGGGTTCGTGCCCTGGTCCGGGAGGATCCCACATGTCGCGGAGCGGCTGGGCCCGTGGGCCGTGTCCGCTGAGCCTGCGCGTCCGGAGCCTGTGCTCCGCGACGGGAGAGGCCACAACAGTGAGAGGCCCGCGTACCACAAAAAAAAAAAAAAAAAAAAAAAAAAAAGAAACAACTTCAAATCAACAGCTACCTTCAGGGTTCATTGATGTTATCTATCTGATTCTTGGGGCCCACACCTTCCTATTTACTCTGTTCTCAACTGAGGGGTAAGGACAGAGTAAATAGGAAGTTGACTGCCTGAGATTAAGAGGTGTTCCTCACTTTTGAATAGGAAGAGACGAAAACAAATTCTTACAGTCATTACTCTTAGGGAGGAAGATGTCTTACAATAATGTCAAAAATTGTCTAGAGATGGGCATTGAAAGGAATGCAGAAGGACGGGACTACTTTCCACATTTGTCCCCAGTGGCTAAACCTTTCTCTAGAGCCTCCCTGGCTATCAGGATGGCCATTTTGACGAGGTCAGCACCATTTCCCAATACCAAGGAGAGCTCCCTTCAGCCAAACCATAAACTTCTCAGCTCATGGCATAAAAAAGGGAAAAACATCCAAATTAATAGAACGAAACCACTGTTCATCAATCATTTTTGGAGCACCCTGCCCATTAATGTGCTAGAAACAGAAAGTTGAACAGGACACAGCGCTTCCCCTTCAACAGTCCATCGCTTCTGGGGTATACAGCAGGCACTGGGTCACTGGAGTAAAGACGCTTGCTTCTCCCTGCCCAACTTCCTCTTGGAGCCACTCCTGCCGCAGTGGAGGTGCTGTCAGTTAAGAGGCCCTTCCTCCACTGCACATACGACACAGGTTAACCAATTAGTGTTCTATCTCTGCAGACACTGGTTAGTACAGACCTGGACATGTGCCCCAAACAGGGCGGACAGTGATGATGCGCAAAGCACAGAAAGGGAAACACTCCTGTTGATACTGCTTAAGGTCCTCAATCTAGCTGTGCCTGAAAGATAGCCCCCTTGAACCATCCCTCCCCCAGACTTTTCATAAACAAGAACACGTGATCATTTTTGCTTAAGTTTGGTTCATGTTACTTGCAACCAAAAGTTCTGGTAAGACCCACTGGGTAGTGGGACAGAGAAGAGGAAGTGAAGTGAATAAGTAAGGGAAGATGGGGAATTTTATGCAAAATAATTATTCTTATGAATTGGGACTAGTAGGAATAGGAATTTTCAGGGAGATATAGTTATTCTGAAAGAGGCGTTGGCCCATTGTTTCATTAAGCAAAAACACTGTATGGAAAGAGTAAAACATTTTGTAAATTCTAAAAGATTTTGGGGAAAGCTCAAACCCAATAATAATGGAGTTAACGTCTGTGTTTTATTAACTGAAGTTAAGTAACTTTTGGTTAAGCATATGCTACCTGATGAACTAGACTTAAATTATTGATTTTTGAGAATGATTTAAATTCACTGTTGAATAATTCAGCCACACTCCGTATCAATCTGCCAATTATACCCACACCTACTAATTAGGGCCAAAATATTAAAGTTTTACCAATAATCCTGGCCAAATTCCCACTCAGAAAGCAATTCCTTCCTCAGAAAGCAAGAGTCAGATGGCTGAAATGAAAATCTGAGATCTGTAGCCATGATGACTTAAAACCATATAAATTATAACAATATGTAAGACTGATCAAATACATGTACCTCTTTTCTCACCAAATACGAAAAGCAAAAGTACTCCTTTACACCAAGTACAAAAAGGGTAAATAAAGGCAGAGAGAACCTGTCTCACGAGGAAATATCCACAGGCCGAATCTGTATAGGAGGACTGTACAAGGATGATGATACAACATCAATGACTGTGAACTTCATTTAGCCAAAGAGGTCATTAACTGAGAAACGTAATTATAATCATTTATGAAACCAGAGCTCTGCCAAAAGGCTTGGATCTAGTCAGGAGCTGTACTCAGGCTCATCTGGGTCAGGAAGATGGAGGGGAACCCAACAGATGACAGGACTAGTTTAGCAGGCTTAAGGCAAGATTTGCAGGACCTAATGTACCAATAGTCGGTGGGGGGCTTGTCTGTGTATCGCAGTCCCTCTGCAAAGCCACCATATCAAGGATGGCATCATTTAGTCCCTGTTTTTAGGGGAAGAAAAGTATTTATAACTGTGCCATCAGAAAGTAAAAACAAAACAACAAAAAGAACCCCCATAAAACCCAATCTTAAACCTTTGACTAGGCACAGATAATCAAGCCAGGAGGAAAAAAAAAGCCTCCAAATCAAACTTCTACAGATTATATTTTAAACTACTCCAAGTATGGATCTAGCATGGCATTTTCCAGTATACAAATTCTTCATATTTTTACGTGCATTCTTGTATGTTTCAAGTTCCTAATAAGAACATATGGTGCTAATTTAACATGCCAGTAAATATGATAGTGTGTCCTAGTTTCCATCACCTGCAGGCATAACCCTGCTACTTTCTAATATTTGGGAACTGAAATTTGAACATATACCAGAAGGACAACTACTGCATCTGTTATACTGTGAATGCAAATCTAGAATTTTCATAGAAAAAACATTTCTTACACTGTACTGAGAGCTAGACCAGGACAGATACTTCTTCCTGCTAAAACCTAAACACAAGTTACTTAGACTCTACCAGTGGTTTCCACCACCCCACCTGACCTTAAAAGGGGTGAAATCCTTGTTTTTAAAGAAATCTTAGTTGAAATATAAAAAAGATAAAAAGTGGAGGGAGGGGCACAGGTTGATGGAAAGAGGAAGGAGGAAAAGTTCTATGTTTCCAAGTATCTCCTTGAAATAGTTACTTGTCTAAACTAAGCTCATAATGCAAATTTATGCCAAGGTGGCAGACTACTGAAATGTAGAATCTGGACCTAGTGGACAGTCAACCAAAGCATGATGTTTGATGGCTACAGCAGAATTCCAATAGTTCACTGAAAATCTCCCCTAAATTACAGTTTGATCAGAATATGGTTATAGGAAGCCCACAGTAAGCCTAAGGATTAGAACATAGTTTATACCCTGTTGTTTTTTAAACATTTCTACATTAAAGCTGTGAAGAAAGATACAGCCTCTCTGGAAATACCTTTTGGCAGGGGGTGGGGGAGAATGAAAGGCTGGAAATGATGCCATTACTAGTGAAGAAAAAAGGCAGCAATATTTTCTAAGTTAATAAAAAATTAGGAAGACTTTCAAACTACTACAATATAAACAATTTCATTTTTGGTACATCATCAACCCAATTTAATATGTAAGAAATTCAGATCCTAAATACTTAATACTCCACCTAATGCTGGTGCAAGTATTTATATAATCCACACTGGGGTTTAAGAGTCAGATAAAGTTTCTTTAAACCACCGATCTAACTAAAAATATTAAGTTATGCTATTTTCTAAGAGACGCAGGCATTTCAAGAAGATTCTCACGAAGAGAATCAAAGCATCAGTTACTTCATTGCTACCCATGATGGCACTTTAAAAAAATCTGTGATATCTCTGTGGATTTTGAACCCATCAAATTAAAAACTATTTAGGCAGAAAGAAAAAATCATTCCCATATTTCTGCTGTTTTCTCCTCCTGCCATCCCCTCAACAACATATTTAATACCTGTCAATATCACTCACCGAGTTAAAAAAAAGTGTGGTCACTGTAAAACACTTTCTTTTATAACCAGCAAGTGTTTATCTTTCCTGACTATTCTGGGATCCAAAGTGGTGAACACAGACACCTTATTTGCTTTTCAGGATGTCACTAGCCCTACATTTAAATTAAACCAGATGTAAAAAGCTTTATGTAATATTTGTATTTGAAAAAAAATGAACCTCGTAAAGTCTTTCTAGAACCACCCTCCGATGAGTGAACACATCGAGACCCTAGAGCCTACATTCAGTCTGGAAGCAATCACCCTACTCAATCTTTTTCTAAAACACAGTCCTGAACAGAAGCAGCTTATCTTTCTATTTCCTATAAGGTTTGGCAAAAGACCTTCTGGATGCCACAGGCTCTTCACATAAAGGCAGCTCGGTCTCCTCCTTCTCCTCTCTTCCTCAATCCCAAATACCACGAAACAAGTAACTGTCTGACTATCCAGGGGCAGAATGCTCTTCTGGATTAGCAGATAAAACTGTGAAGCATGACAGAGGTAAAAAAGCAAAGTTGTAGTCTTCCTTCTCTTCCATCTCACCAGAAAATGTTCAGTAGTGTTGAGGCCAAAAAAGGGAGTATTTGGAAAGCCCAGAAGGATTAGAAAGAGAAACTACTTTGCCAATGAAGACACACTTGCACCATAAGCTAAATAATGAACATCAATTATGTTGTTTAGGCTAATCACATTAGAACACTGTTAATAAAGACAAGAAGCAGGCAGGAAATGTAACTAATTTTTCTTCTGTTCTTAACTACTAACTGCATTAATTTTTTACTATTCTTTCAGTTTGGTAATAAAAGAAACCCAATTAACTGAGTAAAGTGTCCAATATAAAACTGCCTCCACTTCAGAAAAAAAAAGGTTTTCAAGTGTTTAACCAAATCAATTATTAAATTCCTTATAATTAAGTTTTCATAACTATTTCTTTGGTAGGTAGACAATATGCAAGGCAAAATGAGTGTATTTATCTAAATACAGCATCCTGTACAAAAATGTTTTATCACAGTAATACTTTTGGCCACTTTCTATAAACAATGTGTGAATCCTTTCCACAAACAACCCTGCTCTGAGAGACTCTCTGCCTGATTACTTTGCGTGAGGGAAGCACAAACCCCACCAGGCAGCTTGTCCCACACTGGACAGCTCTGTTCCCAAGTTCACTCTTCACAATGCTCTGTGACCTGCCCACAACTCTAGTTCAGCTACAGATGTCTAATTACATAGCCACCTAACAGCCTTTCAAGTTTTTAAGACACTTCCTCCTTCCCTCTCAAGACTTCCCCTTCTCCAAGTTAACCATGCTCAGTTCTTTTCACCATTCCTTCTGTTATCGCCGAGGCCAATCTCCAATGAACAGGCTCCAGTTGGTCAATCTCTTTGGTGCCCTGAATAAACTGTTATGCCACATGTGACATAATCAGGTCAAGTGGGACAACACTTCTCTAATTCTAGATATTATTTTTAAATTAATGCTCCTAAAAGGTGAATTTGTGTTGGTGGCAGCCACTTTACACATATAACTACAATCAATCCTTTTTTTTTTTTTTTTTTGCATATGTGCCGCCTTTTTCAGCGTTAGCTGGTTTAGCTGATGAGAAAAAGATATGCTATTCTGAATCCATGTCTGGTTAGAAGAGAAATAACTATCAACAATCTTTAAGTATCTTCTCAATCGAAGGGGCATGAACATGCTAATTCCAAAATGAAAAAGAACAAAGTACACGCCTTAGGAAAGACAAGAGATTGAGATTCATATTCCAACTAAAATCAGTTATGAAAAAGCAGCACTTTGAATCACTGAAAAGAACCTAGGGTTTTGCCTAATCTAAACACTTCTCATTTTACAGATTAGCCACTGAGGTGAAGCAACTGGTTTAAGGGTGATGAGCGTGTCAATGACAGAGATGGGTCTCAAGGTCATCTCCAGACCTAGAATGCAGTGTTCTTCCCATCACCCATGCAGATGAAGCTCTGATCTCTGACATTAATTAAAAGTAAACAACAGCATGTTATATACACACATCTGAAAGTGCCAAAACTTTAACACCCAAGGTTGAAATAACCATAAATAATTCAGCCAAACCAGCTCAAGTGGAGATACGGAGATTAAGAATACACACACGTATCTCAGGCCAGATGGTCCCACCACATCCAAAGAAGTGAAACATGAACTCAGCTCTGAGACCACTTGCCCTAAAGTGCTTTTAACATCACCGTGGATGCCAACAGTCACTAGATGGTCACATCTGACGGATATCTTTCTATCCAAACTGTAATGGTAATATATATATATTTTTTTAGTTAAAAAAAATTTTTTTTTAAAGTTTTTTGGCTACACCGTGCAGCATGTGGGATCTTAGTTCCCCGACCAGGGATCAAACCCATGCCCCCTGTAGTGGAAGTGAGGAGTCTTAACTACTGGACTGCCAGGGAAGTCCCTGTAATGGTAATATCTTGCAAAATGAAAACCACAATTTTAGAATCCTTCAGTAAAACAATACCTTTTCAAAAACCAGATATATCCTACGTCTCTCCTATTGATAATGGACCAGTTATCCATTATCAATACTCAAAGCATAGTCTTCTGAAAATTGCTTGGGAAAAGCAGAGGCTTTCGTCATCTTTTTTCCTTTTCTAAAGGGCAGGGGTAGGCAGGAGACTAGTCGGCTCTCAACTAACTACCTCTTAGTCTTCTTTCCCCTGCCAAATTCCGTTCATTCTTGTTACAAAAGCAATCGAGAAATGAAAACATATGCCCACACAAAAACTTGTACACGTTATGTTCTCAGCAGTCTTCATAATATCCGAGAAGGAAAATCAACCCAAATCTACATCAACTGATAAATGGTTAAGTAAAACATGGTATTGATACAATGGGATATGATTCAGCCATAAAAAGGAGTGAAATACCGATATATGCTCCAACATGATGAACCCTGAAAATATTATGCCAAATGAAAAAAGTCAGTCACAGAAGGCCACTTATTGTATGATTCCGTTTATATGAAATATCTAGAATAGGCAAATCTCAGAGACAGAAAGGAGATTAAAGTTGCCTAAGGCTGGAGGAGATAGGCGGGGGGAATAGAGGGTGATTGCCAAGGGGTACTGGGTTCTTTGTGAAGAAAATATTCTAAAATTAATTGTGGTGATAGGTGCACAACTCTGAATATACTAGAAAACGTTGAATTATACACATTAAATGGGTGAATTGTATGGTATACGAAAGATATCTTAAGCTGTTAAAAAAAAAAAAGAAGCAATTAGGCCTAGTATAAGATTACAAGATGTAGATAAGGCGAAGAACACAATTTTACCCAAAGACAATAGTAAATACTGGGGTTTACTTATCCTTCCAGATTTTAGGCATGCATAACTTTTCTTAAACAAACAACAAAAGGAATAGATGTATTTCAGTATTTACTCAAGCAGCAAGAAAACCAATGTTGCTTGAAAATTTTATACATTTATTTTAAGAACTATGCTTTCCAATACGGCAGATACTAGCCACAAATGGCTATTAGGCCCTTAAAATGTGGCTAGGCTGAACTGAACTGAGGTGCTTTAAACTTTTATTGTGCTACCATCACCGCCATCCATCTCCACAACTCTTTTCACCTTGCAAAACTGAAACTTTATCTCCATTAAACAGTAACTCCCCATTTCTCCCCACCCATCTGCACCTGGCAACCACCACTGTTTTGCCTCTATGATTCTGACTACTCTAAGTACTTCACGTAAGTGGAATCAAAGTATCTGTCCTTTTGTGACTACTTACTTTACCTAGCAATGCCTTCAAGGTTTATCCAATTGTAGCATCATGTCAGATTTCCCTTCCTTGTACGGCTGAATAATATTCCATGCTATGTATATATCACATTTATCCATTCACCTGTTGGACACTTGTTCTGCCTTCAGCTATTGTGAATAATACTGCTATGAACATGGGTGTACAAGTATCTCTTCGAGACACTGCTGCTGGATCACATGGTAGTTCTGTGGTTCTACCATTTACACCCCCAATAGTGCACAGTGTTCGGGTTTCTTCACATCCTCACCAATACTTTTCTTTTTTGACAGTAACCATCTTAATGGGTGTGAGATATATTTTCATTGTAGTTTTAGTTTGCATTTCCCTAATGACTAGTGATGTTGAGCATCTTTTCATGTGCTTTTGGGCCATTTATACATCTTCTTTGCCCACTTGAGATATGCTTTTAAGCATAAAATATACTTGGGATTTCCAAGACTTAGTATGATAAAAATGCAAAATATCTCATAAATACCCTTCCAAAAATAGACTACATGTTGAAATGACAATACTTTGGATATATTGGATTAAAAATTAAAATTGATTTTACTTTTTATTTTTAAAAAAGTAGCTACTGGAAACATGGATAAACCTCAAAGATATTATGCTAAGCAAAATAAACCAGTCACAAAAAGACAAATATTACATGATTACACTCATATGAGAGACTAAGAGTAGTGAAATTCATAAAGACAGAAAGTAGAAGGGTGGCTGCCAAGGGCTGGTGGGGAGGGGAGAATGGGGATTTACTGTTTAATGGGGATAGTGTTTCTGTTTTGCAAGATGAAGAAAGTTCTGGAGATGGATAGTGGTAGCTGCTGCACAACAATGTGCATATACTTAATATCACAGAACTGTATACTTAAAAGTGGTTGGTTAACATGATAAATTAATTTTATGTTATGTATATTTTACCACAATTAAAAATAAAGTTAAAAAAAAAAGTGGCTACTAAAAAACGTAAGACAAGAGTAGTGAATATGGAACCAGATAAGGCTGCTTGTAATTTTATCAGCAGGGCAGTCTGGGTTCAAAATCAGAGACATTTATCACTGATGGGTCTCTTTGCCAAAACTATGAATATTAAGCATCTGTTAAGACTGTTTAAGATTCCTTTGAACAGGATAGATCCTCTAGAGCAAGTCCTGGATGTAAAAGAACAACTTTGAAGGCCTTTACAAATTTCCAGACCATTTTGGACAATTTTAAAAGAGTGACTCTATGGTAATATATCAACAGCCCCCAAACTGTTAAGCACTTAAAAAAAAAAAAAAAATCTTTGGGGCTTCCCTGGTGGCGCAGAGGTTGAGAGTCCACCTGCCGATGCAGGGGACGCGGGTTCGTGCCCTGGTCTGGGAAGATCCCACATGCCGCGGAGCGGCTGGGCCCCGTAAGCCATGGCCGCTGAGCCTGCGCGTCCGGAGCCTGTGGCCCGCAATGGGAGAGGCCACAGCAGTGAGAGGCCCGCATACCGCAAAAAAAAAAAAAAAAAAAAAAAAAATTTTAGTAGAGAGTTCACTTTCCTGGAAAATCTGCTCCACTACAAGAGGCCAGGAACAGAGGAATATATCACTTTTGTCAACGTCAAAGGCCCAAATTCACTCTGCCTTAACTAACAGTTTAATCCAGCTAGAGTTACTTCAATGAGTTCAATTATTTTTTAATTTTGCAAAATTGAAATGATTCTAGAGCATGAAGCAGCAGTACAGAAATGATTTTCACAGAATTTCCATGTATTAAATGTTCAAATCACCTTAAGTTTCTTTCAAACAGTTACAAGATAGAACTGTTAAAGGGGAGAGGTCCCAGGAAAAAAAAAACAGGAAGCCTTTTCAAAGGTAACAGAAAGAGGAAGAATTTAATTTTAGCCCTTTAAGCAAGTTTTATTTTCTTTCATATTGGTGTGGCTCATTAATATCAAACCAAGAATCTAATGGGAAATAAAAAGCCTGGTTGACCACATTATCAATCACCAAAATTACAATGACACTGTAACTTAAAAGTTTTAATTTATTTTAAATGCTCATCACAGGTGATCTCAAGAGACTTAGTAAAATACGACCTGAAAGTATAATTCATACAACTGGTAAAGAGATATTTATGTCTTTAAATTAGAATCACTATGAATCATTTTTCAGCACAGATTAATTGTCTTGATCTCAACCAATAGGCTAAACAGAACCCTTAAAATACGCCGGAGGACAAGGATGCCATCTCACTATTCAAGGCAAAGAATGTCCATTACAAGGACCCTGACTGTTTTTTTTCCCCTGCTATATTCTCTAACACGTTCTTCATTGGCTGGCACATAGCAGGCACTCAGTAAGTGTAGAATGAATGAACAGTCCCTGCCTACAAAGGTCTTATAGAGATGACACCCCATAAATATATATAGGAAAAGATGCAATATGTCAGATACGTCAGATGTCACAAACTAGATGCTCTGAGGCTTTGTAAGAGGGACAGGTTCATTCTCAGCAGGGGCAGTCAGGAGAGGGCAGAAGTAGCTGTTGAGCTGCGGCCACTATGTTAGGTTGGAGAATCTGCACTCACTGCAACAAAAGTCTCACTGGCACAGTTCCAGAGGTGGAAAAGCAAGGAGTTTTAGGAACTACTGCAGAGAGTCAGAATGGCTGCTATGTCAAGCTTCTGAGTAGTAATGAATGACAAGCTTGGAAAGGCAGGATGGGGATAGAATGGAGGCCTTGAGTGTGAAGCTAGAGCCTGCTGCCATGTCTAGCAGGCATTGAGGAGATGCTGCAGGTACTGGAGTAGAGAAGTGATACAATTTTAATGGCACCTTGAGAGAATTAATCTGGTTGTGTTTGGCAGGTCCCATTAAAAAAGGTCTGGAGTAAGTAGATTAAGTAGAAGAGTGGATACCAGACGTAGCCATTGTCACAATCACCTGAGGGAGCTTACACCCATTCCAGACCTACCTACTCAATCTGAAACATCTGCAAAATAGCCAGAACTTTAGGTATAAGATAACAAGATACTGAAATGATAGCACAAGGATGGCGAGAAAAAGTTTATGTATAAAAGCCTATAGCCAACATCAAAATTTGTGTTTTCCAGTAGGACTACACTGGTTTCCTGAACAAATACTTAGGTTACCTCTCAGCCACGTGTAAAAACTTCTTCCCTCATAACTTTAAACTTCTATAATAAGTAGGGTGACATAGTACAGTAGAGCTTCCCCCTGCTAGAAAAGAAAGATGGTACAATGTAGTAAGAAATACAGCTCCAGAGCTGGACAGATGTGTGTTTAAATCCTTGCTCTGCCACTCACTAGCTTTGTGACTCTAAAAATCTTACTTTACTTCTGGAGGTCTGTTTCCTATCGTATAACCAGTATAACACCATTCTACTGTTCAAATGCCAGAAGGATTAAATAAGATGATGCCAATTAATACTTAAAGCAGTTATTATTATTATTACCTTAAACCAGGTCAGATATTGGAACAATCACTCTGAAAATTATGAGTTCACACCAGGATATAATCTTTTAAAAAGCACAGACTATCATTATTCCTGAGAATCAGATCTGGTTGCCACACATCTGTTCCTGTACACATTACAATGTGCATTTACACTTACACATAAGTGTTTTTTATATATCTGTGTGAACCATTCACGTTAGAGTTAGCATATTAACTTTACAAGCTCTGCGGCACTTATAATGGTTATACAATAGAACATTCGCAAGTACCCAAAATAAACCTAGGTGACTTAGAAATATAAAGGTTTGACCTAGAGTTTTCTTATTAAATATATGTATATATTATGTAATATAAAATTTGGGTTACTCCTCTTTTAAGAAGGCTTTCAGACTAAAAAACTAGTGCCTACAACTAGGAACTGTTATGGTTGCTGCTTATCCTGTTGCTTTTGAGTATTTAGATTTCAGACAAGAACCCT
The DNA here is from genome assembly GCF_002837175.3 of Physeter macrocephalus. Classification (NCBI taxonomy): domain Eukaryota; kingdom Metazoa; phylum Chordata; class Mammalia; order Artiodactyla; family Physeteridae; genus Physeter; species Physeter macrocephalus. The sequence continues at coordinate 10,592,277 of NC_041227.1, read as the reverse complement.
GTGACCACCAGAACTTCTAGAACACTAATGGAACCAATGGTTTTCAGGGTACTTCTCAAGAATGTGCTGAGAGACTGTAAGAGATATATACAGATGGAGGGGAAGTTGACATTTGAGGGACAACGTGAAAGCTGCCCCTTTAATCAGTTTTATATACTAGAGTTCACATAAAATTTTATTTGAAAGGGGGAAAGATGCCTCACTACTTAAAAAAGGACAAAAAGGATTGAGAACATCTCTAACATCCCAACCTAGCTTCAGGGAGACTGTGAGATGGGAAGCATTTTCCAATTTACTCCATTTTAAACAGGCATTCCAGCAAGACATACTGTGGGAGTGATTCCAACACCATGCTGCCTACATAAGAACTCCATAGGCTTAGCGCTGCTTGCTGTCAATACAGGTGAACAACCTGGCTTAAGAGAAGTGTGAAAAAGGGAAATCAATTAACGAGTAGGCCTAAGAGAACATCCAGATATGTCCATTTATAATCATTCCAGAAGCATGCTACTGGTATTCATCTAAATGGCCTAAGACAAAAAGTAGGTTATTTTCAATCCCTTAATAAGTTTTCCATGCTGTCTCAAAACTACTCAAAATAATTTTCCCATAGTAATGGGAAATATATTTTTCTCACCATTCTTGAACAACAAAATATGTAATTTATTTGAATCACCTTCTCACGTTTTTCTAAGCTATCTCCTAGAGTCAAGGCTTAAGCAAAAGCATTATTCTTTTTTTTTTTTTTTTTTTTCGGTACGCGGGCCTCTCACTGCTGTGGCCTCTCCCGTTGCGGAGCACAGGCTCCGGACGCGCAGGCCCAGCGGCCATGGCTCACGGGCCCAGCCGCTCCGTGGCATGTGGGATCTTCCCGGACCGGGGCACGAACCCGTGTCCCCTGCATCGGCAGGCGGACTCTCAACCACTGCGCCACCAGGGAAGCCCAAAAGCATTATTCTTAGAGCAGGTTTTGCCACTTGATGGCTCAATCCTTACACTTTCCGCAGAAATTTTATTTATATTTTTCTGATCTCAAACCAGGATTCTAAGCACTCCCTGCATTAGGACACACCCAGTCTCAGTTCATCTCTTTCACAAGAGCAAGAATTCTAATTGTTGACTTAAACGTACATTTAATAAATTCCACCACATTTCCACTAGATAGAAGTTTCTCCTGATATATCAGGTTTCAAGAGACCGACCACTCATACAGGTCCTCAATTGTTGCCAGCTCCCATCAGAAAAGGAAAGCCTTACAGATTTTCAAGAGAAGCACAGGTTTCCACAAGCTCTTAAATGGGGCATAGAGGGTTCAGAAAAAGAAAAGGCAGAGGGCAAAAGCCAGCAATTATCTGTCTAAGCAAAAATAACTGCTCAGAGGAGAGAAGGAACAAGACTGCCCTAAACCAAAACGCTGGGAAAAGCAATGGACCATAAACAAACTTTCTTTTTAGATCCTTATACAGGCAACTTCAAACCTTATACAGTTGCTACTTCAACTAACTACCACCAGCACAATTCACCGGTAAAGAAGCTAGTGAAGCTACTAGCTGCTTTAACTGCGGAGCCCACTTGGGATCCTTGGCTGTTAGTTGACATCCAAGCACAAAACATCACTAAGAAGTTATGAAGCACTCATGTGGGCCTTCATTAGCCAAACAGCTCACAGGGGCACTATAAAAGCCTGTGTTCCAAACAGACCTGGGAACCAGCCCAGACATATTCCATGGCTCACTTCATCACTGCACGCGGTACTGCCTTGATTTCCCTACTTGTGAAATCAATCCCGAGAGAACTGAGAATGGTTTATGAAGTGCTTAGAAAATGACACCAGTATTATTATTTTATAGTACCATAAAGGCCAGCAAGGGGGCCTTTACACTTGTAGTTCATCCTTATTAAAGACATCAACCAAGTCATATGAGAAGTGACAAACACAAACAACCCAAAGCTAAGTGACTCAAGTACAAATCTATACCCTTACTGGAGAAGGAATTAGGATGTGGAGGGATTTACTTTTAATTCTAAGAGATGGTCAATGCAGGAGTTTCTTACAGATCATGTGCATGTTTTTGAATGATAACTCAATCTTAAACTGTGGCATATGTTCAGGGCAGCCTTCCCTTGGTAATTCTATTCAAAGTCTTTTATGCTCTTCTCTTAATTTCCAAACCTTTATTTCTGGAACACTGCTAAAATTCTTGAGATATTAGGATTTCTCTCGCTGCTGTCTTGGAACTAAGCTAGGGATCAATAAAACCAAAGAGGACTGTAAGTGCATCTCAAAGAAGTCCTAAAGGCAAAGGACAGGAACACATACATGGAGATGAGAGAACCAAGCACGGAAACAGTGAAAAGAATTTTGCATTTTACACGTATTAGAACAAAAATGTGCACCCCTAGATCAAAACTCACTTTACATAGTTGGCTCACATTTTATCCGTGACTTCCTATATATACACGCATATCCCCATATAATCAAGTTGATACATACATACATATATATATATATCCCAATCTGAGAGGCCTGTTAATATGTAGAGAGCCTTCTCTTTCCAGTGAGGCAGAATGTGGATTCTCATTTAAGCCAACCTCTAAACTGGCAGATATCAAAGGTAGGTCATGACCAAAACAAAGGTATAAGGGGTACTAAGACAGTAAGAGACTGAGGGAGCACAATCATCCTTCTCCTCACTTTCTAATGGACAAGATCAGGCAAACAAACAAACAACAACAAAAATGCAGTCACATGGAACTGTGGCCACTCATGCTGGGCAAAACACGGGTGGCTGTTCTTATAAAGTGTCTCAACGATCAAGGTGGAAAGTGCCAACGTGTAAACAAGAAACAGCCTCTACATTCAAGATACCAATTAATTAGTGTGGGGTTTTGGTTCATACCAGTTTCAAACGCCAAGTTTCCAAACTAACAACATAAAATGTATATGCACATCAGCAAAACAAGGCATTTGCTCCAGACTTAATACCACAAGTTCTCACAAAACTAGGGGAGGAACAACTTTTGTAAGTTCATGTGATGCTAATAACACGTCAAGCTCTGTGAATCTAACTAAAATTATTTACATAGGTGAGCAACATTTTTCTTAATGTTCATGCCTCTTCGGCAAGTAGATGAAAGTTACACTCTTGTGGAAAATATTTTACCTTCAGGAAGACATAACAGACTTTATGACATTCTTTAAACGTGAAAGTCCTTTGGAAGTCTAGGTTGAACAAGTAGCTCATTGCACAACAGTACTGGGCACCTTGATGTAAACTACAAATTAGGTTCTAATAAGAATTTCAAAAAAACTTTTGTAGTTTCACATCATTTTTAAAAAGTTGATCTAAGATTTAAACAGATTAAAAAAACCCCCGACATTTAATTCTGATGTTTTTCCCTGAACAAATGTATTGATTCCAAATATTATCTCCAATATTTGCACCTTTTATTTGTATTTAATGTCATTTCAACACTAAAAAAGTGAACTGTATTTTATGTATACACCCACCCAGCCGTTAATAAAATCAAGGTCTACTACAACTTATGCAATTTGTTATTTATGCATGGTTCTCAAAAGAAAAAATACTACTTAAATTCGGAAGTTTTTCTTTTATTTTTTCCCTATCTAAGGTAGGGATCCCTACTTGCTCCTTTATAACAGAATAGCTCTATGTTCCTTGTTAAACTGTAATTTTCACAATTAAATGTGAAGTCACAAAATGTGTACATCACCTTAAATATATTAACCACCAGATTGCTAAATATTTAACATTTCACAATTCTAAAAATTATTTTTAACATTTTCCAAAATTTATAAGTAGTTACTTTAATATATAATGTACCTAATATAATTATGCTTTCAGCAATCAAATATAAATGTAGGCATGTATGTTAATAATAAAAATCAAAATTCATTTTTACTTGATAAAAGCCTACTGATTATTTGGGAGCAAGTACATGTTTCCCGGAAAGGTTTGTTCCGATCAGAGAATGTTCAAGGTTTCTAGCAACTCTTGAGACTGGGTCATCAAAATAACAATAATCAAGAACTTACTTGACACTTAGTCTGTTCAACATGGTGACGTTTTATTTTTAATATAAATAGTATTAGAACTTTTCCTGCACTCTGGTTTAAGGAAAAAAAGAGAAATTTAAGCAAAACAAATTCACAATGGATATGTTTAAAATCAATGACTTTCAGAATTAACAGGAACAAGGGTCTTTAGAGATTCACAGCCCAATCTCCTCTATTTCCTACACAGAGACTATAAGAGCCAAAAAGCAAAGATTTAGTTAGTTCGAAGTATAGCAGCCTCTAGGTAAGGCAGTATTAGGAAATTTTCAACAAGGGCCAAGACAAAGAAGGAACTTCTACTCAAAGTTCAATTAAATAGAATACCCATTCCCCATCCTCTCTAGTTAATTGAGACTTTTTAATGAACCCTCACAGTTTACCTAAATTCCAGCCTTCAAGTCCAATGGTTTCACCTTTTGGGGGGGGGGGGGGGCCGGGAAGGAAATGCCAAAATCAGGAAACATTTGAAATTGCAGAATATATGCTTTTTAAGAGCTCACAGTAAGTTTTCCCGTAGGGGGAAAATGGCTATTACCACTATGGACATCGGTTAACATTATATCTTACATATAATTTGCTAAGTCAAACAAAAGCACCTTCACAAACTTCACCTCCAACACACCCTCAAAGAAGAAATGGTATTCACATTACTCATTTAAAAAGTCGTATAATACTATATCAAACACAAATTCAAGTCAAAATTGTATCTACTTAATACTAAAAAGTATTTAAAGATTACAATACCCTTTAGATTATTTATCTGATTCTTCTGATTACTAAATAAATTGTAAAAGCAATCAGTTAAGTCTCTAGTGGAATACCTGAACCAAGCTGCCTCCTTTTCACTCACCAAAATGTTACCTGGTAGCAAATGTCCAATGCAAATTCTCCCCTAAGCACCAACTGGTTAACTATATGTATCAAAGAATACAGCGGTTCATTTTCCCATAAATTTATCTTGGTGTATATCTTTATAAAATACCTGCAACAAAGTCTTAAAAGTACCCTTAAGTATCAACAACCACTGTCCATCTTTGGTAGCAAGGACCTGTTCATGGAAAGGCCTGTTCTGATCAGAGAATCTTTAAGGTTTCTAAATGCTTAGCAACTCTTGAGATTGGGTCATCAAAATAGCAGTAACTGAATACTTAACATATTTTATACACAAGAGTGCAGAATGCAAATGATTAAAACAATATTAGCAACTTCAAAATTTTCTCTTAAACAAGCCACAAGTCATTTCTCTGTTCAGAACCCACATCTGCAACCAGCTCTAACCGGTTCCTTGAGGAATGTGGCTAGGCTGAAATTTTGGAAGTGTTGGCTTTGGTGGTGACCAAGGAGGAAGAAGTCTTTGGCTTCCCTGTTGCTGCAGTTCCCACCCTCCAAAATGAATATACCCACCGGTGTGAATTGACAATGTGGTCCAAAGAGCAAGGCAGGAACGGAGTCCAGATCCTCAAAATGGTAGTACAGGGCATAACCACTAGGCCACCTATCAGTTCAGTACAAAAAGTACAACCCTGTGCATCATGGTGCAAAAGCTGGGGCCTAGGTTTCGCATTGTGCATCTCACACCTATGGAAATAACAAGAGGAGTAAAATCTATAGAAATCAACACACCCTAAGAAAGTGGGTGCTCACAGAAGACTGGTGTCAACACTTTTGCAAAGGCGGTTGGCTACTGAGATAATGAACAGCAACCGCAAGTCCAAAGTTGGAAAGAAAGAAAATTTTACAATCAACTCTGTTGAGTCTGACAATGAAGAACTCAACATGGGCTTGATGTTTACCAACAAGGCTTTGCAAATCATGACACCCATCTACATACTTATGAAAATTACTACCCCACTAAAATCTAACATCCCTCAAGGATTTTTAACTCTCAAAGAGTTGAAAAGGTTGGGGCCATGAAGAAGGGATGTAATCAGCAATTCCCCCAAACCTGTTACTCTCAGGTTTTAAACTTTTCCCTTTACCATCTGACCCTGGGAAGATATGGTGACACATTCAAAGCTTAAGGTGGAAGAATTCCAGAGAAGGGGATATCTGTGTACCAAGGATGTGCCAAGATGATTCCTCAAGAACAAATGTGGATTGTCTAAGGGTCAACAGTTTTGAAAAAGTAAAAAGAGAGAACTTCTAAAACGCAGGGTGAATTCTTTTAAAGAAATAAAATCACTGCTCTTGACTCACTTGATCCTTCACCATGTTGCTGTCAGCTCACCAACTAAGAGTGTGCGAGTGTGTCTTGCTGGGTCCATTTTCCCATGGTCTGTAGAAGGCGCTGTGAAGCACATCCTGTTCTAGCTCTGGGGCCCTTCCCCCCTCTGCAGCCTTACCCAGTGCAGGGAATGCGCCCCCTACTGACTCCAACGCTCATCGCCTTTAGCCGACTTGGCTGCGGTGCATTTTGGGTGGGGGCTGGTATTTTCTTCAAGGCCATAAACCAGAAGCAACAATGCGGATTTATAAGGAAACTGCATCAAGCTACCCAGGAGTTTTTTTGTTTTTGATTTTTCCCCATTCTGAAGGTTCAAGACACTGGCACAAGAAGCATCAGGCAAAGAGACTGGGTGTGTGGGGATGGACAGCATCAAAATGGCAAACACAGGAAACAGTTTGGTTCTTTTCCCTCCTAAGCCTTTGTCTGAGAAATGGGGTTATGGCAAGAACTGTCCAGAGGAATTGGGAAGGCAAGAACATCAAGAAGACTCAGTGTGGGTATGTGTGTGGCTGAAAAGACTATCAGACCTTAGCGCCTGGTCTTGGGCAGAAGAGGAAGAGAAGCAATCGCGCCTTTTCCAGCAGACAGGCATCCAGGTTTGGGGGGAGGGGAAGGCAGGCAGGCAGCCCAGAGGAAAGAAGAGGTGAATAAAAGGGTGCTCAAAGAACTACTCCCCATTCATTGCACACACACACACAAAAAGGAAAAAATCTTTCGCAGCTTTCTGGATTTCCATTTTTTACCATCTTACTGCAAAGTTGGGGCTCAGAATGCTCGCAAGAGGTCGTGCTGACCAGGCAGCTGCGATTGAGAAAAGGGGGTGGTGGAGGACTCCGTGGTCGGGATAGGAGGGGAGCTGGCTTGTTGGGGAGGAAGGATTGCACAGGGGAGGCAAAGACTTTCACTCCGTGCCATGCATGCTCCCCGCCCCCCAATCTATTCCCCCCTCCCCCGACTAAAGGTGGGTAGACCTGGCAGAAGGCTCGTCCCAGGGATTGGGGGTGTGCGTGGGGGGCTCATTTTGGGCGGGGGGCGGGAGGAAGGGATTAGTTCCAGGGATGGGAGAAGCTCGATTCTTGCTGGGGGCGGGGTGGAGGAAGATGCCACTAGCCGCAAAAGCTCCGGCGGCCAGGGCGGCTGCTGGCCTCCGCGGGCTCACGGGGCGGGGAAGGGGGGTCGGGCTGCAGGAGGAGGCGCCCGGACCGCGGAGCAAGAGCCCGGGTAGCGGTCCGCGCCGGGGCGGGCGCTCCGTCAGCACCGGAGTATGCAAAGGAGCGTGTGCGGCCGGAGAGCCGGCGGTCTCAACAATAATGCGCCCGCGGGGCCGGCCGTGGGTCCGCGCGCGGCGGCCGCCGGGCTTACCTTGACTCGGCCTCGAGGCGCGCGCGGGGCCGGCGTGCTCGGGGGCCGGGCGGCGGCGGCGGGCGGATGGCGGCGGCACGGCGCTGGCGGCGGCGAGGGCGCGCCCGGGGCCTCGTCGCGCTCCGGCTCGGCGGCCTCGGCGGGGGCCGGCTCGCGCCGCGGCCGGGGCTGGTGCCGGGGGGGGGGGGGGTCCCCGCGCGGGCGGCGGCGGCAGCGTCGTCGAGCGGTGCAGACAAAGGAGGGGCGGAGGGAGGAGACGGAGGGTGTGGGAGAGGCGGCTTCACCGGCGCGGGCAGGCGGGCGGCGACGGCCGCGCTCCTCTCACTCCTCAGCAGCGGGGACCGAGAGAGGGAGCTGTGTCTGAGGAGACGCCAAAATCCCCCTTAGCGCTGCCCGCGGGAGGGGGAGGGGGCACAAGATGGCGGCGGTCGGGGGGGGGCGGGCGAGGGCGCGCCCGGGGCCTCGTCGCGCTCCGGCTCGGCGGCCTCGGCGGGGTCCGGCTCGCGCCGCGGCCGCGGCTGCTGCCGGGGGGCGCGGCGGGCGCAGCAGAGCGGCGGGCGGCGGCGGCGGCGCGAGCGGCTCCCTCCAGTCCCCGCGCGGGCGGCGGCGGCAGCGTCGTCGAGCGGTGCAGACAAAGGAGGGGCGGAGGGAGGAGACGGAGGGTGTGGGAGAGGCGGCTTCACCGGCGCGGGCAGGCGGGCGGCGACGGCCGCGCTCCTCTCACTCCTCAGCAGCGGGGACCGAGAGAGGGAGCTGTGTCTGAGGAGACGCCAAAATCCCCCTTAGCGCTGCCCGCGGGAGGGGGAGGGGGCACAAGATGGCGGCGGTCGGGGGGGGCGGGAGTTCAGTTCATGGATCCCGGCGGGCGGCGGAGGGGAGACCGGGCCGGCGGAGGCGGCGGCAGCAACGGGCGGGGGAGGGGGGCTGATCCCGCGTCTCCCCTCAGCAGACAATACAAGCGCCTCGGAGCGAGTCCCCGAACCTGCCCTAGCCAAAATGGCGGCCGAGAAAGAGCGGAAGTGACGTAAGTACCTCATTAGCATAAGAGGACTCATTGTCCAGCTAACTGGGGGGGTGCAGTGGGGGACTGTACCCTTTCCCCCCCATAGACAACTCTTACTCCCACCCGTGTTTGCTCCTAACTTTTTCTGAGGGAGGGTGGCACCAGCACCCCCACCCCCACCTAAGGGACATTATATAATCCCCACTGAGGGGGAGCTCTCGCGAGAACCAAGAGGATTTGCCATTGACCCACTAGGAGGCGCCGCGGATAATGGCCGCAGTGCGCCTCCATGGCCCGTGTGCACGGCGGGCGCCTTCCTCTGGCCACAGCGCCGGCGGCGGAGGCATAAGCAGAGGGCCGCAGCACGCGCTGCACTCAGTCAGGTGGCCGCGCTGGGGATCCCTGCGCGGGCCCAGCTGGGCCTGGACTACATCTGGTGGGAGGGGGCGTGCGCGCAGCCCCGCGGCTCCACGTGCTGGGAAGCCCGCGCTCTCGGGCTGGGCGGCAGCCGGAAAGGCAGACACACCTGGCCGGTCATGCCCGACACCTCCTGCTTTAAATGAGGTGTGAGGGCCTCGTGCTTCACACACCGACTTGAGATGAGACCCAACCCCATGGATGCTTGACCCCTTGGCGGGTGGGGTGCGCTATTCAGTGGACAGGCCTGCGTTTTACAGAAGGCCAGCTGTTGCCCTGGGACTGGACATTCTTCCGAAATCAGTGATGGACTCTTCTCTTTGGCCTGAAGAAAACAAGTGGGATCCCTAGCGTTTGAGGCCACTGGGCTAGTGAAGCCCAAGGATGAGAAATGATGTTGCCAGTGGGCCTCCACAAGATCCTTAAAAACCACAGACTGTAGTCCCAAGCCTTTTACTGCTCCCACAATTTGGACAGCATAGGACACAACGTGGGCCTTTGTAAATTTAGGTCAACCCCAACCAACACATTGTCTTCTCAACATTCTTGAACCCACCTTTTATAGTTGAGTGCATATGAGTGTCTATCACTGGCTAGACGTACTTAAAAGTAATAAATGTCAATTGTGAAGGATTAACCAAACCTGTTAAGATGTGCTCTGTACATCTTACACTTATCTTTTGCTGTTTCTCTAAATTTCATGTTAAAATAATTTCAAACCATACGTAACATCCCCCCAAAATCTGACTTTACTGAAAACAGAACAAACTGTGGTTACATATAGCTCAATGTCTAAGGCTTCAGTTAGCAGGTTTAACAAGCTGTTTCATCCAACACAGTATTCCATTAATTTCTGAAATTGTGATAAACTATATCTTTAAAAGCCAAATCAGTATTTCAAGGGAAAACAGCTGAAAAAAGTTGTAAAAAGGAGGAGGGGACCCAAAACATTCAATTTAGAGAAACAAAGATGAAGAAGCTAATTCCATGTGGCAGAAGACAGGCAAGAACTAATATGAAATAAGCAAAATAATTTTAAATTTAGTTTTCCTTAGATATACTTAGATTTCATACAGAGATAATACCAATACAAAGGGAGAACATCTGGATTTCATCCTTGGCCCCATTTACAAAGTAAAAAGGGATGCTGGATTCACATGTAAATGTTTAAAAAGATTTTACAGTGTTTAAGTCACCAGATTTACTACAAAAATGCATCTAAATAGTCCAGATTCTCTTCTAAATAACTTCCAAATGGTGAAAGTTTTCACTGCTCAAATAATTTACTGTAAATAATGATAGTGTTGTAATGACTGTGGGAATAAGAACCAAAAGACTAAAAAAGGCAAAAGGTGCCTACTCCAGTGAGGTCTGGGAAGACAATATTTTATAGTGGGCTTTCTGAGGCGGCTATTTTAATCTCTGCTCCACATAGTTGACAATGAAAATTTAACTTTGGGTTCAGACGAGAAAGAATCTAAACCAAAAAAAACTTATTTTACATCGGTGGTAATAAATTTTATAGCTGTTATTAGTGATGAGAGAAGTCACTTCCCCAAGGAAGAGGGGTCCACAGTGGGCTAGCTGTTCAGCTCTGCATAAAAGGGAAACAGAATAGTAGAGGCCCTTATTGGAATGTGTCCTATGGATTCAACTATGGGAATAGGTAATGTTCAAAACGACACCAAAGGTTTTATATACTCTGGTATTCATTTCTGGTAGGATGTTAGAAATGCAAATGGAAAAATCAGACTTTAAATTTCTTTAGCAGCCAAATTAAGCCAGGAAAATGCAGTAATAGGAATACTGTTCACTAAATATGCTTATTAAATGACTTAGAGACGCCCCTTCCTTTTACTTGCAAAGGAAAGTCAATTTGATCTTAAGCTTATTTGCTCAAAGTATGCCTTACTCAAAATTTTAAAAGACACTGCGTGATCTAAAAGCTGTGCTATACTTGGAAATTAATCTTTTTTGCAATACCCACTTAAGGTGGGTAAATAGAATATTTGTGAGGGCTTTACTGAACATTTCAACTGGCAGAACGGTTTTCTCAACAGAAGAGCTATAGGGGATTTAGTCATATTACTAAAGATGTATGCTTTGTTAAGGGTCCTGAAATAACATGAAAAATATTTTGAGGAAAAAAAACATAGTTGTTTAAAAATTACTACAGCTGGGAATTCCCTGGTGGTCCAGGGGTTAGGACTTGGCGCTTTCACTGCCGGGGGCCCGGGTTCGACCCCTAGTTGGGGAACTAGGATCCCACAAGCTGCGAAGCACAGCCAAGAAAAAAAAAAGGTCGGGGGGGCAGAGGTGTGTATTTCTTTTTTAGTTCATGTAGAAACAGCCATGTATTATATGTATATTTCATGAATATAATTAGCACTCCTCTTACTTCTGACATGTATAAGGTATGAATCCAGAGCTATGAATACAGTTTTTATAAAGAATATTTCAAAATCTTCCCCATGTAAGAAATCCTGCATTTGCATACGCTAATGAAAGCATTATTTTTATGCAAAAATTTCATATACATTTATTTATAGGTCTTCGTACAGCAAAATGTAAACGAAAATTGAGAACACTGCTCATTTTTCTAATTTAATTTGACATATAAAATGGAGTTTCTCAGGAAAAAAGGTTTGCATGAAATTTACCTTACCTTATGATTTATGTTCTAAGAGTACATTTTATAAAAATCAGCAACCAGGCTTCTTTTATGTTTAAATTGAAATGAACATGATTAAGTATAAATGAATAACTTTCTTTTATGTAGTAGCAAAGAGAGTCAATAGTCCTTTCAAGAAAGAGACTATTTCATTTCCTCCCAACTTGGATTCACCATAAACACGATCCACAAATGATATTGGAACCTAGTTAAAAAAATATATGTTAAGTGAGTCTTCAAAAATATTTGAAAGGAAGCATAGCAGGCATACAACAATTACTCATACAATAGAAACGAGATTAGTCCGCTGATAGCAAGTCCTTCAAGGTAAATCCAAATTATGGGATTCTTACAGTAACTGTGTGCACCTCCAAGTCTTCAAAATTAAACATGCATTTTACTATCTAAAAATAGGTCATCTAGCCAAAGCTACAACTGTTTTGAAAAGCATTGATCCTGAATATTAAGTTGGTTTACTCAAGCTTCCAAGAAAAATTATATGCCCGAAGTAAAATGGCCTTTCACCTAATTTTTTTCAGTAGTCCATCAAATTTAGCTATCACTGTTTTAGCACTAAGTTAAAAATCTTATAACTTCCACAACAGTAGTAACATTCTAGTTAGCTATTTTCTTGCTCTGAATAAGAAAATTATTAAACGAGGAGAGTCTTCCCTAAGAACTTACTAGCTGGCTGTAAATATTACAAATCCCCTCTGCTCCCCCAATTCCTGCCCTTTTCATTTACTCATAGGCAACAGGCAAAAGGGATTCACCACGCATTTCTAAGTAGGGTGGCTGATGGCTGAGACAAGGGGAAAAGCAGCAGACTCATCCCATAATGCTGAGTGGTCAGAAGAAAGGGAAAGGAGGAAGAAGATACCGGTAACTTTTATTTATTTAAAAGGGAATGCTGCCTTCTGTTATGCTTTAAATCTTGGTAAGTCAAATATATTAATTTTAAAGAAATGTGAATTTTCACCCTTTTGCATGGACACCTGGAAGCCTTCCACATTTATTTAGTAGTTTATGAAAATTAACCTTTTTATGATAAAAAGTAACCCTATTGTTTCTTTATGAGGAGTATAACACACTATTTACCATACCTCGCCAACAGTATAATTCAGCTGCCTCGCCCGAACAATCATCTCCATCTGGAAGACGTAGCCTTTAGAAACACATTTTTCTATTAATTTTTGTAAAACTTCTTTTCGGTATAACCTGTAAGAAATTAAAATGTATATGAACACCTGGATATACATGCCTACATGTATCCTGACCTTTCAAAAAGTTCACTGGTATTTATAAAACCTTAAACTTTCACCAGCCATTTGTATATAGAAAAGTTGTCACAGTTGATGATTATGATACATTTGTTCTGAACTGGAAAGGCCATAAAAATATTTGGTAAATAATTTGGGACGATTTTGAAAATGAATTCTTAGTATCTTTTAGAGAATTATCTTCCTATCACACTATCAGAAATTTTAAAAATATGGTGATAATGTGAATCATGTGGAGCAGAACCCCCCCATCATTTGTAGTTTTTAAATTTTTCTTAAAATTTACTTTTAAAGCTGAAAGGGGAGAAACTGTTTCAAATACTGGAACACCAGAGTTGACAGATGATGAAGCAACAATATAAACTAGATAACAAGAAAGAAGTAGTTAACAGGCATTTCCTCATAAATGTCTATGAAGTTCCTATTTCCTGAGATCTAAATAAATTCCTGAGATAAACTAAGTCCCTCTAGGATGAGCTTGGTTAAGCTAGGTTAAGACAGGAAGTAGGGATCACAGGATGAGGCAATCCTGGTGGGAATCAGCTATCAGCAACTGAGGTCACAGTTAGACACTTAAACTGGGCAAATGCACATCCTAACTTTAGATGGACTGCAGGCCAAAGGCAAAGCTCATCAGATTTACACAGAAAGACAGGAGCTGGGAAGTCCTATGGGTGAACTCAATCACGTTCTTCGGGAGCTCCCTATTTTCAGAGTCACTGAGGTTAAAAAACAAAAAAACCCCCTGAGCCTCAGTGAGGAGAAAGGCAGCAATTTCTACCTCTTTCTTCTTGCTGTTTTTGTTTTTGAGAAAGCTAGGTGAGGCAGTAACCTTGTTCTCTTGGTAGTTAAAGCCACCTGGATCTATAATGCCAGAGGGTTTTATACCTGGAACTCACATATTTTCTCAGGCTTCCTTTCAGGTTACCCCACCTTTTGGTTTTTCAAGCTTTTAGGTGGCTATAGGCTAAAGCAGAGTCCTTAGAGGAACCTGAGGGGGATTAGTGGTATGCACTCCTTTACCCACACAGTCTCCATCAGAACTCAAAAGAATAAGTCTGGAATAAATGTGAAGAAAGGAGATTCTGATGGTAGTAATATTCATTCAATAACAAATGTTTATTGAGGAACCTACTGTGTTTCAGGCACCTTTTCATGTTTTGGGATTTTAGCAGTAGAAACTAAGGATATATGTCAAATGATGTTAAGTAGGGGAGGGAAGTCTGGGGATTATGGGAAGAACTATGATGGTGGGATAATGGAATAATGTTTCAGCAGTACCTTTAAAACTAGGATTAGGCTACGAATTCTTTCGCTGTAAGAGTCACTTTATTCCCATAAGAGTCACTTTGTAAGATTTATTTCTCTTCATTGCCACCCGTCTCCTCCACCACAATATATATTTTTTTTAATTACAATCTTTTTTTTTCCTCTGGAAATCAGAGATCTTTATAACACATTATTCATTTGCCTTGAAGTGTGGAACTGAAGGGATGTATTTATGGGGTCCCTGTCTATCTTTTATACACCAAATTGTGCTTTCAAAATAATTTACATTTTAATTCTAGAGAGGTTTCATTTTCATTATCTGACCTCTGATTTGTGATGGCTCCTCTCTTCACTTTTGACTCTGTCTTACTATCTCTGAACTACTATCCAACAGACTTGCAGTTGCACTAATGGTACTAGTTAACCTTCAACAGCCAGCTCCTAATTTGTGTGTTTGTGTGTTCTAATGAAGTATGAAAGAATTAACATTATTTAATGGACAGAAGCAAATACCAAGTAATATAAAGTATTAACCAATGCATGGGTCTGGGCCTTAAAGCAGATGAACAGAAATTTTATAGTTTCAGAGATAATACACACACCCCCAGAAACAAACAAAAATAAAAATACCCCAAGGACCTAGAAGGAGGCTTTGCTCCATTTAAACAAGAATTTTTTTTTAATAAAAAACATGGAGAATAAAGAAACTGAAAAGGCTCTATATAAATATTAAAGATTTTAAACTATTCTGTGGACAATGCTATAAACTGCAGAAAATTACTGGAAGAGGCACTGTTTTTGAAGCCCATCTCAGTAATGTTCTGAGTGAGCAGACCGTGGTCACCCCAGGCCCCTCAAGGGCTGAGCAGTGATACTAATGTTAACAAGCACACTAACCTGTCGTCCATGCTCTTTAAAAAGTACAATATTTTCCCTTAAGATGCTTAGGCTTCATTAGCAGCTTCTAAGCAACTTCAGTCTGTCTTTTTTAGCGTTCCAGAACAAAAATGGGATAGAAACGAAAAATATTTCTTTAAGTCATTATAAAGCAAGAAATTGTAAATAGTAGAAAACACACAATCACAGGTTTTCACTGTACCTGAAACTTCCTGTTAAATCAGATGCTCCTGGTCTCAGCAAGATCTGAGTTATAAAATTGGCCCCACGGCTGCCAAATAAAAGATTTTCTTTATAAAATACAATTTCTAAACAAAAGAAATACACCCAAAAGTAGAGTGCTAAAAATGCTACACTAATTTCATAAATGCAACACTATTTCACAAAAATGTTAATTCTATGGAACAAACAAATTATTTGTCAGTGAAAGGAGATCTGGTAGTTCTCATTTTTCAGAAAATAGGGATTTTTATTCTTGGAATGTGACATGTAGAGGTGACCATAAAACACTCATTCTTCCAAACTCTAGGTGAGTACGGTAATAGATTTTTAACTTAACTCGCCTATTTGCCAACAGTCATGATTTAGAATTACAAACATCTGTCAAGACAGCAAGAGTGATCTATCAGGGATCTGGAGTTTCTTTTTCAGATTCAGATCACCAAGTGATGGCAGTTGTCAACTGGGTAATAGGTCAGTTTGCATTAAAATGGCTTTTTTTTTTTTTTTTTTTTAAAGGTGTGCAGGTGGGAGAGGGTTTTGGTTTTTGGCAATCTCTGGAAATTGACCAAAAGTTCCATTCTGAGACTTTCTTAGTCTGCTTGGGCTTCTACAACAAAATACCATAGACTGGGTGGCTTAAACAACAGATATTCAATTCTCACAGTTCTGGAGGCTGAAAAGTGCAAGATCAAGGTGCTGTAGACTTGGTTCCTGGTGAGGATCCTGTTCCTAGCCTACACATGGTGCCTTCTTGCTGTGTGCTCAAATGGAGAGGGGCTGAGGGTGGGGGTAGGAGGAGAAAGGCCAAGCTTTCTTGGTTTCTTTTTGAAAGGGCACTAATCCCACCAAAAGTGCCCCATACTCAGGACCTCATCTAAACCTAATTACCTCTTCAAAACCCCACTTCCAAATACCAACACTCCCTTCGTAAGGTACTTTATTTAACACATGAATTCTAGCAGAAACATTCAGTCCATAACAATGACTTTAGGATCTGTGCTTCAAACACAACTAAGTATCAATCAACTATAATCTATTACTGACTAATAGCTATTATTAACATTTCAAAAAGATGTGAAGTACACTTGGAAAAAATGACTTTGGTACTGCAGCTATATTTTAGTGGGCTCAGATTATTTTAGAGTGTTCAGATTCAGAAAAAAGGTGGGGTTTTTTTTTTTGGCGGGGGTTCGGAGGGCAGCAGGGGAAGCAGCCAGGAGAAAACAGTTTCTCTCCAAAGCCAGGGTAACCATCAAGGCACTCCTTAGGAGTGTTTCTTTCTTCCTTCCTTCCTTCTCCTTCCCCTCCCTTCCCCGTGCCACACAGCATGTGGGATCTTAGTTCCCTGACCAGGGATCAAACCCAAGCCCCCCGCATTGGAAGCCCAGAGTCTTGACCACTAGGACTGCCAGGCAAGTCCCAGGAGTGTCTATTTCATATAAATAACATGGTTAGGGATATAGCTGGCATAATGGCTAACAGAAACATTTTCCCATTCAGTTTGCTTCTAATAGCTACAAAAAAATTCCAGGACATAGTTTACCCACCAAAATGGGTGTAATCAAAGGAATGTGAGTGTGTATGTATTTATGTGCATGTATATATTTGTACATCTATTTAAGGTAATGCATTTTAAAATTGGGGTCTTTTAATTAAAATGCAGCAAGAGTCAGACAGACTTGGGTTCAAATTCTGGTTCTGGACCATACAATGAGACCTTGAGCAAGTGATACAGACTCTTTCTCAGGAGTTTATACTATAAAGTCAGTGCAGACATTAACAACTAATGACAGATACAACTCAATACAACTAAATGATCCAACTAAACGTTGTAAATTGTCTCTGACTGGGACTCCCTGATTTTAAATAATAGCTTTAATGACCAAATTCAGAGAGGCCTGAGAGATCACTGATTTGTTGCTCTCAACCTTGGCTGCACAACAGAAGCATCTGGGAGCCTGTGAAAAATACTGATGCTCTTGCACCACCTCTGGAGATCCATTCAAATGGTCTGCAGTATGTGTGTGCACAAGAAAGGGAAGACAAACAGGGAGCAGTTGTGTATAATTTTCCCCCTACATGACTTCAATGCTCAGCAGGATTGAAAACCACTGATTTATCTGACCCTTTCATTTCACTGAAGACTGAGGCTCTTACATGTTTTAAATACTTGCCCAAGGTTTAACAGTTAAGAGGCAAAAGTAACATTAACCTAACAGAATCTTCAATAGGAATGAAGTGGGTGATAAAAAATACTATCAGTAAGAATTTATATAAAGTTATGTTGTTACACAAAAAGCAGTAAGCTATATAGATCCTTTAGAGATAGAAACACATCTTCCCAACAACCTAGGTGCCATAGATTAAATATGGTCAAAAATTCTTTGTGAGTCTTCCCATCAAGAGGTGGATTCTATTTCCCCACCCCTTGATTATGGGCTTGCTTTGACCAAAAATTAATTTGGTGTTAGCCCCAGAGCTTAGGACTCAAGAGTCCTTGCAGTTGCAGCCCTGGTACTTTTGGGTGCTGCCCTTAGGATGCCATGTAAAGAAGCTGATCTAGCTTCCCAGGTAAGCGGCCACACGCAGGAGAACTGAGATGGCCCAGCCAACAACCAGTACCAACTGCCAAACATACGAATGAGGCCATCTTGGAGCCTCCAGCTGAAGGAAACTGCATGAGCGAGCCCAGGTGAAGTCAGCAGAGGAAACAGTAGCCAAACCAAAGAATTGTGAGAAATAATAAATTGTTGCTGTAAGTCACTCAGTTTTGGGATTGTTTGTTACACTGTAATAGAAAACTGAAACAGTTTGTTTTATTTCCATCTTATCATGAGGAAAGTAAAGCCTAGAAAAGGTAAAATATGCAAGGGGACACAAGTAATTAAAAGACACAATCAGGATTTTAACCCAGGTCTGCCTCCAAAGCCTCACTACTTTATGCTGCTTAGTAAAAGCTGAAATCATTAAGTATCTTATTGAAAAATATATATGGAAAAAATTACATATTTAGTCCCAAAATATAGATGAATAGTTCACTTAAGTCAAAGCTGAAGGTCCAGCAGAACAAACTGTGCTGAATTAGACAATTTCTATGAAAGGTTCAAAGGTTTATGCAGATTTTTCCCAAGTGAAAAACATCCAAAATAAAATACTCTAACACAGGAAAAATTGTGGGTAAGAAGCTATCTGGGAATACTTTCTGGAAGTTACAATCTGATCCCACAAGCTCCAAGGCAGCATGGTAATTTAATCCAAATACCTGTTAAAAACATATTTCTAGTAGTTACACTAAAAAAAAAAAAAACCAGAGAAATCACGGGCACATACATATATACCTGATTATTTTCCTTTTCAAATCCCAGCCATATACACCTCCATTTCCTTTGTAGCGAGTTCCAGAGACAATGTCAAAATTACCCTCCTTTTGCTTCCTGCAGAAAAAAATAAATTAGCTGGCAATTAGAAAAAGCTGTTGAGCTTTCAACATAATTGCTAAAGCAAAGCTTATGAGTATTTTTAATTCTAACAGATATCACCAGAAATTACTTTCCAAAAAGGCTGTAGTAACTCCTACTTCCTCCAGCAATATCCATGTTCATTTTCTATCATCTTATTGGTGCTGGATGTATTGTTCTATAGGTCTTTAATTTTGAAAAACTAATAGTAACACACGGTTATTTTAACTGCATTTCCCTGACTACATCCCAGGGTGAGTATCTTCTCTTAGGTTTATTAGCCATTTGGATTTCTTCTACACATGGCCTGCTTGTATCTTTCACCCATTTTCTACTCCACTGGTTCTACTGCCTTATCAGGTCAAATGAGCTTTTGTGTATTGGTGATCTAAGCAGAGAAGGTATTTCTGAGGTAACTTTTATGCAGAGATCAAACAAGGAGAAGTAGTTGGCCATTAAGGAGCAGTGAAAGAGCACTTCAGGCAAGGGGGAGGGGCACAAGATGAGTTCAGAATGCAAGGCAGGAGCCACATCACGAGTGGTTTGAGGGGCAAGTAAAGGAGTGTGGATTTTTCCCCATGTGTTCACAGGAACTCCTGGAAGTGCTCTAAATAGGTGAGTGCCATGATCTGATTCTGTTTTTGTGTATTTAGCTTACATTCAGAACAGCTTCCAAATTCTTATTCTGAGAGGTGTCATGGTCTCTTGGGTTTTCTAAAAATATAGTTACATTACCTGCAAATAAATGTAATTTTGTATCCTTTATCAATATACACTAAATTCTTATGTTACAACATTAAAATCTCCATGTTTAATGATAGGTGGTACGCCTATAATCATTGATGAGTATATTGGAAATGACTCAACATTTCACCATTTAGTAAGACCTTTGTGGGGAAATTCCTTGGTGGTCCAGTGGTTAGGACTCTGCTGAGGGCCTGGATTAAATCCCTGGTCAGGGAACTAAGATCCTGTAAGCCGCGCAGTGAGGCCAAAAAAAAAACAAAAACAAAAACAAGAACAAAAAGTAAGACCTTTGTGTTAGGACCAGGTTGTCTTCAGTATGTTTAAGTGGTTTCCTTCTATTTCTACAGTAAAATTTTAATTATAAATGGCTAGCGAATTTTACAAAATACTCTTTAGCATCTACAGACTTAATCACACTTCTTTTTTCTTTTTAAAAAATATTTATTTATTTATTTGGCTGTGCCAGGTCCTAGTTGCAGCACACAGGCTCCTTAGTTGCAGCCGGCAGGCTCCTTAGTTGTGGCATGCAAACGCTAAGTTGCGGCACGCATGTGGGATCTAGTTCCCTGACCAGGGATCCAACCCGGGCCCCCTGCATTGGGAGTGCGGGGTCTTAGCCACTGCACCACCAGGGAAGTCCCCAGTCATGCTGCTTTCTTTGTTAATGTGATAAATGAATTTTTTTTGACCGATTCCTGATTTTGGCATTCCTGGAATAAACCCCAGCTATTCACAGTGTTTTACCCTTATGATGCAGGGCTTAATTCCATTTAACAGGGAAGCTGCTTTTCATATTTTTCTATAGTCTGTGAGAATTAGGTAATAAAGGAATTACCTGTTGATTACTCCTCTCAGGGCTCCTAAAATATATCATTTAGTCACATAACTAAATATTCACATGTCTCAAAGCTATACCTTGGTTTTATTTTTGATAGCAAACTTAAAACAGCATGGGTATTTTTAATGACTGAAAAATGAAAATAAGTACAAAATCAATATAAGATAAATGATTTGAATAATTATTTCAAATATTAGAAATACCTACCTAATGAATTCAGGAATAAATTTTGGCTGAAATTTAGAAAGAATAAAGAGTAAGTCAGTAAAACAGGCTAAGACTATCATAAATAGCCTCTAAAGAAACATACCACTCACATGGTGTGAGAGATCAGCATCCATAATGATTATGTAGTTTCCTGTGGCATGTTTCACCCCATGAATATACGCAGTTCCTAAAAATGAAAATATTTATATCCATTAAAGGAAATCACCAGAAATGCTTAGGTATGTATCTGAACAGGGAAGAAATTGCTAAGCACCTCTGAAAAGCATACATTAGTCCTCTAAAGTCCTATTTATTATTCTCCATCAAAAACATCTCTCAATTTCATTCTTTCGTCTCCAATTTCACTTTAGTCCTGGGCACCACCTTCTGATGCCTGGATCCCTACCTAACCAGTCTCTCTGCTTCTGCTCAGCCCATCACCCCTGTCCCACAAAAGCTACACGGTGAGCGTCTTCTACACTGTAAGCCTGGTACACTAGAGCCCTGTATCTGGGGCCAAAGATGCAACTAGCAATTACTTAGCCACCCTCATGCCTAAAAATTCCTCGGGGACTTGGCAGGTAAGGGTGACTGGTCAGGAACAGGATGTGGGAATTCCTGCATTCTCTAGCCCCAAATCACCAGTTTCTTATTAGAAAGGCAGAACTCTTCTGACTTCTTTTATTAAGAAGTGACTATCCAGGGACTTCCCTGATGGCGCAGTGGTTAAGACTCCACGCTCCCAACACAGGGGGCCCGGGTACGATCTCTGGTCAGGGAACTAGATACCACACACATGCTGCAACGAAGGAGCCTGCAAACCGCAACTAAGGAGCTGGCGAGCCACAACTAAGGAGCCTGCCTGCTGCAACTAAGAGCCAACCAGATAAATAAATTAATTAATTTTTTAAAAAAGTGACTATCCACAGCTTTTTGGATTTCCACTGACGGGTTAGTAATTCTTGGTGGCTTTCATGGCAGTTTCAAGATTATTTCAATCCCAAAGAACCTTCTGGATTCAGATATTCAGAACATTTGGTCATGCCATGAAACTGAGGGTCTTCAGGACAGCAGACACTCAATTTTCAAGAACTGTGCTTCCTCCATGCTCCCCCAATTTTTCAGTAAAATTATACCACTTTTCAACATAAAGCAGCTGTGACCAACAACAGAAATAAAGGCATTCAAGATTTTCATCTCAGAATGACTGACCTCATCTGAGCTTTTCTATAACCCCTTACATTTTAAAGCTGGAAAAGCTTCCTTTTTAAAAAATAAACACCTTTTAAAACTTGTAACTTCAAGAACTGTTCAAAAGACTTACAGCTAAGGGAGTGTGCTGGTCTAAATGTTTGCCCTTAGATCCCGTCTCTGTTCTATATTGCAGGGTACTCTATTTGTTTTCTTGTCAACTGGTTTCCAAACAGCTTTGGGAGGCACAGGAAGAAGGAAGATCTCAAGGAGAAGGGGAGAAGCCCAAGTGTCCTCCCCTTTACTCTGCCTCCCAGCGTGGACCGGATTCCACCCATGACTCCCGCTCCTGCCAAGCATCCCTCACTCCACCATCCTAGCTCCCCTGGGCAGCCCAGGTTCCCGGCTCTAAAAACACCATCTCCTCCATTGCTGCTCCGGCTCAGGAGCGGTAGTGAGCGCCAGCTGCTACTAATCTCTGAGTAGCCCCACTGTTCCATTTAGCTTCTCAGCAATTCCTTCACCTGTGTAACCAGATTCTCTGTATTAAGTTCCCTATATTGAAAGAATTACAGTGGTTTCTGTTTTCCTAAGTGGGCTTTGCCTCATACAGGCAATTCAAGTTAAACCATCTGAATATCATTAAGATCATTAAAAACCATCACAGGAGGTCACTGTATTTTGGCCCTGTTCCAAACTGGGGAAATACACACTGGATAATCTTACCAAGGCAAGGAGCAGGCATGAGGGGTGAGAGGTTCTACTTACCTAGTCCCAACTTTTGCTCCCGTGGTCTTAGAAGCTGTAAGAATAAGAAATGGCATTTTAACACAAATAATTGAAAATCTAATAAAAACTCTTTCTTAATAAGTTCTCACTCATTTTAACAGAAATACAGCTGCATTTATTAGACCTTAAAGCAGAATATGCTTAACATTTTTTGCCAAAGTAAAAAAAGCATTTAGTAACAAATCAAAGAATTTAATAGCTTCCAAGGAAAAGTAACATTCTTTCACCCAAACCCCACAGACCAAATCTTAAACTCCGCCCCTCGCCGCACCCCAGAGCTATCCACCAAAAAAACCATTTTTTTAATGTCTATTACTTCATTTATCATTTTAAGCAATATCTATTGATTCCTTCCTAGGAAAACTGAGTATTTAACTCACTTATTCTATACCTTTTTGGAATATTTGATAGCCATGCTTGTTTTCTCAATTCCCTTTGTGATTTTAAATGTTGATACTCCATCCACTTATCTTGACTCTATGCTTGGATGACCTCATCTTATTCTCTATTGGTCCAATGACATGATTTCAGGTTATATTCCAAAGAAGATTAAATTCTTTCTCCTTACAGTTTGTCAATTAGTCTTTCTACACTTCTTGCTTCATATATAAACACTGACTTACTTGTTATTTCCTTTTTTCTCTAAATTTCTGGAAAAGTAGAATGCCAAGGTTTTGACGCTAAGTTTCTGAGGTAGGGGGCTCAAGTAGACTCACTACTGAGCATTTCTTATCCTCCCCCTCCCCCAACCCCCGGCACTTGCCAGTGTGTAAGCAGGTTGCCTCAGACTGCAATCTCCAAAGTATTTGCAGTTTAATTTAAGCAGGATAGATTTTCTTTTTCTTTCTTTTTTTTTAAACTACACACAAGCTGCTATAGGTCTAGGGGAGGAACAAAGATGATAAAATACATTCCTACCCCATGAGTTTTTATATAGAGGAGAACTAGACATTCAATCAATCATCTATAATAATTACAATTCACTGAACAAAATCAAACCAGACATGTCAGGTTTTATTTGATTTTGTGCTTGACAGTTACTGACAAAATACTGACCTCATCTGGTATTTGCCCTGAAAAAGCAAATCCTTTAAAGTTCATCTTAGATTTTCTATAACACTATGTTTTAGCTAAAAAAACTTTTTTTTCAAACAAAGGATAATTTTGTTATTTATAATTTTCAGAACGTTCAAAAGTTTATATAAAATACAAACCACGTTACATAGATAGGGTACCATGGAGCAGTTAAAAGAATGAGGTAATCTGGTGACAAAAGATGACCAAGGTATAATTAAAGAGTAACAGAATGACACAGGAAGACTGCATTTATGTTTAAAAACAAAAACACACATATAAAACCACATTACCTGGTTCTATAGATGTAGACACACACACACACACACACACACACACACACACGTGCACAAAAAGGTGTGGGGTAACATCTACCAAAATGTGGACTGGGATGCAGATCAAGAAATGCTCATCAGAGGCCAATTCAGTTTTACTGGTAATATTTACATTTGACAAGAATATACTTGCTTACTTCTTATGTAATAAAAAGTTCAAATTGTTTCATCTCCTGTGCTTTACTTTCAGACCGCTAATTCCACCCCTCTCCTTTTTTTCCCTCCTCACATCAGTATGATTGCTTTTTCTTACATGAGGCAGGATGGCTTAGTAGATGACTATGGAAACCCCCTGCTAATTTGCTGTGTGACCCCGGGGCAGCAATGGGCACACAGAGCTCACCTCACTCAGCCATCATCAGAAGACGCTGTGAATTCACAGAAAGTGCGTGTAAGGGTAAAGGGCACATACCCTGAAGAATGCTTACCACAACTGCTTAGAAAATATCATATGACACTATGATTTGTTTGACAAAAAACTTACTTTGTAAAAATCTTTATCGTAGAAAATCTTGATGACACTTCAGAAAACTATATCAATTTCCACTAGGATCAACACCATTTGAGTGGACCTGTTTTACCATACTCTCGAAAACGGGTTGGGAGAAAGAATAAAAATAAATCTTCAGCCAAGAAAAGGCTAATCGTACTCTCCTATTTTGCAATTCTTATCAGTGAGGCTCATATTTTTTTCATTTTTTTTTTCACTTTTGACCATCTGTAGTTCTTGTTTTTATGAATATTTATTTCTGTACATTTGATTAGGATACTGATCTCTTTGTCAGAGATAATATGTTGGTATTTGGGGATGAACCAAATATTCTTAAGTAGTCAAATCTCTCAATCCTATAGATATGCCTGACATTTTAAAAGTAATGAATGTGTTACACTTCATTATCAAAACAATTTTTAAAAATACTAAACTATAAATAATGACAAAATATAGATGAGTCTATCTGATCTCAAGTTGGGGGATGAAACAAGCCATGTACATCAAACATAATAGAAGCCCCTCTAAATCTCGTATCTCCCCGCCCTGTGATCACTGTTAACAGTTCAGAATATGTGCCTCCAATTTTTCTATGGTCCCACTCCTGCCATTTATTAATTACCTATGTACCCTTGGAAAGTCACTTAACCTCTAGTCTGTTTCCTCACCTCAAGAGTTAAATTTTTTTTTTCTTTAGATTTTTTTCTAAAATATTCATTTCAGCCAGTTTGAAAGGCTAACAAAGCATCTGTGAATATTTTATCTGAGGTACTGTAAGGTGGTTCCTAATTTTTCCCCCAACTAAATATATATATGTCACCTAAAAAGCAAGCAAGTGCCCTCCCTGGTATAGCTTGTTATTGGCACGTGCGCACACGAACACATGTAATTTTCTAGTTTAAATGACCTAAAAGTGATAAAATAATGAATGAATATATAGGGAATGTCCCTGATACCACACGGAAATCATGATAGTAAATGCTATTTTTTCCTCATTATTTTAAATTTTATTGGATTGATGGGAAAAGTGGAACGCTCTGAAGACCATGTTATTTTAGAATTTGAGGAGATCAATTCATCAGGCATTCCTTAAGATCAATCATACCTCAAGGCTGAGGTTCTATGACAAAAGTATTCAAAACACTGTTAGGTTGATGTTCCCAGATTAAATGGAAGTGCATAATGAGAGTATTCTATACATTATGTGAATCAGTAGCCCTGGCCCAGAACTTAATAAAAACCGAGGAACTGTTGGCCAAAAATATGAACCTAGCATTATCGGAAGTCACTGCTAGAAGGATGAAAATCTCAGTTTTTATCTCCTCTGTACACTTGTACATCTGGAGACATTCAGACAGGACTGAGGTGTGCTAGTTCTGTGAATTGCTCATCTGTGAGATGGAAAGAACCTTGAGTACAGGATAGATTTACCATGTATATAAGAGTAACACATTTCTTTAAATGCTTCTCACCAACTAAGATCTCCTCCAACTGCATAGAAATTATTTCATTATTGGGACTAATCAAGAATATCTGGACCCAGAGCCTATTCTTTTTTTTTTTAATTTTATTTATTTATTTATGGCTATGTTGGGTCTTCGTTTCTGTGCAAGGGCTTTCTCTAGTTGCGGCAAATGGGGGCCACTCTTCATCGCGGTACGCGGGCCTCTCACTATCGCGGCCTCTCTTGTTGTGGAGCACAGGCTCCAGACGTGCAGGCTCAGTAATTGTGGCTCACGGGCCTAGTTGCTCCGCGGCATGTGGGATCTTCCCAGACCAGGGCTCGAATCCGTGTCCCCTGCATTGGCAGGCAGATTCTCAACCACTGCGCCACCAGGGAAGCCCGAGCCTATTCTTTATGATGCTTAATTGCCATTTCTTGAAATGCAAATATCAATAAAGGTTCTCCAAGAGACTTCTTCGTTCCTTTTTATGGCTGAGCAATATTCCATTGAATATATATGTACTGCATCTTCTTTATCCATTCCTCTGTTGACTGACATTTAGATTGCTTCCATGTCCTGGCTATTCCAAGAGACTTCTTTATTCCTATACCAATCGTTCTCTGTTGGGAAGAGGGGACAATTTTGCCCACAAAGGGAGGGACACTTGATGTTATCCAGAGGTATTTTTGGTTGCCACACTGAGGAGGCGGGCTGCTGCTGCATCTCGTGGGTAGAGTCCAGGGATGATGCTAAACATCCTACAACATACACGACAGTCCCTCACAGCAAAGACCTATCAGGTCCCAAGGTCAGTAGTGCTGAGATTGAGAAATTCTGGTCTATACAAATTACAAAATACCCAAAGCCTAGAATGTGTTTTCTAATTAAATCTGGATTTAATGTATGCTTTTGGCCCAAGAATTAGCTGAAGTGATCTCACAAGTATGCTCCAACGTTTATAAAGCCAAAACACTGATCAAAAATAAAAACTACAAAGCTATTACAAAATGAACCCTACATCTGCCTAAGTTACTCCTGTAGAAGAACAACAGGCTTTAAGGCACAGTGGGAAAATCTAAAGTTTAAGACTCAGAAAGTCAATCTAAATACTTCCACAAGACTGTTCTACAGATAAAAATAAAAATGCCAAGTTCTCTGAAAAATCATTTGTTTCACATGAAAACAATCAGTCGCCTTTCCCAGCTACAAGCCAGCTGTAGGCAGGATTCTCTATTTAAAGTATGAGAATACCTAGAGAAGGGAGCGAGAAAGATCAAGACACACATTACTAACTGCAACCTAGCTCTATAAATATTCCTTCTCATTTCAGTACCATGCTTTAATTCTGCCCTTCAAGGAAACTGATTTGCAGAGTCAGACATAAAAACAGAGTTCATCCAAAGGCTCACTATCTTGCTGTAAACCTACCACTGACTCAAGATATCAAAGACACGTAAAACCTCAAGCACAATGAAAATGCATCTAAACCCCAAGTGTGTAAGTTGCTCTTTAACTTTTTCAGTTTCTAGACAGACTGAATTTAAGCACTGTTCATTCATCATCTTTCCCCAATATAAACATAACTGATATGATAGAAAAATGACTTACAATTTTGTCTGACCCATAGATCTTCTCCAACTGTTCAGCAACATCCCTTGTTCCATCTGGGCTTCCATCATCTATGATTATAATTTCATAGTTGAAGCCACTAAAATAAAAAAATTTAAATTTGTACTGCTTGGAGACAGTAGTCTCAAATGAAAAAATGATTTTAAAATCACTAATTCCCCCCCAGTATAAGTGGAAATTTATTGCCATGTTAAGCACCAAGGAAAACTTCAATTATCAAATGAAATAAATGTCAAATATTTACTATGTCACCTCCAAACTACGTACGTTGCTGGAAAATGCTACTATACAGTCCTGAGATGTTAAAATTCCCACAGAAAACATACTCTTTCGTTAAAAAAATTGTAGTGATCATATATATATGATAGGATATCATATAAAATTTTATACCTACTTGGGAAATGGAATTGTGGAACTTTAATATAAAGTCTTAGTTACATAAAAAATTTCAAAAATACATTTAAAGATATAAAGTCAGCTGAGTAGCTCTGGGTGATTATTCTTTTTAATTTAATCCATGAATAAATAAATCTGATTTAATTTCACCCTTAAAAAACCCACTTGAGAATGGTGACAGTCTTTTATATCACTATTTCAAACAGTTATACCCATTATCCCACACTATAAAAAAAAAAAACCAAAAACCCCAAAACCAAAAGAGCATAGCATTACAAAAGATGACAGTGCTTCAAAATTAACATCTTTTCTTGTTCCCATTAACTTCATGTGATAGTTTTTTTGTGTGTGTGTGGTATGCGGGCCTCTCACTGCTGCGGCCTCTCCCGTTGCGGAGCACAGGCTCCGGACGCCCAGGCTCAGCGGCCATGGCTCACGGGCCCAGCCGCTCCGCGGCACGCGGGATCCTCTCGGACCGGGGCACGAACCCGTGTACCCCGCATCGACAGGCGGACTCTCAACCACTGCGCCACCAGGGAAGCCCCATGTGATAGTTTTTATTCTAAAAACAAGCCAGCACAATACTTGGATGTACCTGTGATCACCGTCACATCTCTCCCCACCTCCCTTTAAAGAAAACATTCTTTTTGTTAACTTTATTGGGAAACATAAGGGGAAAGAAAAGGAGATACAGACAAACCCCCTAAACGCAACATTCTGCTTCCTCTGGTCCTGCTTGAAGAAACAAATGCGAGGAAATCAACCAGAAAACACATTCTACTGTTAAAAGCTTAAAAAAAAAAAAGTTGACCCCAGCAAACCTGGAAGAAAGCAAAACCCATCCTATCTTCTAAGAGTAGATAAGATGACTTCAGTTTCCCACAGTGCATTAAATTTGGCTCGTAAAGCCAAAAAAAGTTAAGATGTTGGACTTCCCTGGTGGCCCACTGCTTAGGACTTTGCCTTCCAGTGCAGGGGGTGCAGGTTCCATTCCTGGTCAGGGAGCTAGGATCCCACATGCCTCGTGGCCAAAAAACCAAAACAGGAAACAGAAGCAATATTGTAACAAATTCAATAAACACTTAAAAAAAAAGTTAAGATGTTAATTCTAGTTGTTGTTCTGAAAGAGATATACTTCATAAACAAATGGAGTCATTCATAAGCAAAATTACTCCCCTCTCCACTTCAAAGCACCCACACCACCTGAGGGTGAGGTAGTTAAAGGAATTAAGCTGAGCAAACTTTAGGTAATTTGACTGCCATCTTAAAAGAAAATAGTTGTTTCCGTCATTAAACTTCATTTTGATTAAAAAAATATCCACCCAGAAACTACTGAAAGATAAACTGCACTACATAAAAAAATTAAAGAAGGGAGCAAAAAATACTGTATAATCAGAAG
The DNA here is from genome assembly GCF_002837175.3 of Physeter macrocephalus. Classification (NCBI taxonomy): domain Eukaryota; kingdom Metazoa; phylum Chordata; class Mammalia; order Artiodactyla; family Physeteridae; genus Physeter; species Physeter macrocephalus. The sequence goes on along the minus strand of NC_041227.1, from coordinate 10,562,853 downwards.
ACAAGCTGGAACAAGATCAGCTACATGACAATTTCTCTAAACCGGAAAGAGCTCGAGAAATCAAAACATAACTTAAAGAAAAAAGGGTTAAAAGCTACGGATAAAAAAACTTTGAAAGGCCGTGAATGTGAGGATAGTTATTTCATTCAAAGAATTATAATCAAAAAAGCAGGATCTTTCACCAATTAACATTTCCAACAATGTAGGTTTAATAAAGCTGGCTGGCTGGTGGGGAAACAGGCCCTCTCTGATGAATGTTGGAGAGTCCTAAGCCGGTACAATCTTTTTTGAGAGCAATTTAGCATTAACTAGCAATCTAAGCACATCTCTGTCGACTCAGCAATTCCACCACAAAGACTTTATCCACGGTATACTAGTAAAAGTAAGAATGCGTAAGGGGCACTTCTTATGTGTCAAGCACTTTTCTCAATGCTGTTAAATACGTTGTGAACAAAGTCCCTATTCTCATTTGTAAAGTTAAAGTCAAAAAAGAAAAACAGAAAAACTCGGGAAATAATCCGTGTTCATTGATATGACCCGGTTAGAAAAATTACAACACAGCCATATGATATTACCCAATTCTCACAATAATTTGCGAAGTTTGTATGTGCTGATACGGAAAGATCTTCAAAGATTTACACATGATCCCACTGGTGTAACCGTAAAACAAGTTACTTCGTACTGATACCACGATTTTCTGAAGTTTAAAAAAAACTGTATAACTCTTTCAAATTCAACTCCAAAATCTGTTTCTACAATCACATCAAACATCCACCAGCGAATCTGCCCTTCTGCCCTCTCCAGAAAGGATGTCCAGCCCAGCAGCAGCTCCCTAACCCACAGAGCCCAAACCTCATGCTTACATAAGCCCTCAGCACCCGGGCGGGAGTGAGCGGCCTCACTGAGAGTCCTGGCTCCTAACGCAGATCCTGACCACCTAGATAAAGGGAGGAGTGAGGTCAGGCTTTCAGCCTCGCAGTAATTAAAAGGGTGGCTAGGGACTTCCCTGGCGGTCCGGTGGTTAAGATTCTGAGCTCCCAACGCAGGGGACATGGGTTCGATCCCTGGTCCGGGAACTAAGATCCCATATGCTGCGGGCGCATGCCAAATATAAAATAAAACAATAAAAACAAACAAATAAAAGGGGGGCCAGCCCTTCAGAAAAAAGCGGGGTGAGTATAAGGGAGTGTATAATAAAGGAGTGTGTCACAAAACCCAAGGGCAGAGATAAGAACCCGAGACACAGAGAGAACCCGGGAAGAATCCGCCTCCTTCCTCGTAGGGTGTCTTCCTCCCCAAGGTTTCCAGCGGGAGACGGAAGAGAAGCCAGGCAGGGGGCTGCCTGTCGCAGCCAACTGCCGACACCCAGGCCGGGAAAGCCAGCTCATCTCATTCCTCTAGGAGGGCGGCCGGGCGCGCTACCTCTCGGAGAAGCTCTTCACCAGCAGCCACACAATGAGCGGTAGGTTCTCGCGCTCGTTGTAGGTGGGCAAAAGCACCGAATACTTGTCTAGTCGCGGGGTGCGCGGCTCTGGCTCCCGCGGAGACCTAGGAGACGGTCCGCTAGCTTCCCCGGAGGCCATGGCAGAACTGCGCCAGGCGCCGGAAGCGGAATGACGTCAACGCGGCGCGGGAAGAGGACGCGTCGGAATGTACCAAAGCCGGGAGGAGGGGGATAGTCCGGGTGGCGAGTTCTGGTCCTCCTAAGGCTCTCTGCGTAGTTCCATTGGAAACAGTCAGGACTTGTGACTCTTTAAAGTTGAATCTGACGGTTGCTTCATAAAAATACATATCTATTTATCACCTTTCCCCAAGCTCCATAGAGTTGTTTAGTTTATTCCAGTCGCAAGACGAAGGAAAGCCGGAAACGGAAATGCCTTTGACAGCCTCCCAAAGAGGCTGCCATGGCGGCCAGGCAGGAGGTGCTCACTTTGCAGGCTGAAGTTGCCCAGCGTGAGGAGGAGCTGAGTTCCCTGAAGCAGAGGCTGGCGGCGGCTCTTCTGGCCGAGCAGGAGTCAGAGCGGTTGGTTCCGGTGTCTCCCCTGCCGCCGAAGGCCGCCCTGTCCCGAGATGAGATTCTGCGCTACAGCCGGCAGCTCGTGCTGCCTGAGCTGGGCGTGCAGGGACAGCTGCGCCTGGCGACCGCGTCCGTGCTGGTCGTGGGCTGCGGGGGGCTCGGCTGCCCACTGGCGCAGTACCTGGCAGCGGCCGGCGTCGGCCGCCTGGGCCTTGTGGACTACGACGTAGTAGAAGGGAGCCACCTGGCCCGTCAGGTGCTGCACGGCGAGGCACTGGCCGGCCAGGCCAAGGTCTTTTCGGCCGCCGCTACACTGCGCCGTCTCAATTCGGCGGTGGAGTGCGTGCCCTACGCCCAGGCGCTTACGCCAGCCACGGCGCTAGACCTGGTCGGCCGCTATGACGTGGTGGCTGATTGCTCCGACAACGTGCCCACTCGCTACCTGGTTAACGACGCCTGTGTGCTAGCCGGCCGGCCCCTCGTGTCGGCCAGCGCCCTGCGCTTCGAGGGCCAACTCACAGTCTACCACTACGGCGGTGGGCCTTGCTATCGCTGCGTGTTTCCGCAACCACCTCCGGCGGAGACGGTGACCAGCTGCGCGGATGGCGGGGTGCTTGGTGTGGTTACCGGGGTCCTGGGCTGCCTGCAGGCGCTGGAAGTGTTGAAGATCGCTGCAGGTCTGGGCCCCTCTTACAGTGGCAGCCTGTTGCTCTTTGATGCCCTCGGAGGTCATTTCCGCTGTATTCGGCTGCGGAGGCGCAGGCCCGACTGCGCAGCTTCCGGGGAGCGGCCCACTGTGACTGATCTGCAGGACTACGAAAGCTTCTGTGGCTCCTCGGCCACCGATGAGTGCCGCTCCCTACAGTTGCTGAGCCCGGAGGAGCGAATTTCTGTCGTCGACTATAAGCGACTTCTGGATTCCGGGTCACCCCACCTGTTGCTGGACGTCAGGCCTCCAGTGGAGGTGGACCTGTGTCGGTTGCCTCACTCGCTACACATCCCTTTGAAACATTTGGAACGGAGGAATGCGGAGAGCCTGAAACTCTTGGGAGAAGCAATCCGGGAAGGGAAGCAGGGCACACAGGAAGGGGCATCTCTCCCCATTTATGTGATCTGCAAACTGGGCAATGACTCCCAGAAAGCCGTGAAGATCCTGCAGTCCTGGACAGACTTAGACTCTTTAACAGTTCGGGATGTTGTGGGAGGCCTCATGGCCTGGGCTGCCAAAATCGATGGAACGTTTCCGCAATACTGAGATGGCCGGTAGAGTCTGACCAGCGAAAGATGTGGGTTGTCATGTTACCTAAAGTCATTTTGCTTTTATGAATGTATTTGCATTTTTTTCAGTAATGTACGGAAGAGCCTGGGATTCTCCAATATCTGCGGATAGGTGGACTTCTTTTTATAAGGAGCTTTTTAATTGTAACTTACTGGGTGATGTAGCAGTTAAGGGGTTATAACACTGTTCCTCTGAACTGTCTGGTGTTTGCAGCACTTGGATGGTGTGTTGAACAGGTGGGATGGAATGTAAGTGACAGGACTTTGTGTTTTGAACTGCAGGTCATTTGCGTGTCCTGCCATTTTTTTTTTTTTTAATCTCGCAATTAAAAAGCTCTTTAAAGTTGTCCATTTCATTGCTTGGAAAGGTGTAATATACTTAACTGACTTGATCACGGATGATATAGTTAAGTTTATTGTTTACTAAGACACTCTTTGGGTGTTATTTCTAATTCAGATGATGGAACATGCCCTAGAGAAATCAGTGTTTAAAATGTAAATTGTTAAAACATTAAAATGAAAATTAGCTGGGAAGTGGTCACTCTATTAAATATTTTCAACTAATAGCCAAGTAAGATATTTACAGTCTAGCAAGATAGAAACCACCTTTGTAGCATGTCAGTTTCTTTTATAAATTGCTGATTTTTTCTTAGACTTAACTTCAGGGTCCACCTTATGTTGTACACATACAGAAATTTCTAAACTGTGTGGTTTGGCTTGCTTTGGAATCTTCAAGTCCCAGGTCCCAGCCTTCTGCCCTCCCCTGTCCTTTTGTCCCTGTCCAACCTGTTATTTTTATTTTTGTCTTTACTGTATGGCCAGAATGCCAAATACAATATTGAATTAAAGTGAAATAATGAACATTCTTCCCTCCTTTGCAGTTTCAGGTGAAGAACTTTGAATATTTGACCAATATTACTTGTTATTGCTTTACTGTAGATAAATACTCTCAGATTAAATAAATTTCTGTTTATAGTTCTACATTTTTATGTGCTTTTTGTCTTCCGTTAATGTTGTGAATTACATTTTTTTTTATTGTGGCAAAAAAAAAACCCCCGCGTAACATAAAATTCACCCTCCTGACAGTCGCCACATGTACAATACAATATTGTCAGCTCCGTGCACATGCTGGGCACCAGATTCCAGAAGCCTCCATCCGGCATGACTGAGACTTCATACCCTCTGAACAGCTCCCCATCTCTCCCCTTTAATTTAGCTTTTCTATTTTGATTTAATCTATTCCAGTGTTTTAGGGCAGTATAAAATGTTGGTGTTTTTATGTTTGTGTACTTATTAAATAGTGTTTTCATGAAATGGCAGGTAGTGTGCCCAACTTCCAACGTATTATGCAACAAAATTAAAAGCAAAAATTTGGTATGTGAGTATATAGTAGAGGCAAATTGAACAATCCATGGCATATCAAAAGGGGGCCTCTATTCTCTAGCTGATTGTTGTGTGGCAGGCCTATAAAAGTCAGAAATCACAGATGTAAATGTAAAATGTTTGTATCTCTGAGTACAATTTTTAAAGATTAAAAGTGTTGTGGGCCAGACAAAACCCTCTGCAGGTCAGAATTTCTCACCAGTTTGCAACCTCTGACACAGACTCTTCTTTTATGATAAAAGGATGATATTGTTTAATAATCAAATTCAAAATTAGACATCACTTTTTGAGTGTGAGACATAGCTCATTTTGGAGTAGGCATGCTTAAAGTATGATAGGCCTTTGTTATAAAGACAAAGCAGGTTTCTTATGACTGTTTCTCCCAAGGAGAGGTGGAAGTAAATGACAGACCTGGAGAGGAGAACAAAGATGGCTGGCCTCTGTCACACTTCTTATTCCTGGGAAGTGAGCTAATTCTGATATATATCAGGAAACAATCAGGTGGACAGAGTAGGAACTAATTCATACTGTAAAGACAGATGTCCTAAAGTTAGGCAGTTTCGTTAGTTCCTGCAAACCTGGTTGTCAGTGGGACAGGCAACAGAAGTTGACCCTGACTGATTGAGAGAAGGGCTTATTAAAGTGATCTGAGAGCTTCCCTGGTGGCGCAGTGGTTAAGAATCCGCCTGCCAATGCAGGAGACATGGGTTCGAGCCCTGGACCAGGAAGATCCCATATGCCGCGGAGCAACTAAGCCTGTGTGCCACAACTACTGAGCCTGCACTCTAGAGCCCACAAGCCACAACTACTGAGCCCGCGTGCCACAACTACTGAAGCCCACGCGCCTAGAGCCCGTGCTCTGCAACAAGAGAAGCCACCGCAATGAGAAGCCCGTGCGCTAAAACGAAGAGTAGCCCCCGCTCACTGCAACTAGAGAAACACACGCAACGAAGACCCAACATAGCCAAAAATAAATAAAATTTAAAAATTTTAAAAAAGGGCTTCAAAAAAAAAAAAAGGGCTTCCCTGGTGGTGCAGTGGTTGAGAGTCCGCCTGCCGATGCAGGGGACACGGGTTCGTGCCCCGGTCCGGAAAGATCCCACATGCCGCAGAGCGGCTGGGCCCGTGAGCCATGGCCGCTGAGCCTGCGCGTCCGGAGCCTGTGCTCCGCAACGGGAGAGGCCACAACAGTGAGAGGCCCGCGTACCGAGAGGAAAAAAAAAAAAAAAACTGAGCTAATGACAGCAGGTGAACTGGAGGGGTCAGGGGGGTGCTGGGGTAATTAGGGCTCTTCCTGGCGCTGGGAGATTTAAAGTGATCTGAGGTGCTTTTGAGAATTTGGGGGAAGACTCGAAACTGTACTTCCAGGAACGATGCCCAAAACCATGCACAGAACTGACCTGACAACTCTGTCTATGCTGCGCTGCCCCATCTAGTACTAGAGGAAGCTGCCAGCACAGCCTCACCAAACTCACTTGACTTGGCTCCATGCTCTTCCAGAAAGCCCAACACCTCAGCCACAGCTTAGGGGCCAGAGAGCAGAGTTGCTTTCCACCACTCTTTTCTGAGTCAGTCTTATGAGGGTGTGTCTGGTAAGTAGAGCCTGGTCACATGCCTTCACCCTAGCTGCAAGAGCCGCTGGGAATTTTGAGTTCTGACATCTACAGTAGGGAGGCTGAATTCATAACCTGGGATTTTTCTCAAATTAGGGAAAGGTTTTTCAGAAGATTGGCTGTTAAGAAGTATCCATTACAGGACCCAGATCTTTTTTTCTTTGAAATTCTCTTTTCTCTTGTAGCTAGCTTTTTACAATCAGATGGGATTTGAACCAGATAACTTTTTTCCTTTTCATTGAACATCAAGTGTACCAGTTACCATTCTAAGCTCTGGGATAAAGAAAGATGAACAAGAGGGAATTCCCTGGTGGTCCAGTGGTTAGGACTCTGTGCTTCCCCTGCTGGGGGCCCAGGTTCAATCCCTGATCAGGAAACTAACATCCCACAAGTGCGAGGTGCAGCCAAAAAAAAAAAACAAAACGAGATTTCCTATTGCTATGGAGTTTACACTTAAATGGGCAGGGGGAGACAAGTCAACAAGTAAGTTAGTGATAAGTGCTATAAAAGACATAAAACTATGTGATGTATTGGAGTGGGGAGGGAAAGCTATTTTGGATAGATTCAGAGAAGGGTTGACATGAAACACAAAGCCTGAGTGGTGAGAAGAAGCCATTTAGATCTGGGAGAACATCCCATACTGGAAGAAATACAAGTGGGAAGACCCTGAGACAAATAAACCTGTAATGTTCGAGAAACTTGAAGAGGCAGGTCAGGCCGTGAACAGCTGGGGATGAACAAGGTGAACAAGTAGAACAAGGTGAGGTTTAGGGAGATAGGGAACATACCGTGTAGGTTGTAGACCATAATAAGTGTTTTTTATTTTAAGTAAAATAACAACTAACATTTATTGAGCACTTACTGGTGATTTGGGATTTGAACCCAGGCGGTCTGGCTGGAGAGCCTGTGCCCTAAGCAGTATGCTATGCTGACTCTCAGTGAGAACTTTGTAATTGTTGTATATGTTTTCATTTTTGAAAAACAGTCTATGCCCTGATAATAGCAGAATGGAAAGAACTCGTATTTCAGATGCAACAGAATTGTACTCTGATGCACTTGGTTTGCAGACCTCTCTCTAGGGAAGGAACCCCAGAGTGAAATCCCTGGGAGCCCTCTGACACACCTAGGCAATAATGTCCAGTTAATCAGGAGCCACTTTGGTCAGGGAGAGTGAGAAATAAAGTCTCAGCCTAAGGAGCCACAGCTAATAAATGGAACAGTGGCCAAAAAAGGGCAGTAAGTCGCCTGAGAATGTTCCCATGGGAGATGAGGTGTTTTGTTTTGTTTTGTTTTGTTTTTAAGCTTGTTTATGTTTAATTAGCTGCTCCCTCCCACAGAAGCAGAGGGTCCCCTGGGAGCCTGAGGTCAGGTATGTGGCCCAGTTTGCTCTACCCAGGAGATTTCTTTATTTTCATAGGTGTGTTTTCTCAGGGTTCCATATGTAACATGAGGTAGACCTGTCCAGGTAAGACTAAAATCTCATCACTAGAAATCATGCACCTGCCTGAAGATTCAGGATAATTCTAGAGCTGGTTGGGAATATTAGGAAGACTACTATGGTGCAGGAGTGGGAAAATATTTTGTGATAAAACAGTAAAAGGGGTTAATTCATACCTTTGATGAAATATAATTTCCAAAGCACTCAGGATGTGGGAGAAAGCAAATCAGCCCAGAATTTGGGTGATAAAAAGTATATATACAGTTTACTATAATTTACTATGAAGTCCTATATATTGACACTGATTCTGGTTTCTAATCTTTAGTCCAATTATTCAGAATTTAAAAAACAAATTGTGACTTATCCAGGTGTTTTGTTCCTGACTATTAATGCCATTTGTTGGACACGTTGCTGAAGAAAAGGAAAGAGAAAAGGCTTATATTTTAAAAGTTCCCCTCTTGGTGGCACCTTGGTTTAAAAGGTATCAGAGTAGGGTGACATTGATGGAAGATGTGTGGGGCATTACTTTTAATTAGCAGTATTTTCCTTACCCAGTGCTTCCAGATGAGGGAGGCCTGAAACCAATTGGAATTTAACAGACCAAAGTTCAGGTGAGTTGAAACAGTTGACCCTCAAGTAGAAGAAATCTCCCAGGCAAGGCTTGCCACGTGTAAGAGCCAAGGGAAGCGGTGCTTTTACTATCTTGACTTAGTCATCTGCGGTAAGCTCTGAGCTGTCTACCCCACAGCCTTCCCACTCCCACCTCCTTTTTCCTGGCAGTGCTGAAAATGTCGGACTCCTTTCCCAGCCTCCTCTGCAGTTTTGGAAGCATCTGCACTTCTAAACAATTTATTCCATCAAATACAGTTCAAATCTGTCTACTTCTCACTGTCTCGACGGCTGCCACCCTAATCAAGCCTCCATCAAATGCATCACTTTTTAGGGACACACGCAGCATCAATCGCACCGTGGAGCACCAAGAACCAAGTATCGCTCTTAGGTCTTTAAGATAACAAAAGAGGTACCTGTGTACAGCAGGGACTGCCAGCCTCATAAATGTCCTTTTGGTAATCTTGAGACCTGTGAAGGAAAACAGGACTTTTATTTTATTTATTTTTTTTATCTTACGCGTGCCTCTCCCGTTTGCGGGGCACAGGCTCCGGACGCGCAGGCTCAGCGGCCATGGCTCACGGGCCCAGCCGCTCCGCGGCATGTGGGATCTTCCCAGACCGGGGCACGAACCCGTGTCTGCCGCAGCGGCAGGCGGACTCCCAACCACTACGCCACCAGGGAAGCCCGAAAGCCAAATGTGGGATCTTCCCAGATCGGGGCACGAACCCGTGTCTGCCGCATCGGCAGGCGGACTCTCAACCACTGCACCACCAGGGAAGCCCTGAAAAACGGGACTTTTAGATCACGTTTCTCTTAGTGACATAATGAACAAGACATCTACTTTGTACAGAGCTCAAAGGGATTTGCGAACTCAGTAACTCCAGGGGCTAAGCAAGTAAAGAAATGAGTAAAGGTGGTCAGCTAGGGACCATGGTGAAGTAGAAACACAGGTCCCATTGAAAGCCACTATACAGCTAGCTCACTTTGCCATACAGGAACGTGGTTACAGTGTTGACAAATGTTTCAGTGTTTTAAGAAAATCTGAACATTTGGAGTTTTCCATGAAATCTCCTAATTTTAAAATGTTGAAAACAAATTTTAAAATTCCAAAACTCTTTTCGCATTGAAATATACGCGTAGGAGGCTGGATAGAGCCTTTAGGCTTAAACAGGAAAAACCAAACCAAACCAAACCAACCACCAACAAAAAACCCAAAACACATGATTTGCATCTTATTTAACTTGGTGGCCATGGATGTTACTGAGTGGTAGGAGACGCCTAAAGCAGCTTTAACAGTTTGTTAACACCTGTAATTTGTGTTTTTCATTGTTTTTGTATTTATAAGCTAACCATCTTAGTTAAAGTTTTGAAGGAAAGTATACTTTTTGCTCATTTTAATGTCACGTAAGTTAATATGTAAAGTGGTTTGAGTGATATTTTTCAAAGGACTGAAAAATTGGAATTGCGGAGGTGCATGTGCTATCAGTCAATATCATTTGCTTTTCCTGGTATTCCGGTGAATTGGTGCTTGAATGTAATTTTTTAGAAAAACGTACCTGCATAATAGAAAATCAGAGCGAAGTTGGAAGAGTATAGTGATTGAAATGAGAGTTTGCACTTGATACTTTGGGAGATTTGCACCTGTAGTGTTTTGGGCTGGATTAGACCCATAAATGAACCTTTAATAACAGCAGGAAAAAGAGTAGTAAATGGATTTTGTTTAAAAAAAACTGTTGAAAGATGATTCACAATGATTATCTGAAAAGGAGTTTTTATTATCCTCTAAAACATTTACTTCTAATTTAAAGAAGCAATATGCCTTCAAAGCATCAATAGCACATGAATGTTATGATCATACTCTTTGTTTAAAAACATGCTTAGTTTTTAAAAAGTAATTCATGCTCATGGTAAATTTGAACAGCTCAAAGGTATATATACTAAATGCAATGTGGTATCCTGGATTGAATCCTGGAGCAGAAAAAGGATATCAGTGGAAAAACTGGGGAAATCTGAATAAAGTCTATAGCTTAGCTTAGTTAATTTCTTAGTTTTGGAGAACACCATAATTTGAAAAGATACACGCACCCCAATATTCATTGCAGCATTATTTTCTATAGCCAGGACATGGAAGCAACCTAAATGTCCATTAGTAGAGGAATGGATAAAGATGTGGTACATATATACAATGGAATATTACTCAGCCATAAAAAAGAATGAAATAATGCCATTTGCAACAACATGGATGGACCTAGAGACTGTCATACTGAGTGAAGTAAGTCACACAGAGAAAGACAAATATAATATGATATCGCTTATATGGAATCTAAAAAATGGTACAAATGAACTTATTTACAAAACAGAAATAGAGTCACAGATGTAACAGACAAACAAAAAAGTTATGTTTACCAGGGGAAAGGGGGGAGGGATAAATTGGGAGACTGGGAATGACATATACACACTACTATATATAAAATAGATAACTAATAAGGACCTATGTACAGCACAGGGAACTCTACTCAATACTCTGTAATGGCCTATATGGGAAAAGAATCTAAAAAAGAGAGGATATATGTACATGTGTAACTGATTCACTTTGCTGTACAGCAGAAACTAACACAACATTGTAAATCAACTCTACTCCAATAAAAATTTAAAAAATAAAAATTTTAAAAATTATAATTCTCAAAAAAATTGTTTTTAGTTTTGACACATGAACCAGGGGTATATAAGATATTAACATTAGAAGAGACTGGGTGAAGGGTATACAGGAACTCTGTTTACTATCTTTGCACTTTAAAATTATTTAAAAATAAAAAGTTTAAAAGCAAAACAAAAAATAGTGTATAAAGAAAGTGCTAAGTCTTCCTTCCCCCTACTAACTCCCATCCTTTCAGTTCCTTCCCTAGAGACAATCTCTGTAACCAGCCTTATACATGCATTTTTGTAGATATAGCTCTTTAAAATATAAATGATATTTACACTGTTCCTATACTTTGTTTTTTAAAAAAGTAGTGTGTACTGTCCACGGTTACAGTTCCTCTCGTTTCACATAGATCAGCCTCAATCTTTTACTTATTTATTTATTTGGTTGTGTCCGGTCTTAATTGTGGCCGGTGGGCTCCTTAGTTGCAGCATATGGGGTCCTTAGTTGCGGCAGGCAGCTTCTTTAGTTGTGGCTTGCCAGCTCCTTAGTTGTGGCATGCAAACTCTTAGTTGTGGCATGCATACAGGATCTAGTTCCCTGACCAGGGATCGAACCCGGGCCCCCTGCATTGGGAGCTCAGAGTCTTAACCACTGTACCACCAGGGAAGTCCCCAGCCTCAATCTTTTAAACCGACATTTAGAGTGCCATATACATGTTCTCGGTGTTCTTTAACCAGTTCCCCCATTGAACGACATTTAGGATTTTCACAGTCTTTTGCTGTTAGTAATAGTACTTCAAAGAATATCTTGATATGTATATCTTCATACAAATACATTTAACAATAATGATAAAGTGCTTACTATGTACCCCACAGAGTTCTAGGGTTACCTGTGAGAGTTTATCTGTAGGATGAATTCCTCAAAATGAAATTCTGCCAAAAATATGTCCAGTTCAAATTTTGAGTAGGCAGTGCCAGATTCCCTTTCCAAGGGGCTGTATTAATGCATACCAGCATGCCTAAGAAAGGCTATTTCCCAACACACTCGCCAGCATAGTCTTTTTAAACTTTTAGATCTTTGCCAATCTGATAGTTTTTTTTTAATCTCATGTTATTTTACATTTTTTATTATAAGTAATTTTGAGCAGTTTTTCATGTGCTTAAATGTCTTCTCAAATTAAAAAAAATCTGTTTATTCTTAGCTCTTTTTTTCCTACTGAACTGTGTGTTCTTATTCTTATTGATATATACAGTTAAGAAAGACTGCTTAGGGGGAAAAAAATCTGTATTCCTTAGCAAAAGAGGTTTGAATGAATTCATTCTGCAGACATTTATTGAAAGTCTACTCTGTACCAGGCACTGGCCAAGTTCTGGGGATACCAGATAATTAGGATGTGGGTCTTGCCCTCTAGGCATTCATATCTCAACTTTATATGGGTAATTTATAGAGCCCTTTCCCACCTGCATTATTTAATTTAATCCTTCAACAACTCTGAGAAAAAGGTAACTCCCTCTTGTTCATAGGGTCCTCTTCTATGTTTTTACCAACAATAGATTTCCCTGAAATAACTTCATTGGCAGGGAGCCTTGTCCTCAAAGTGGAATCCTTCTGTCACTAACGAGATCAGGCTCTCTGTTCCTGTGTAGCATTTTAGGGAAGTTTCTATTGTAGACTGGATAAATTTTTCAGCTGTTCCCAAAGTATTTTATGTATCTTGATCATCATCAGAAACTTGGAGCCATGGTGGGACATTGTGAGTGCAATGAATGGCCACTATGAAGCTTGCCCCTGTTGGTCCACTGTTGGTCTCCTGATGGGGTCAGATTCACTTCAGTGCAGACTCTGATCTTCTTTTCAGAGTAGATGGTTGGAGTCAGGGCACTTGGGACACCTAGGACATTAGCTAAGCACAGATATTTCTGACACACATTCTTTATTCCCAATGCATGGGTAGCACAGACTGTTTCATTTAAGATTCTCTGTGTACATATTTTTTTTCAAGATTTTTTAAAAATTTATTTTATTTTATTTATTTTTGGCTGTGTTGGGTCTTTGTTGTGTGTGCACGGGCTTTCTCTAGTTGCGGTGAGCAGGGGCTACTCTTTGTTGTGGTGCACAGGCTTCTCATTGCGGTGGCTTCTCTTGTTGTGGAGCACAGGCTCTGGGTGTGTGGGCTTCAGTAGTTGTGGCCCAGGGGCTCTTGAGTGCAGGCTCAGCAGTTGTGGCACACAGGCTTAGTGGCTCTGCAGCATGTGGGATCTTCCCCGACCAGGGATCGAACCCGTGTCCCCTGCATTGGCAGGCAGATTCTTAACCACTGTGCCACCAGGGAAGCCCCTCTCTGTGCACATATTTATAATACAATTTTGCACTTGAGTTTCCTGACTTGGAAACAAGCATTTCATGGGAACTGTTTTCCCTTGGTTGAATTTCTGAAAGCCAGATATACAGGGATAATGGCTTTAGCACTTAACACTTTTCCAAGTCCAAGACAATTTTGAAGTTTTGGTATTAGAAACTCCCACATGGGCTTCCCTGGTGGCGCAGTGGTTAAGAATCCGCCTGCCAATGCAGGGGACACGGGTTCGATCCCTGGTCCGGGAAGATCCCACATGCCACAGAGCAACTAAGTCCAAGAGCCACAACTGCTGAGCCTTTGCTCTAGAGCCCATGGGCCACAACTACTGAGCCCGCGTGCCTAGAGCCTGTGCTCCGCAACAAGAGAAGCCACCGCAATGAGAAGCCCAGGCACCGCAACGCAGAGCAGCCCCCACTCGCCGCAACTAGAGAAAGCCCGCGTGCAGCAAAAAAGACCCAACGCAGCCAAAAATAAAATAAATAAATTAAAAAATTTTTAAATTTTATTTTATTTTTTATACAGCAGGTTCTTATTAGTGATCGATTTTATACATATTAGTGTGTACATGTCAATCCCAGTCTCCCAGTTCATCCCACCACCACCACCCCTCCGCCACTTTCCCCCCTCGGTGTCCATACGTTTGTTCTCTACAACTGTGTCTCTATTTCTGCCCTGCAAACCGGTTCATCTGTACCATTTTTTTAGGTAAAATAAATAAATTTATATTAAATTTATATTAAAAAACCCTCCCACATGTAATAAAATTATACAAATTGAGTTCTTGATTTAGTCTTTGTTCTAAGAATGAGGTCATAGTTTTCAATAACTTAACTTCTATTAAATAAAATTATTTTTAAATATTTATTTTGGAGTAATTATAGATGCACAGGAAATTGCACACACACACAAAAAATGTACAGGGACCAGTTTTCCAAGTCCCCATCTTGCATAACTATGCTACAATATCAAAACTAGGGAAATCACATTAATGCAATCCACAGACTTTATTCAAATTTCATCAGTCATACATGAATTCATGTGTGTTTGTGTGTGTGTGTAGCTCTAGGCAGTTTTATCAAGTGCAGATTCAAATAACCACAGTCAAGATACAGAGCTACTCCTTTACTACAAGGCTCCCTCCAGCTCCCCTTTTATTGCCATTCCACCTCTCCCCCATCCCTAACGCTGGGCAACCACTAATAATTTTGTTATTTTAAGAGTGTTATATAAATAGAATTATACAGTATGCAGCCTTTAGCAATTGGCTCTTTTTCACTCAGAATAATTCCCTTGAGGTTTGTAGCGGGTTGAAGAGTGTTTCCCCAAAAGATATGTCTAAGTTCTAATCCTCAGAACCTGTGACTATGACCTTATATGGAAATAGGGTCTTTGCATATGGAATTAATTTAGGGATCTCAGGATGAGGTTATCCTGGATATATGGTGGGCCCTAAATCCTATGACTAGAATTCTTCTAAGAGAAAAGAAAGGGAGATTTGAGATACAGAGACACACAGAGGGGAAGTCCACCTGAAGAAGGCAGAGATGGGGCGATGAAGCCTCAAGCCAAGAACTTCTGGCATCCACCAGAAGCTAGGAGAGAGGCTGGAAGGATTCTCCCTCAGGGCTCCCTAAAGGAACCAAGCCTTCTGACACCTTGTATCAGATTTCTGGCCTCCAGAACCATGAGAATAAATTTCTGCTTTTTTAAGCCAGTAAATTCATGGTAGTTTGTTGCAGTCATCCTAGGAAACTGATACAAGGTCCATCCAAATGGCTGCATGCGTGTATCAATAGTTTGTTCCTTTCTGTTGCTGAGTGATGTCCACCTTGTGGATTGCACTGCAGTTTATTTGATCACTGATGTGAGTTATTTCCAGTTTTTGGCCATTACGAAGAAAACTGCTGTGAATATAGACTTATTTTTATAAATTTTACTTTCGTTTATCAAGATAAAGCCCCAATCAAACTATTTACTCTGAAAATTTCCCCTTCACTATTTATTGTGAAATCTGGGTCCCCATTTTAAGTAGACTTGCCTTTTCCTAGTGCTGGCTGTATTCGCCTCACTAGGGCCTGCGGTCCTCTGCTCGTCTGGCTATAAGATTTGCAACCAGGTCAACTCCGTTTTGTGGATGGAAGCACAAGCTAACTTGGCCAGAATTAATGCAAAATGAAGGCCTCCTTTGAACGGGTGGCGCTCAGAAATTCAGTGTGAAGGCTCCCACCCGGGCCCTTATCTTTTTACACCTGGGGATTACAGCTCCGTCCAGCTGACGCGGCACATGGAGGCTGCGAGAAAGGCCCACAGACCACACAGGGTACATTTGCTGCTCCACACGCTTGAGGAGCTTGGAAGAATGTTCCAGCAACCTCGGGAAGGAAGGCTATTGCACAGAGCGATTTACGCAGGCCGGCTGAGGTTATATTTCCTTCTGTTCCTCAGTCGGGGAAAGAGGTGGGGGGGGGTCTCCATTCAGCTTCTCCCTTGCTCCTTGTCTTCACACATTTTCTGAGCACTTTCTCTGTGCCGGCACGGGGGGTGCAGCAGTGAATAAGGTAGACCCACTCTTTGCTCTCAAAGCCAGTGTTGTGGGAGAGAAGCTTTAAAAAAAGGTGCACAAACAGAACCAGCTACATAATTTGCGGGGCCCCTCGTTCAAACACTATTAAGAATTTCATGGGCTTCCCTGGTGGCGCAGTGGTTGAGAGTCCGCCCGCCGATGCAGGGGACACGGGTTCGCGCCCCGGTCCGGGAAGATCCCACGTGCCACGGAGCGGCTGGGCCCGTGAGCCATGGCCGCTGGGCCTGCGCGTCCAGAGCCTGTGCTCCGCAACGGGAGAGGCCACGACAGTGAGAGGCCCGCGTACCGCCAAAAAAAAAAAAAAAAATTTCATGACAGAGACAGCAGAACATTCAAGCACCCGTGGGATATTTGGCAATGTCTGGAGACATTTTGGTTGTCACCCTGGGCATGATCAGGGGAGTGGGTCACCGGCATCTAGTGGGTACAGGTCAGGGATGCTGCTAAACATCTTACGATGCACAGGACAGACTCACAACAAAGATTTATGCGACCCCAAATTTCAATTGTGTCAAGGTGCAGAAATCCTGCTTCAGTCAATGACAATCGGGCCAGAAAGAAAAAAAATGCAGAGGGGTTTATGAAACATACAGCCAGGGGATCTGCCTTGGTCTGGGGAAGGCTTCTTGGAGGAAAAGCCTTTTGAGCTAAAACGTGAAGACCGCATATGCCCTGGAGGAGAGGAGGTGGCAGATGTTGGGGTCTTGGGAGGGAGTGTCAATTCTTAACATCCTTTTCTTCTTTAAGGAGGTTCAAAACCAACAGAGAAAGAGACATGGGGTTTAGGGAGACGAAGGTGAAAATTCTACCTTTATAACTAAGAAAGCTACTTAAGGACTTGGCTTAGGTTCCGCCAAACTGGCTAATACTCTGTCCCCGTCCCACCCCGTCCCCACCACGCACTTACTGCCCCAGCGGGTAGGCCCACCCCAGGGAAAAAAGATGCCCTACTGGTCACTAGAGTGCACCCCCCGCCACCGATCTCAGAAAGACAGGAAGGGACCAAAGCACGTTTGCCCAGTTCCCTCGCCCCAACTCACCAGCGGGATAAATCAGCCACAGTCATCCTCTCCGTGGAGGCATGAGAGGGTGAGCGAGGGTTGAGAGAAGCTAGGATTGACGGGGTCAGGCCTTGGTTTTTTTTTTTTTTTTTTTTTTTTTTTTTGTGGTATGCGGGCCTCCCTCTGCCGTGGCCTCTCCCGTTGCGGAGCACAGGCTCCGGACGCGCAGGCTCAGAGGCCATGGTTCACGGGCCCAGCCGCTCCGCGGCATGTGGGATCCTCCCAGACCGGGGCGCGAACCCGGTTCCCCTGCCTCGGCAGGCGGACGCGCAACCACTGCGCCACCAGGGAAGCCCTGGCCTTGGTATTTTTTTAAAGTTCTCCCTCCCAGGCTGGTCCGATAAACTACAGGACGCCCAGTTAGCTTTGCACTTCAGATAAACAACAAATACATTTTTGTAGTTCAAGGAACGTCTCAAAGATTGCCTGGACATACTTGAATTACAAATGTATTTGTTGTTTATCTGAAATGCAAAGTTAACTGTGGCGTCTTGTATTTTTATTTGCTGAACCTGGCAAGCCTGTGAGCCCAGGTGATTCCCACCTGCAGCCAAGGTCGAGAACCGCTGACCCAAGGAAACGGGAGGAGTGCGAAATGGGTATCCCCCTCGCACCTTTGTTCTTCTGACCCTAAAGCACAACTATTAAGCCTGTGGACAACTGGGCTTGGGCTGTCCCCTGGGGCGGGCGGGCGGTGTGATAGCGGTCTTTCATGCCAGTCCTGGGCCTGCCTTCCTGAACCTCAATACCAGCCAGTGCTTCTTGTGGATCCTCCTAGAACGATGGCTCAGCAGTGGACTGGGTAAAACACGGTCTTTAAATCAACACAAGCCTACTCCCCACTGAAAATGAACTCCCTATTCTTTTCCCATCTCAAATTATGTCCAGCTTTGTTATCCAATATGGCTTATCAGTGGTGTGGTCACAAGATTATATAGACTCCCATAATTCAAGCCAACGGTATATTGTCTCGCAATCGAATATAAAGTCTTTACGATAGCCCCTGGGACAAATTCATGTCCAAAGATTCCTTGTAACTGAAGGTGCAAGTAAATTGAAGCTGAAAGGAATGAAAGGCTGAGCTCAAATCCACTGGCGCTTATGAGCTGTGAGACCAAAGCAGTTAGGGTCCAAATTCATCTGCCCTCTTTTTTTTTTTTTTTTTTTTTGCGGTACGTGGGCCTCTCACTGTTGTGGCCTCTCCCGTTGCGGAGCACAGGCTCCGGACGCGCAGGCTCAGCGGCCATGGCTCACGGGCCCAGCCGCTCCGCG
>NC_041227.1:10534462-10544559 GCF_002837175.3 Physeter macrocephalus | reverse complement strand
GGATCGGGGCACGAACCCGTGTCCCCTGCATCGGCAGGCGGACTCCCAACCACTGCGCCACCAGGGAAGCCCTGCCCTCATTTCTTATTCTGCTCAGACTCAGCTGTGTAGGGCCTGTAAGGATACCAGGTGGAGTAGGGGGTCCTTCAGCAGCTGCAGTGTGGGCTGTTTCCCTCTGAACATGTGCAGTTCTTTCAGGGTCTCAGAGGCTGGATTAGTCACGTGAGACCCCCTGTTTAAAGAGCTGAAAGAGGGAAGGTGAAATACAGGTATGGTGGCCCCAGCCCTCTGCCCACAGCATTTTCTAAGGAAGCAAATTCCAGCCCCGAGCAGCCCCCAGGCAATGATACTGCCACACCCACCTCCTGGTCTAATCCAGACCCATGTTATTATTGCTAATGACAGCAGAAAATAACACTGGTACCAGCTTCATGGGGATGCAAGTTGAAGGTCCAGACATCACAGCCAGTGAACATAAATCCAGTTGGAACAGAGAGCTTGTTGTGTAAAAGGCCAGAAAGTAAATTTTTTTGGCTTTGTGAGACATATTTGTCTCCCTTGCATCGTCAAAGGAGTCAGAGACAATAACTACTTAGCCAGTGGGCATGACTGTTTTGCAATAAAACTTTATTTAAAAAACAGATGGTGGGCTGTAGTTGGCTGACCCTTTAATTAGGAGCAATATCTCACTAAAAGGTTACTTCTGGCACTAGCCACTTATCATATTTAGAGGGAACATCCATTTACACATATGTCCTAGTTTTTTGTGTGTTTTTTTGCCAAGTTTTAAAATGTGAGGGTCTTGGAGAGTTCCCTGGTGGCCTAATGGTTAGGATTCTGGACTTTCACTGCTGTGGGCCTGGGTTCAATCCCTGGTCGAGGAACTAAGTTTCCACAAGCCACACGGTATGGCCAAAAAAATAAAAACAAAGCAAGGGTCTTATCTGAGGTCTTTTCCTTCATACTCAGGATAATCATTTATAGCAAAGAATGATCCAATTCAGTTGACTGCATGCCAACACTGTCTTATGTGCTTTATACTTATTAATTTGATTTCTATGAGAACTCATCAGGTAGATTCTATTATTATTCTTGTTTTACAGGCAAGGAAACTAAAGTACAGAGAAATGGAATAACTGGGTCAAGTCTACCCAGCTAGAACGTGGTAGAGACAAGATTTGAATCCAGGCAGCCTGGGCTGGTCCAAAGCCTCTCTCTGTTTGCTACCCCTTCGAGCCCTGTGTTTCTAGGGAAACGGGCAAGAGCTCTTGGTGAGCAGGTGTGTTCGTCCTGGGCCCTGACTCTTGATGGGAAATTTCTTTGGCCTGCCAAGCCTGCCTGCTGGGGATGTTTCTTACTCTTCCTGAAGCTGTTGTTTCAGCTGCAGATTCCAGAACTGAAGTTATTGCTGAAACATCTGAACCCCAAACTTGGAAGCCTGGTGAGGGCCACACTTCTGCAGGGGCTCCTCCAGACATTCCACTCCTCTTTCCCTTAGTTTGAAGGAAATCCCAGACATTATCATCCCTATTCATTTTCTATTGCTGTATAACAAATGACTGCAAACTTTGCAGCTTAAAGCAACACAAACTTATTATCTCACAGTTTCCGCGGGTCAGGAGTCTGGGTGTGGGTTAGCTGACTGTTCTGCTCAGGGTGTCACAGGCTGAAGTCAAGATCTTGGTCAAAGCTGCAATTCTCAGCTGGGGCTTGAAGTGCTCTTTGAAGTTCACTGGTTCTTGGCAAAATTCATTTCCTCATAGCTGTAGGACCGAGGTTCCCGTCTTCTCCCTGCTGTCAGTGGACCCTTGCTGTCTGCTCCTAGAAGCTCCCCACAGTTCCTTGTCCTGTGCCCCTGCAAGCAGTTCAGGACATGGCTACTTGCTTTCTTCCAGGCCAGCAGGAGCACATTCCTCTGACTTCTTCTGTCCCTGACATCTAGATAATGTTTAAAGAACTCACCTGATTAGGTCAGGCTCACCAAAGATAATCTCCCTTTCGATGATGAACTCAACTGATTAGGGCCCTTATTTACAACCGCAACAATCCTTTTTGCCTATAATGTAACAGATTGGGTGAGTGGTATCCCTCGTACCACACTCAAGGGCATTAGTGATTGGGGATCATCTCTGATTTCTGCTTACCACAGCATTTTATCCATACATTTTTTTTTTAAAATAAGGACTTAAAGAAAGCAATAACTGCAATACCATTATTGTATGTTGAGTAATAATTCTTTAATATTATTAAATATCCAATAAGTAGTCAAATATCCAGTTGTCTCATAAATCTTAGAATTCTGAAAATGTTTGAATGAGGATTTAAATAAAGTCTACGGCTTCCCTGGTGGCGCAGTGGTTGAGAGTCCGCCTGCCGATGCAGGGGTCGCGGGTTCGTGTCCCGGTCCGGGAAGATCCCACACGCCGCGGAGCGGCTGGGCCCGTGAGCCATGGCCTCTGAGCCTGCGCGTCTGGAGCCTGTGCTCTGCAACGGGAGAGGCCACAGCAGTGAGAGGCCCGCGTAACCGAAAAAAAAAAAAATTAAGTCTACAAATTCCAATTGGTTGATATATGTCATCTATCTTTTGTTTTTAATTTTTTATGCTGCAAACATTTTAATGATTATTGTTGAGCATACATTTTGGAACTTTTTTTACTTCAAACTGCAACAAGTTAAATAAATGTTTATAATATACAAGGAAAATACAACCAAAAGTAAAACTTGCTTTAAGTTTGCCTCGTATCTAAACCAGTATTTCCCACCCCCCCCTTAATATATCTTTATTTTTGAATTGCACAACACACTTAAGAATTTGATCTTTATAGTATGGCATTTAGGAAATAAAAATATACTCCCACCTCAAAGAAATAAAAAGGTTGTGCATGATTATATGCCAAACAAAAGAGAGAACACTAGATATACTCTGATAGTGCAGACATCATTAAAAAGGAAAAGAAAAAGCTTGAGATGCTCATTAACTCTCTATGTCATCTATCTTTTAATCTACAGATGTCACCCTCCAGCTTTTCCTTCTCCCTGGCAGTATGTTTGTTGAAGAAACTGGGTTGTGTGTCCTGTAGATCTTCCCACAGTCCGGATTTTGCTGATCGCAGACCTGTGGTGTAATTTGACATGTTCCTCTGTCCTCCGTATTTCCTATACATTGGTGTTTAGGTTTAGTGGCTGGTTCAGATTCAGGACTGATTTTTTTGGCAAGACATCTTTACAGGGGGCGGTGTGTTCCTGCAGCAGGAGGCAGATAAAGTCTGGGTGTCTCTTTGTGTATGATGTTAGCAGCCCTTGATGATGGACATAGCCCTTGCCTATACTGATTTGTTCACTAGGGTTTGCAAAATTGTGACCTGTATTGATTTTCATTCTTCCACTTTTCCTGCTCTGACAGTAGGAAAGAAGCTCATATGTTTCAAACCACCTTCATTCCTCCTTAATTCCCTGATCAAATCGGATTTGGGGAAACAGAGTTCCAGGCAGAACCCATTTTGATGGTCTTCTCAGACTTTGGATTTGCCTTAATTTCATCAAACGATTTCTTTGCTTCCATCTAAGAAGATGGCGTATTATCTCTATATTAAGGCTCTTGTTCCTTATTTGGTTATTAGTAAACGCTATCACCTGTCAGTGGGTGAAGCCACACTATGTAAAGTCATGGTCATAGTTTATGTAATTGATAAATCCAGAAGACACACGAAGGATGGTGCCCTCAAGAGCCTGTGAACCAGCCATGTGAATTCCAGAAGCTTCTTCTCTCAGTACCCAAAGCCATTAAAAACAACAATTCCCTCAAAATAGTAATAGAGTTTGGGGCGGCCAATTGCGCAGGACCTACCTGGGCCGGGCAGCACTTATTTAAAGCCAGACTCTCTGTGATGCAGTTGAGAATCTCAGCCTGCAGACCGGCTGAGAGCCGGTAAAATCCACAATCATTGTTATCAAAACTCTGCCTCTTAGAGGTGAAGCGTTACTGGAACCAAAAGACGGTCACTTATAATCAAATCACAACCTAGACCCAGACCTGATCCCATTACCGATAATCAATCATGTCTCCTCCATAACAAATGTCAAGGTCCTAGCCAATGGTGGATTCACCATGAAGATAATGATGTTTAAGCTTTGGACCTCTCACCTGCCTGGGCCCTCTTCAAAGCCCTGAATGAGATCCTACTAATTTTGTAATTTTTTTTTTTTTTTTTTTTTTGGCCACACTGCATGGCTTGCAGTATCTCAGTTCCCCTACGATTAAACCCGGGCCATGGAAAAGTCTGGAATCCTAACCACTAGGCCACCAGGGAACTCCCTGTAATCCTTTTCTTAATGCAAGTCCCTAAATTATATAAGCATCAGGACCCCCAAGCCTGGCTCCACCCCGTTCCCAGCCTTTCAACTCACTCCCTCTATTGCCTCAATTCCAACAATACCTTGGCCCACGAGACTGTACAAATCCATGGCCCTACAGCCTACTCACTGTACTCCCCAGCTCCCCTCTCCCCATATTTTCACTTTCCTCTAACCCATTTTAGATTCTATTTTCCATTGCTATAATCACTTTCTAACATACTCCACACCCTTGCCCCTTTTGCTATGTTTATATACTCTCTTGGCAAAATCCCAGCCCTAATTAAATCCAGCCTTCTGGTCTACTCCTGCACCTGTGCAGCTCAACGTAGCAGGAGAAAACACCACCCTGCTGGTGAGCTGAGCCAGAAGAGCAAAGCAGAGATGAGACATCATCCTCTCAACGACCATTTCCCAATCCTTCTAACTAAAATCTCAGGACTGACTCTCATTGGACATTTAACGATGGCAAGCAGGGACGGGATACTTTGATTGGCCAGGTCTGGGTCACATACCCACCCCTGAAATGGGGCTGGGGGTAGGGTAAGCTCCATCCAGACCCATGGACTGCAAGTGGGGGAGAGGTCATTTTCGTTTTGAAACGTAGGTTTTATTATTATTCAGGAATGATGAGGCTAACAGATCAGGAAATGGCTGCCATTGAAAAGATGGTTTTGTACCCACAGATTCCCAAAAAAAAAAAAAGTGTCATGGGGGAGAATGGGGGTTGGTCAGAGTGAGGGGGTGGGAGAAACATTGACAAGAGCCTTTCTTGTGGTTTCCATGAGAGGGAACAAGGAAACAGGGTAAGCAGCCTCAGGACTGGCTAGTTTGAGTAACTTCAGCGGGCTCTGGGGCAGAGGGGCTGTCCCTAGTGGCTTGGTCCCGGGGCCAAGTGATCAGAGCAGGTGGATAGTGGTCTGGAGTGTGATCGCCAGCAGGGGAGGTAGTGGGGGTGTGGCTCTGAATTGGCTGGTTTGCATATGAAAAGCAAGCTCCAGGGCAAGAAATTTACCATCTTTAGGAACTGACTAACTCTGGGAGGGGCAGTCGCTCCAGGGTCTGCAAGGCCCCAAACATCAAAGCATCAAAAATACAGAATAAAAAAATGTAATTAATACAGTTCTCCAAATAAATATGCAATTTCTGTGGCCAGAAGTGGAGACAGATGCTGGGCAGGCAGAAACAAAAGATCCACTACAGAAATACAATTCCAGCCGTTCTCACCCCAAATTAGGACTCTGCTTACCTTGTCAATTTTTTATCCTTGCTCTTCCAGAGGGATGCTCTTTCTTTGTCACTGGGATTTAGTGCACCCTCGGGCCTCCTGGTTAGTCCTGTCCTGGGATCCCTACCAGAATGTCTAGGTCTTCTCCAGGTTTCTCAGCCTCAGGTCACCGGGTCCTTGGGGTGCACCTGCTCCTGCCATTAATTCTGGATCACTGTGGGGAAAAGCTGACAGTTGACAGTGGCCGTGGTTCTCACTTCCCCTGGCACCAGGCCCTCTTGTTTTGTTTAATTGTGACCAGAAATCGTGCCTGCTGTCGCCAGGAGCAGGGGGTGATCCGAGCCATGTGAGATGTTTGTCTTCAGGCGGTAACGGGATTGTCAGTCACCTCAGAGGCACGAACGTTGGACAAAGTGAGAGACGCACCATCAGTGCACCTGCCATTCGTTTTGAGACGCTTTGGGCTGTTCAAGGGACTGGGCCCTTTTTGTTCCCACCTCCGTATGTGTTGAGCTCTTTCCCAAGGGAGCTGGGCATTCATTAGAAGCTGCGGATTAGAAAGTGCCTCCTTTGTGGTTTTGAGGTTGAATCATGTCAGAAGTGGGGGCTGATGAACCAAGGTGGCAAAGAGCGGGGGTCCTGGATTCTGCGTGGGGAGGGGGCTCAGGTGCACCCCCTTCCTTCTGCAGGAGGCTTTTGTGCTCAGCGATCATCCTTCTCTTTTCTCTAGCAGCCCATTTTATCTATCAGCTTCTTCCAGCAGGAGCTTCTGAAAACTGAATTCAACAGTTTTCTCTGCTGCTTGTAAACTGCGTGAACTGAGCAGTTTCCCTGGCGCTGGACTGGTGTTTGGGTTTTTGTCAGCGGTTGTTTTGGGATCACCTTGATCTATATGAGTCCAGATGGGTCTGGTTTACTACGCTGATCTTCCCCCAAACCCACCCTTCCTACAGCGGAGTCCCCAGCTCTGAAAGTGGTACCACGCTTCCAGGTGCTGAGGCCACGAACCTTGTAATCATGCTCTCTCTCCCTTATTCCCACAACCCATCTGCCATCAAACCCTGTCAGCTCTACCTGCAAAATACACCCAGAATCTGGACCTCTGCTGGTCCAAGCACCATCACTTCCAGCTGGAACTGGTGCATCCCTGGTCTCTGCTCCTACCTTGCCTGCCTCAATCTGTTCTCCCAAAGCAGCCAAAGGGAATCTGTTAACACCTAGGTGGGTCCTGCCACACTGGTGCTCAAAACCCTCCCCTGGCTGCCATCTCACTCAGAGTAAAAGCCAAGTTGTCCAGAGGACTGCCAGCTGCCCTCTCACTTCTACGGCCTTGTCTCCTTTGCTCTCTCCTGCTCACTCTGCCCCAGCCACACTGCCTCACAGCTGTGCCGCCAACATGCCAGACTTGTGCCTCAGGGCCTTTGCATCGGCTTTACCTTCTGTTTTGCCCAAATGTCACTTTCTCAGGGAGGCCTTCATTTACTTAATTAAATTAAAAAATCAAAAATTTAAAATGCAATTTTAAGTTACACCTTCTCTCGGACTTCCATGCTTTGTTTTTCTCCATGGCATGTCACCCTCTGACATAATTAAGTTTTTCCTTGTTTATTTGTTTGCATCTGGCTCCATCACTAGAACGGCAGCTCTGTAAGGGCGAGACTTGTGTCTGTTTTGTTCCCCGCTGTATGTCAGTGCCTACAACACAGTAGGTGCTCAATAAATATTTGTCAAATGATTGGTTGAATCACTCTGGCAACCATGTTATGGTCTGAATAAGGGTTTGGAATTGGTGATGACTCATTAAAAAAAAATCTGCATGTGTGTCTGTTTTGAGGATGCATGAGGGTCCCCTTTTGTCCACTGCTCTCAGAGGCAATCCACTTGCCAATTTGGTGGCTGAGGGAAGGAGTAAACCGATTACTCTTCCCTGTGAGTGAAAAGTTCCACTGATACTGTATCTACACATTCTTTGCAAATGTCAGTGGGGGTGAGTCATGGGCTGAGGGGTTGCTCCGTGGAGCTGGCCTGAGCCGACTCGATGACTAAGTCTCCCCCATGTGATGTCACCAGAGTCAGAATGACCCCCCGACCCTCGCCAAAAGGGAAAAGCATTTTCAATGAGGATGCCTGAGCCGACTCGGCTGCAGCCAGGCTGGACCTGGGTAGTGTGGCATAGGTCAAAGGCGTGACCTTCGGGGACACTTCTAACTGTCTGGCAAGTCACTCCTCTTCTTGGAATTTCCTTGTGTGTAAAGTGAGGATACCATTTATTCATTCAACCAATATTCATTGAACACTGAGTAGAGGCTGGAGATGTTTAGTGAGCCAGACAGACAGGTACCTGTTTTCAAGGAGCTCACAGTTGGTAAGAGATGCAGATGACAAACAGGTGAGGAAAGAAGGACAATACTTGCTCTATTGAGAATGTCACGGAGGGAATAAAACAGGAGAGTGGCAGAGAGAGTTGGGGGCCAGCGTCAGCAGGACAGACAGGAGGAGATGGCAGCAGGCAGAGACCTGCAGGTGGGGAACGAACCATGTGAAAATCTGGGTGGGGGAACCAGCAGGCGTAAAGGTTCTAAGGTGGGAGAAAGCTCTGTGCATTTGAGAACAGAGGCTGGTGTGGCTGGAGGTGGGAAGGGGTTAGGGGAGGAGACAGTGTAAGGTCAGGGTCAGAGGACGTAGGCACTGGGAAGGTACAGTGAGAAATTTGGGTTGTGTTCCATGGACCTACCAACTGCTAACTGCCATGATGTATAAAGGGCACAAGGGCAAGAAAGGTGAGTCCTTCCTTCCGATGTGTCTGGCGGGGTCTAGACCCCTGCTGGAGCGGAAAGACCTCTGGTGAGGTCTGGTGAGCGTTCCCTGGGCTTCCTCAAGCCTGCAGACATTCCCGGGAGAAAATCAGGCTGTCCAGAGCAGTGCCATACTGGGGAACCAGCGACGGATCCTGGAGTGGGCGCAGGGTGGCTGGCTGAGCATGGGTTACCTTCACCTGGGCCACATCGAGCCCTTGATTACCGGTGAACAACAGACTCCGAAGAAAGTGAGCTACGGAGCTGACATGGTCCGTCTCTCTCATTTTCTGCTTCTCAATTAGAGGATCAGCCCGACGCTGCTGCCCCAGTACCAGGAGGGGGCACTAGTTTGCTTTGAAAAAGCTTGTCATTTTGTACACTTGTACTTTAAAAAAAATGGAACATTCTTTAAATCAACTTTTAAAAATTCAAAACATATTTTAGTCTCATTTTAAGCAATTCTATTCATGAAGTCATAGGTTTGCTGTACTGGTTTAATCTCTTCCCTAATATACATGAAAATAAATACGTCCCAACCATCATAACTATAGCCATTCTTTATATAGTACTTCCTGTGAGCCAGGCATTGTTCAAACAGCTTTATTAATAGGGCTTCATTTAATTCACACAACCTTGTGAGGTGAGTCCTATTGTCATCCCTGCTTTACAGATGAAGAAAAAGAGGCAGAGGTTACCTTACTTGCTCTGGATCCCACTGTGGCCAGTGGCTTCAAGGCTTATATGAGGTACCTTGAGTAGATAAAATCATAGGAACAGAGGGTTGAATGGGGTTACCAGGGGCTAGGGGGAGGGCAAATGGGGAGTTGTTGTTCGATGGGTATAGAGTTTCAGTTTTGCAAGTTCTGAAGGTCTGTTGCACAAAAATATACTTAATACTAATGAACCGTGCATATAAAAACAGTTCAGGTGCTAAATTTTATGGTATGTGGCTTTTAAAACAACAATTAAAAATTAAGGGACTTTGGAGATTGGTTCAAGGTGGCGGAGTAGAAGGACGTGCTCTCACTCCCTCTTGCGAGAGCACCGGAATCACAACTAACTGCTGAACAGTCATCGACAGGAAGACACTGGAACTCACCAGAAAAGAGACTCCACATCCAAAGACAAAGGAGAACCCACAATGAGATGTTAGGAGGGGCGCAATCACAGTAAAATCAAACCCCATAACCGCTGGGTGGGTGACTCACAAACTGGAAAACACACCACAGAAGTCCACCCACTGGAGTGAAGGTTCTGAGCATCACGTCAGGCTTCCCAACCTGGGGGTCCGGCAATGGGAGGAGGAATTCCTAGAGAATCAGACTTTGAAACCTAGCAGGATTGGATTGCAGGACTTTGACAGGACTTGGGGAAACAGAGACTCCACTCTTGGAGGGCACACAAAGTAGTGTGCGCATCGGGACCCAGGGGAAGGAGCAGTGACCCCATGGGAGACTGAACCAGACCTACCTGCTGGTGTTGGAGGGTCCCCTGCAGAGGCAGGGGGTGGTTGTGTCTCACTGTGAGGACAAGGACACTGGCAGCAGAAGATGTGGGAAGTACTCCTTTGTAGGAGCTCTCCCAGAGTCTGCCATTAGCCCCAGCAAAGAGCCGGGTGGACTCCAGTGCTGGGTCGCCTCAGGCCAAACAACCAACAGGGAGGGAACCCAGCCCCACCCATCAGCAGACAAGCGGATTAAAGTTTTACTGAGCTCTGC
>NC_041227.1:10532968-10534203 GCF_002837175.3 Physeter macrocephalus | reverse complement strand
ACAATAACTGAAATGAAAAATACACTAGAAGGAATCAATAGCAGAATAACTGAGGCAGAAGAACGGATAAGTGACCTGGAACACAGAATGGTGGAATTCACTGCCTTGGAACAGAATAAAGAAAAAAGAATGAAAAGAAATGAGGACAGCCTAAGAGACCTCTGGGACAACATTAAATGCAACAACATTCGCATTATAGGGGATCCAGAAGGAGAAGAGAGAGAGAAAGGACCTGAGAAAATATTTGACGAGATTATAGTCGAAAACTTCCCTAACATGGGAAAGGCATATCGATAATTACCTTAAATGTGAATGGATTAAATGCTCTAACCAAAAGACACAGGCTCGCTGAGTGGATACAAAAACAAGACCTATATATATGCTGTCTACGAGAGACCCACTTCAGACCTAGGGACATATACAGACTGAAAGTGAGGGGATGGAAAAAGCTATTCCATGCAAATGGAAATCAAAAGAAAGCTGGAGTAGCAATACCCGTATCAAATAGACTTGAAAATAAAGAATGTTACAAGAGACAAGGAAGGACACTGTATAATGATCAAGGGATCAATCCAAGAAGAAGACATAACACTTATAAATATATATGCACCCAACATAGGAGCACCTCAATACATAAGGTAACTGTTAACAGCTAAAAAGAGGAAATCGACAGTAACACAATAATAGGGGGGACTTTAACACCTCACTTACACCAATGGACAGATCATCGAAGCAGAAAATTAATAAGGAAACACAAGCTTTAAATGACACAATAGACCAGATAGATTTAATTGTTATTTATAGGACATTCCATCCCCAAACAGCAGATTACACTTTCCTCTCAAATGCACATGGAACATTCTCCAGGATAGAACACATCTTGGGTCACAAATCAAGCCTCGGTAAATTTAAGAAAATTGAAATCATATCAAGCATCTTTTCTGACCACAATGCTATGAGATTAGAAAGCAATTACAGGGAAAAAAATGTAAAAAACACAAACACGTGAAGGCTAAACAATACGTTACTAAATAACAAAGAGATCACTGAAGAAATCAAAGAGGAAATCAAAAAGTACCTAGAGACAAATTACAATGAAAACACAACTATCCACAACCTATAGGATGCAGCAAAAGCAGTTCTAAGAGGGAAGCTTATAGCAATACAAGCCTACCTCAAGAAACAAGAAAAATCTCAAATAAACAATCTAACCTTACACCTAAAGGAACTAGAGA
>NC_041227.1:10521276-10531757 GCF_002837175.3 Physeter macrocephalus | reverse complement strand
TTTCCTCTAAGATCAGGAACAAGACAAAGATGTCCACTCTCACCACTATTATTCAACATAGTTTTGGAAGTCCTAGCCATGGCCATCAGAGAAGAAAAAGAAATAAAAGGAATACAAATTGGAAAAGAAGAAGTAAAACTGTCACTGTTTGCAGATGACATGATACTATACATAGAGAATCCTAAGGATGCCACCAGAAAAGTACTAGAGCTAATCAATGAATTTGGTAGAGTTGAACGATACAAAACTAATGCACAGAAATCTCTTGCATTCCTATACACTAGTAATGAAAGATCAGAAAGAGAAATTACAGAAACAATCCCGTTCATCATTGCAACAAAAAGAATAAAATACCTAGGAATAAACCTACCTAAGGAGGTAAAAGACCTGTACTCAGAAAACTGTAAGACACTGATGAAAGAAATCAAAGGTGACACAAACAGATGGAGAGATATACCATGTTCTTGGATTGGAAGAATCAATATTGTGAAAATGACTATACTACCCAAAGCAATCTACAGATTCAATGCA
Organism: Physeter macrocephalus; assembly: GCF_002837175.3. NCBI lineage: Eukaryota > Metazoa > Chordata > Mammalia > Artiodactyla > Physeteridae > Physeter > Physeter macrocephalus. The sequence continues at coordinate 10,531,226 of NC_041227.1, read as the reverse complement.
ATCCCTATCAAATTACCAGTGGCATTTCTTACAGAACTAGAATAAAAAATCTTAAAATTTGTATGGAGACACAAAAGACCCCAAATAGCCAAAGCAGTCTTGAGGGAAAAAAATGGAGCTGGAGGAATCAGACTCCCTGACTTCAGACTATACTACAAAGCTACAGTAATCAAGACAGTATGGTACTGGCACAAAAACAGAAATATAGATCAATGGAACAGATACAAAGCCCAGAGATAAACCCACACACCTATGGTCAACTAATCAATGACAAGGGAGGCAAGGATATACAATGGAGAAAAGACAGTCTCTTCAATAAGTTGTTCTGGGAAAACTGGACAGCTACGTGTAAAAGAATGAAATTAGAACACTCCCTAACACCATACACAAAAATAAACTCAAAATGGATTAGAGACCTAAATGTAAGACTGGACACTATAAAACTCGTAGAGGAAAACACTCTTTGACATAAATCACAGCAAGATCTTTTTTGATACACTTCCTAGAGTAATGGAAATAAAAACAAAAATAAACAAATGGGACCTAATGAAACTTAAAAGCTTTTGCAAAGCAAAGGAAACTACAAACAAGACGAAAAGACAACCCTCAGTATGGGAGAAAATATTTGCAAACGAATCAATGGACAAAGGATTAGCCTCCAAAATATATAAACAGTTTATGCAGCTCAATATTAAAAAAACAAACAACCCAATCCAAAAATGGGCAGAAGACCTAAATAGACATTTCTCCAAAGAAGACATACAGATGGCCAAGAAGCACATGAAAAGCTGCTCAACATCACTAATTATTAGAGAAATGCAAATCAAAACTACAATGAGGTATCACCTCACACCAGTCAGAATGGGCATCATCAGAAAATCTACAAACAACAAATGCTGGAAATGGTGTGGAGAAAAGGGAATCCTCTTCCCCTGTTGGTGGCCATGTATATTGATACAGCCACTATGGAGAACAGCATGGAGGTTCCTTAAAAAACTAAAAATAGAATTACCACGTGACCCAGCATTCCCACTACTGGGCATATACCCAGGGAAAACCATAATTCAAAAAGACACATGCACCCCAATGTTCATTGCAGCACTATTTACAATAGCCAGGTCATGGAAGGATGAACCGGTTTGCACGGCAGAAATTGAGACACAGATGTAGAGAACAAATGTATGGACACCAAGGGGGCAAAGTGGCGGGGGTGGTGGTGGTTGTGGGATGAATTGGGAGACTGGGATTGACATGTATACACTGATATGTATAAAATAGATAACTAATGAGAACCTGCTGTATAAAAAATAAATAAAATAAAATTCAAAAATTCAAAAAAAAGAGAAATAGATTTAAAGAAAAATATTGATTATAAACAATAGTAATACATGCAACAAAAACTGTGACAATGGTAGGCAAATAACAGAAGTTTGCTGAGTACTGCCTTATCTCCTAACTAGTTTGGGACATTAGCCAAGTTAAAATCAATAAGTGCTATAAACCACTTTGTGTAGTTCTTGTCAGATTTCACCACCAGGGTGATAGATGGTCTGTGTTTGAAATGTATACACAGCTTGTGTAGAAAGGTTTGAATCAGCTTACAGCTTAAACCAATCCAAACAGGCCAAGTGGAGAGTGAGTCCAGGTATGGACTCAGGAAGAGTGGACACCATCATGCTTCGAGATTCACAGATCACTATCTACAGCTTGGCCCCAAAGTCATGACAAACATTCCTAGCAGTAAATGCAAAAACAATAAATGTTGTGCACAACCGTTTCTGTTTTCTTAAAAAAAAAAAAAATTAAGGGACTTCCCTGGTGGTGCAGTGGTTAAGAATCTGCCTGCCAATGCAGGGGACATGGGTTCGAGCCCTGGTCCTGGAAGATCCCACATGCCTTGGAGCAACTAAGCCTGTGTGCCACAGCTACTGAGCTCGCGCGCCACAGCTACTGAAGTCCGTGTGCCTAGAGCCCGTGCTCTGCAACAAGAGAAGCCACCGCAACGAGAAGCCCATGCACCGCAATGAAGAGTAGCCACCGTTCACCGCAATTAGAGAAAGCCCACGTGCAGCAATGAAGAGCCAACACAGCCAGAAATAAATAAATAAATAAATTTATTAAAAAAAAAGAGTAGAATAAATTTTTTTCTTATTCAAGGTCCAGTCGCTTAGATATTCTCCAACAGAATATAAAGGTTCAAAGGAAGAAGGGTGTGTGGGGGAGACCCCAGAGCATGGTATCTGTGGGAGAACACAGAGATTGGGGACCGCTCCATCCACTTTGTGACAGCCATGCTCCACTGGTGTCACCCCAAGGGCCCTTTTCTGGGAGAGGATTCTGAGCAGGGTGGACCATGCACTTGACCTAGGAAGGTTTTTTTTTTTTTTTTTTTTTTTAAGTTTAAGTATGTAGTCATTTTATCACGTATTTAATCTCTTCCCAACAAATGCCACTATTAAGTGTTTTGGCTTCAAGGATTAAGCCTGAGATTTATTTAAACTTTGCAAATTGAACTTTTAAAAAAGAGATGTTTGCAATGTTTAAAAAAATCCAAACAATTCAAAAAGATAAAGAGTAAAAAGGAACTATGATTCCCACCCCCAACTCTCAGACCCCGAAGTTCCCTTGCCCAGAGCAGCCATGGTTATCAGCATCCTGTGTCTCCTTCCCGAGATGGTATGTGTATGCACAACCATAGATGTAAAAATACCCTTCTCTTAAATATAAATGTGACCATAATACACACCATTCCACACCATTAACAATGTCCTTTTGAGACTGTTCCAGCTCAGTACATGTAGATAACCTACTTCTTTTAAATAGCTCAATGACTATTCCACGCTATGCATGTACCCCAATCAAATCAACCAGTCTCTTCGGATGAAGGGGCTCTTCAACTTTTTTTGTGCCATTGTTACTGAACACAACTTTGTGTGCCTGACACATACTGAGGCCAAACAAATCGAAATATTGGAGTTTGGAGCAGAGAAAGTTTTATTGCAGGGCCAAGCAAGGAGAACGGGTGGCTCATGCTCAAAAACCCTGAACTCCCCAATGGTTTTGGGGGAGAAGTTTTTATAGGCAAAATTTGGGATGAAAGCTGCAGGATGTGTGACTTTCTCCTGACTCGTTGGTAGTGAGGTAACAGGGTGGTGTTCCAGGAATCTTGTGCTCAGCCTGAAGTTACCATCCTCCACCTGGGTGGGGGCCTTAGTTCCAACAGAACTCAAAGGTATTGTTATGTGTATCTGTTGAGGAGGAACCAGGATCCTACTTTAATCATTGCACTATCATTTCTTGATTGCTCCACCTTTGTTTCTGCATTCTCCTACTTCCCTGATTTGTAAATGTTTGAATCTGCCCTTTGGTACTCAGGGAAGGTCTAGGAGGCTGAAGCCTTTATCCTGCAAATAAGAAATGGGGAACCTGAAAAGAAATATGCCCAGGAGAGCCCCACAGGGTCCTGCTTGGTTCCACCATAGTTCCCTTTGACAGGCTGGTGAAACTAAAGGACATCTCAGAAAAAATGTTTTTGTATTCTTTTTTTTTTTTTTTTTTGCAGTATGCGGGTCTCTCACTGTTGTGGCCTCTCCAGTTGCGGAGCACAGGCTCCGGACGCGCAGTCCCAGCGGCCGTGGCTCACGGGCCCAGCCGCTCCGCGGCACGTGGGATCCTCCCGGACCGGGGCGCGAACCCGGTTCCCCTGCATCGGCAGGCGGACTCTCAACCACTGCGCCATGAGGGAAGCCCCAAGAAAAAATGTTTTTAAGAGCATAAAGTAAGATACATGGGACACAAGAGAAACCAATTACATGGAAAAACATATCTATCCATGGACACTCTGGGAGTCTGTGGACCCTGGGATAAGGACCCCTAACTGGTTCCCAGTCTTTTCTTCTACTATAAACTGCTTCAGTGAACATGTAGGTACATATACCTATTTATTTCTGTAAAATAAACTTCTAGAAGTTGAATTGCTGGGACAAAGATCTCAATTTTCCATGAAAAAGTACTGCCTCTACATACAAAAGTGTATTTATAAAAGTAACACTGTCATTGGGAAAACACTTTGTATTCTGTTACAGGTTAATCACTAAAGGGATGTTGCCTATAAACTTAAATTATCCATAATGGCCCCTCTCTGGGAACCCTGCCTCCCAGGTAACAAGTGTTCAACTAAAATACCTTTGTTTAGCTCACAGGAAACATCCTGACCAGGCCAACTTGTGAATGGCTTCAGGGAGGAAGAAATGAACACATCCCATCCAGAGTCTGGCTGGAACCAGGACTTTACCCCCTCCCCTTTTAGTATGAAAGAAGCCTAAATGAATTCTAGCTCGGGGAAGATGGTTCATTGGGACACTAGTCCACCATCTTCTTGGTCTGCTGGCTTTCCAAATAAATTTGCTATTCCTTGCCCCAGCAGCTCATCTCTTGATTTGTTGGCCTGTCATGTGGTAAGCAGTATGAACTTGGACTCGGTAACAACACTAGTCCCCCAAAATGATAGTGAGGGTCAAATTAGACCAAAATAGAAGGATGCTTACCTTATACTTGGATCAACAGGTGATCAGGTAGAACATACATAGGTGATAAATAATTTTATCTATGAGGGAATTCAATCCTTGTGATGTGATAAGGAGGTTCTAGGTGGGCAGGAGGGTGATAGCTTCTTAAAAAAGGATGGCCAAGGCAAAACTATAGAGGGGGTGGCACTTGAGTTGGAGGACTAAAGAATGAGAAGTAGCCAGACATGTAAAGATATGGGAAGAGATTGTATTTTATCTCATGCTTACATTATCCAAGTTTTGGGATTGATTTCTAATCTAAGGTTGAAACCATGAAACTATTGTGAAGAGAGCCCATCCAATGTCTACCTGACATGGAACAGATGTTAGAGACCACGTGAATGATTTCCTCCTGCCGGTATGGAAGAGTTTAGAAGAACATGGAGAATAAAGGAGAGCCTAGGAGAGAACTTCTTCCGGATGCACAGGTATTTTAGGGTTCTTACCTCCTTTATGGAACTTTACAGACCTGAACGTTTACAAGCAGGGTCAGTGGGTAGAGCTGTCTTGTCTCCAGGTTGTAGTTCTCAGAAAGACCAATAGGTGGGGGTGAAGGACAAGAAACAGACAGCACTTCGTAGCGTCTATAATAGATGGTTGCCGTTCAGGTTGAACTAATTACTTCCAGAGTGTAGCTCAGGAGTACACGAATGCCAGCTTCTGGTACATTAATATGTCTGCGGACATGGGAACTCCAAAGCAGGAAATTAATAAGGGTTTATGTAGCACATGTTACGGGCCAAGGAACCTCAAGCTTATTTGCTTGCAAACCTTTTCCTCCCTCCTCCTTTCTACTGCTAATCAGGCTTGGTTCTAAGTCGTCTCCAGGCCTGAGCTTCTTTCATCCTGATTGCACAGCCATGAAGTTTAGACGGTGCGTTTCAAAGTTTACCGTGCACAGCAGTCCCCTGGAGAGCTCATTAAAATGCAGCCTCTGATGCAGTTGGTCTGGGTGGGGCCTGAGAGTCTGCCTTTCTACAGGCTCCCAGATGAGCCTGGTGCTGTAGGGCCTTGGGCCTTGCTTTGCACACTGAGGGTTCATTAAGTTTGAGTAAAACAGGCACAGAGGTCTTAAGGAACTTGGCCAAATCCTCCACCTCATATATGGCTGAGCTGACATTTTTTAACTCACTCAGGTCAGCTACACATCAGGGGAGGTGGAGAGGCCACTAATTGATGCTGAGGGGTTAGCTAATTGTTAAGTGTTATTTTGTGTTGGGTCAAGGGTTGTTTTTTACTGAGGGTGCAGAGTTAGCATTCAGATGGGAGAAAAAATATCCATCTTTATTTCACTAACCTCTAAATGAAGTTTAGTATTTCCTCCCACCACGAATGTAGCGGCAAACCTCCGTAGTATTAGCCATGTCCGTTATCTAGGATGAAGTTCAGGACCAGCAGAGGAATTCAAGATGTGCCACCTCCAACTATGCTGCTTTGGCATATTGATAATGTTGAGCTTGAAAACCAGCAGGTGCAAAAAGGGCTCTCTGGCCTCTCCTTTTCTTCCTGAAAGCAGGGGATAAACTCCCAGGTGAAAGAGGCCCTCCCTGTACCAGGAGGAAAGAAGCAGTACTATCACCAAAGATGAGGAGGCCGAGAAAAATCTGTACAAATAGACCTTGTTAAAATATTTCACCTTCCTTTATGTTTTTATTTTAAAAATTTATTTATTTTTATTTTTGGCCGCGTTGGGTCTTTGTTGCTGTGCACGGGCTTCCTCTAGTTGCGTCGAACGGGGGCTACTCTTTGTCGCGGTGCGCGGGCTTCTCATTGCGGTAACTTTTGCTGCGGAGTGTGGGCTCTAGGCGCGCGGGCTTCGGTAGTTGTGGTGCACGGGCTTAGTTGCTCCGCGGCATGTGGGATCTTCCCGGGCCAGGGATCAAACCCGTGTCCCCTGCATTGGCAGGCGGATTCTTAACCACTGGGCCACCAGGGAAGTCCTCATCTTCCTTTAGTCTCCCCATAATTTTAGTTATTTTTCCATAACTGCTACTCTTTCTTCAACCTAGTATATAAGCACTAAGGCCTCGTCACTTCTTTGGGTCTTCATGTCCTTATGAGGAAATGTCACATAAAATTTTATTAAATCAATTTCTATGCTTTTCTCCTGTTTATCTTTTGTTGCAGAGTCCAGTTGAGAACCTAGAAGGGTAGAAGGAAAAAGCTTTTTTCCTAGATCTATCCCCTACATCTATCACAGAGAAAATGCCAGATGTTTTCATATTACATTACACTTGCTGCAGGTATCTTGAAATATTGTTTATGTTCCTCAGTGTCTCCAAATTATGGTAATTATTAGAACCACTGCTATATCTTATTAATTCATGGATAACAAAGAAGTTCATTTATTACTGAACTATCTATTCATTTAAAAAATATTTAATAGCTGTGTTTCAGTATGATAGGCTTCTGTTGCAATCCTATACATTTTATTTTATGCATTGAAAACTATTGTTCTGAGCAGGCGCCCATGGTCTCTGTTTTAGTGCTGTGCTTTCCATGTCCTGTCTTATTTAACTTTCAAAACAGCTTATTGAGGTTTGGGCTGTTATTTGCACCCTTTTTTGTGGAGGAGGATATTGAGGCTCAGACAGGTAACTTGGTCAAGGTCACCTACCTGGAGAGTTGGAGTCTGGATTTGAATGAGGCTGTTCCTACAAAGGGAAGTGATGGTGTTAACGGCTGAACCTGTTTAGAAGGATTCTCCAAAGACAGAGGCCAGGCACAGAGCAGGCACCAAGAGGAAGTCTGAGCAGTCCCTGCCTCTTCCCGACCTTCGCTGGCAGCTGCATCTGATTGGTGGATCCCATGTCACGTGCCTGTGCCCTGGCTGCAAGGGAGGCTGGGAAAGCGAGTCTAATAGTGGGAGGCTGGCTCTGCACCATAAAGTTGGGGACTCCTCAAAGCTGGAAGGAGGTTCAGAAGACAAAAACCAAACCAAACCAAACCCAAAACTAGTTCACTACAAACCCTAGCTATAGACCAGGCAGCCCAGGGGATGCAAACTTCTGGCAGCGCACAGGCTATGAGCTGTGGTTGGCAGATAATAGTAATTACAGCAATGGGCCAAGCAATATTCTAAGCACTTTACATGCAGTAACTTATTCTGTCTTCACAACCCTATGAGAGAGGTATTATCATTAGCATACCCATTTTACAGAGGTGGAAACTGAGGCTCAGAAAGGGGAGGTTGTTCCCTCTTAACCACCTGTAGTGTCATCCATTGAATGTACCTATCTTTTAAGTGGCTTGTGTACTCTCCAAGCCCTGCCACCCTCTATTGCCTGATACTGTTCCTAATTCATACATGCAGGCTGCCAGTCTGGGCTCTTTAGTTTTACATTTGAATTTCCCACCCCTGCCCAGTTCTCTGAGATTTTGGGGATAGAGATGAGGGGGAGAATGTCTTGCAGGTTCATCTGAGTGGTTCTTGACCAGAATCTCTGGCATTGAGTCCAGGCATCTATAATTTTTCAAAGCCCCAGAAGATTCTAGTGTGAGCAGGGCTGAGAACCTCTGGATTGCTTAAGGATCTTAGGCCGGCTTGTGTGATGAACCCCGGTTACACACTGTCCCCTCACTGGATTGGCTGTGTCTCTTTGCAAATGTGTACAGAGCAGGGGTCAAGTTAGGCACCGGGAGGCAGCGGTGGAGGTGAAGAGAGGCACAGCCGCTCACAGTGGGGTTGCTGGGGGGGTGGGGATAGGGAGTGAGAAGGCAGGAGGGGAGAGCATCCCAGACAGAGGGGACTCTGCACGCACGAAAGTCTGGGGTCAAGAGAACTTGGAGGGTTTGGGCATGAACTCTTATGCCATCAGCTGCCACTTGCCTGTGCCTGGCCCCCTCTCCCTCTAACTGCATGCCCGTGTTCCTGGTTGCAGACCCCTACGTGCCTGGAACTTCCAAGAGAGGATGGAGAAGTGAAAGAAGAGGAGGCTGGGGAGAGGAGCCGGGACCAGGCTGCGGAGGACTTGAGACCACCCTTAGAAGTTAGCCTGAGGGCCCTGGGGAGCTGGGTGTTTTATTTAGGACTTCTAAAAAGCATCTGGGCTCCCACAAGCTGGTAGATGTGGTGTGGAACAGCAGCTAAGGTCATCAGGTGTCCTGGTTTACTCAGGACTCTGAACTCTAAAGCCAGGAAAGTCCTGGGCAAACTGGGATGGTTGGTTGCCCTACTAGAAGCTAAGCGTCCCCTCACCTTTGTCTCTGCAGGACTCTGGTCCCACCAGTGTAGGTTTAGACCAGTGTTTCTCAAACTTCACCATGTACACAATCACCTGGATTCTTGTTGAAATGCAGACTCTGATTCCATAGGTCTGGGATGGTGCCTGAGAATATGCATTTCTAACAAGCATCCAGGGGGCACAGGTCCATGTTTGAGTAGCAAGGGTTGAGAGCACACTCAGGCTCACTGTAAACCAGCTACTTTGGATCACAAAGAGGAGAGAGAGGCTACGATCATCCAAAAGGCGCATCTATCTCCCAAGGCAAACGCAAACCAGTCCCCTCTCTAATGGGTTGCTCAGGCCCCACCCAGACAGCAGAAAAATTAGCTGCTGAATATATTTTTGTTTAAAATCCAATGCACAGCCCCCGCAGGCAGCACCCACCACAGGCACTGTCTACTTGGTTTGCTTTCCAATTATTGGGTCCCTCCTGCTTGGGTGCAGTGGGGCTGCATTTTGCATCTTTCTCTCCCCCTCTCTTTTACTTTTATCTCTCATACTTTTTACTCCACAGCAGCCTGGGTCAGTGTGCAAATGAAAGACCGTCCCCTGGAAAATGACAACTCTTGTTGGGCAGCCTGTTGGAAAGAGATTGAAATCAGTATTTTTTTTTCTCTGTCCTCCTGCGCAAGTAGATGTAGGTTTGTTGCAGTTGCTGGAAGGAACAACATTGACCTTTGAGCTTCTAGGAATGCTTTTTTGAAGAGTCTCTGTTATAGCACTGCCATCACCCCTGCTCCCTCTCGCTGCTGCTTACATAGAATGGCTCCAGGGCTGGGCAGTTCAGCACGGTGAAGCTGGGAGGTATGTGAATTTGGCAAGTTTTTTGTCCTAGCTGTAAATGGGGATAGTGACTGTGCCTGCTGAGCTGGGCATTCCCTGTTTGTTGGAAGCCCACCTGGAGCCTCTGTGCCATGACAGGGTCACGGAACAACACCAAGACAGCGCTGCAGGGCAGTACTGCGCCCAGGAAGCTGACTACATCTCTTCTGAGCTGTTTTGTAATTTTGTGCTTCTTCCTTGAAAAAGTACATGGGGGATCTGCCCCCTGTCCCCAGCTTAACCGTGTAAAACATCCTCTTCCCCCTCCCAAACCAAAACCTACGAATTGGGACTTTTTAACAACAGCCCCTGGCTGGTGGGAGAAAAAACAAAC
>NC_041227.1:10476686-10521204 GCF_002837175.3 Physeter macrocephalus | reverse complement strand
ACAAGGCTTCTTGCCCAGAAGAACACAGTGATAGATTAAATTGTGAAATATATTGTAGATGATTTAGGGGTACATTGTTAAGACTTGTCCATGCGGACCTCTGGGACACATAGGAAAGTTCAGGAAACTTCCTCCTTCATAGTTTCTTTTAATGGCTTGTTACATATTAGCTTGGCTTTGTTATTAGTACGGACTGAACCTACTCTAAGAAAAAACAATGATGTTTTGGCAACCTTTAGAATTATTTTAAAAGTACATATAGAAATATTAGGTACAATCTATTATGAATATCTTCTGAGGTTTTAGCTAAGCACCTGATGATGTAATCACTTAGGGTATATAAATCTGACTGTGAGAAAATAAAATATGAGACCATGCTTGCACATACACAGTGTTATTGATTTATTTAACCTCCCCTCGCCGACGCTGTCCATCCCTCGGGTATTCCTGGACCTGCAGGAGCTGGACTCCCGCACCTGTTGGCTCCCAGACCTATTCTCTGCCCTGAGAAGCTGACTGTTAGGGACTGCATCCCTTGGGCATCCTGTCTTCTGGCTTTGGGTTAGGTTTACAATGGGAGGTACCTGTAGAAGACAGGTGTTGTTATTTATTACCTGTTCCCTCCTTACTATAGGTTGCAGCTGTGCATTTCTGCGACCACAGCTCCTGCCAAGCGGATGCCGCTATAGCTCCGGCCCTGGGTTGTTTGCCAATTACTAATTATTGCTTCTCAGCTCCAAATTCACCCTTCAATACCTGCTCTGCCACGATGGAGAGCTCCTTTCCAGCATCTCCCCTTTGCAGTGAGTGCAATGTTAAGCTTTTTTCAGTAGAGGGCGCTACAGGGACACTGCTGGCTCTGCTTCTGTTTTTATCCGGCATTCACTTTTACTCCGTGAGGTGGAACACGTCTCCAGGACCTGGCCAATCAGAGCACCGCCTCCTCTTGGCCTCACTGATTTGACTCAGGGATGTGCAGGTGATCTAGGCTCCCAGGCAGGGTGAATCTCAGGGCTTATGGCAGGAGCTATCCCAAAGATACCTTGATCTTTCCTGTTAGACTTGAACTTGAGAAGATGAGAGGCTGGGCTGCTGCAGCCATGTTGTCACCAGGGAGGAAGAGTCTTGAGCTGCCAGGTAGAACAGGAGCATTCACCACAGGGATCGTGAGAGTGAAGCCGACAAGGTGGGGATTGTAAGAAGGGGAGAAACAGACTCCTCATGACACTGAGCTGTGACCTTGACTTTTCAGTGATGCGAGCCTATAAATGTCCTCTCTCCACATTCCTTCCTCCACCACCACGTTCCCTCCCACCCCCCTTAAGCCAGTTTGAGTTGGATTTTCTGCTATTTAGAAACATAGCAATCCTGCCTGATAGAAGATCTGTTGCCATTTTTACAAAATGGCTTTAGGAAAAGAACTATTTCTAAATATCTGCTCTTTGCCAGGCACTTTACTGCATTATCTCATTTAATCCTCTCGCCATCCCCTCACGGCCCTTGTAGGGTGGGAGGAAGTTGTGTTATCATTATCCCCATTTTCCAGATGAGGAAACAATGCTCAGGCAAGGTAAGTAACTAGTCAAGGCCACCCAGCCAGTCAGTGATGGAAGCAGATGACGGACCGTGCAGAGTGGAAGCCAGTTGTCCACCTTCTCAAGTGGCCAGAGCCGTGCATCACAAAAGAGGGGGTCCACACTGGCCAAGGAGGAGGGCAGGGGTGAAATACAGATCCCTGAGTAATTGTACAAAAATGCAGCTCCGGGATTCCCTGGTGGCGCAGTGGTTGAGAGCCCGCCTGCCGATGCAGGGGACGCGGGTTCGTGCCCCGGTCCGGGAAGATCCCACGTGCCGCGGAGCGGCTGGGCCCGTGAGCCGTGGCCGCTGAGCCTGCGCGTCCGGAGCCCGTGCTCCGCAACGGGAGAGGCCACAGCAGAGGGAGGCCCGCGTACCGCAAAAAAAAAAAAAAATAAAAAATAAATAAATAAAGCAGCTCCGCCACATTCATTCTCTGCTAACGAAAAGATCTCCAAATTGTGGTTCTGCCAAGTCTTTTGGAATGAAGTGTGAACGTGCATTTGTAATTAGCAGCCGTTGTGCAGGCAAATGAGAAAAGTGCGAAAAGTCCCTTGAAATGTTATAAAAAGTCAGGCAAAAGCATACCTCCATTACCTTGTGTATGCTATTAATTTATCAGTTCCTTTTCATTGTTGCTGGCTGAGTTTGGGGAGAATAATTAACAATAATAGCAATAGCTACTGTTTGTTGAGCACTGACTATGGGCCAGATTCTGTTCTTGGTGCTTTGTATTCTTTATTTCACTTAATCCTCATGTCATCCCAGTATGGTGGGTGTTACTGCTCCTTTTTTTTTTTTTTTTTTTTTACAGAGGATGAACTAGATGTTCTTTAACTTGCCCAGGGACACACAACAAGGCAGTGGCTTGTCAGGGAGTTGAACTTGAGATTCTCTGGCTCCAGAGCCCAAGTTCCTTCTGTTTGCCCTGGGACTTGCAGCACTTCCTGCTCCTTCAAGGTGTCCCACTCACATAAATTAAGAAAACCATATGGATTGACTCCTCTGAAGACCAGTGTTACTGGCTGGCTAGACTGCTAATTTCAGCTTGAAGATGCTCATATTGTTAAAGGGGTCTTGATAGATGCTAAACTTCACAGGACCCCTCCTAGACTTCTAATTCAGATTCAGGTATGTATCAGTCAGTTAAAATGACAGAAACCCAATTTATTGGATCACATGAATGAAAAGTCCAGGGGAAGGGATGGCTTCAGGCACTGCTGGTTCTAGGGATTCATTGTTGACATTAGAACCTAGTTTCTCTCTCTGCATCCTTTGGTTCTGTTTCCTCTGTATTGGCTCCGTTCTTTGGCTCCCATATGTACACCATTCAGATTTATATCCAGTGAGGAAGAGAGAGGTTCTTTGCTGATAGGGCCTATATAAATCCCAACATCCATTTGGAGGATGGAGTCCAGGATGTGGCAGCCCTAAGATGCTCTCAAGGACCCAGGTACTCACGTTCCTGTTCTAACATCCTTGGTACTTGGCTTATATCTTCAGAGTCACTTCACTGTCCAAGACAGCTGTTAGAGACCCAGCAATCAAATCTATGTTCCAGGAACAGGGAGAACAGAAGAAGGACCATTTTTCCCCTCTTCAGGAGCCTTTTCAAAGCCCCTACAAGACTTCACTTACATCTCATTGGCCAGAACATTTTAATTTGGCCCCATCTAGCTGCAAGGGAGGCTGGAAAATATAGCCTTTATCTCAGTGGCAGTGCACCTGGACAGAATTGGGGCTTGTTAGTGAGGAGGAAGGGGAGAATTGGTGGTAGATGAGCCACTAGGGCTTCTGTCCCAGTGGCCACTGCCAGATGCTGGGGGGATGGATGCTGGGGAGGCAGACTACAGGTGCCCACTAAACTTGGCAGTTAGGGTTCTGCTGGGGTCTAATAGCTCCTCTTCAGTGAAACAGATATTTCTGAAAGAGTTCTGGATTAGAGGTCAAAAGTTCTGATTGCTGATTCCAGCTCTGTTATTAACTGGCCATGCGGCCACATACACCTCATTTTGCCTCTTGTGTCTTAGCTTCTCCAAATGTAAAATGGGGACTATAGTCATATCAGAAGTCGGATATGCCTCTGCCTCTGAGAATGCCTGACTGACTAGCAGTATAGGGTGACCAACTCATCCTGGTTTTCCTGGGACTTTTCTGAGTTTAGCACTGAATGCTTAATGCTAAATGCAGCATCCTGGGAACACCCTGAGTTCTAGGCAAACTGGGATGATTGGTCATTCTAAGTAGCAGTAACTTAAATCAGAAAGGTGTTTATCATTCGGAGGTAGGTGTCTCTGGGTGAGTTCAGCAGCTTTACGATGTCTTTATGGACGGAAGCAGGCCCTTTGCATCTTTCAGATCCACCCTCCTTGGCAGGTTGGGTTTCCTTCCTCCGACTTGCCATCCCCTGGTCATGAGTATGGCTGCCCAGCTTTAGCACCTGTTGTCTTAGGTTGGCCTCCCTAGAAGCAGGGGGCTGAGATGGGGAATGAGGGGCATGTGCTCTATTGAGATGTGCTCTCAGGAGAAAGCTGCAATGGAGAAGGGAAGCAGGATTGGGCAGGGGAAAAGGTAAGCAAAGATGTGGTTTTGCCTGGAGTTTAGTTTCTGCCTGATCCCACAGGGAGCTCTGAAGCATGAACAGCATCACAGAACAAGTTCCGCCTTGAGGCAAGGGGCTGAGGACTTGCACCTGTGTCAGCCAGTCGTGGCCGTGAGCTGGCTTGGTGGGGTAGGGCTGTAACGTCGAAGGCATCTCTGGATGCTGTGATTCCCTGGAGAGGGGGCTGCCCTGAGTTATGACAACACAGCATCCGGCGGCTGGACAACTACAGCTTCTTCTACCCATGTCCTCACTCAACAGCATCCAGGGCAGGAAGGAGGAAAGAGGAGAAAAGTGCTTTCTCATATCAGAGGGAAAATCTCCCCAGCGACCTCAGACAGACTTCCTCTGGGGTCTCGTTTGCCAAAACTGGGTCACGTGCCCACCTCTGAAGACTCATTGCAAAGGGTGATGGGATTACCACGGTTGGCGTAAACCCTGGGACTGGGCAAACGGGACCTGCTGGTGGGGAAGACGGGGAACGGCTTTCACATGGGCAACTAGCAATGTCTGCCCCCAGCACTGCCTCAACTCTGGGGCTGTGGTGAGGTCCAAGCACCGATCGCAACTCTGTAGACACGAGCGGTTGTTACTTATTTTCCCTCTACCTCTTTCCCTGGTCCCTGCAGGCAAATAGGTTAGGCCTCCTTAACAGAGATGAGGCTACCCTCATAACTCTCCCAGATCCTTTGCTGAAGTTCTGGGCACACTTGGGCTCTTGCCTTGGGCACGTGGAGGAGGCTGGAGGGCCCATCCCAAGTCTCTGCCAGAAACCATAAATCTTAGTGTTTGGGGATGTGCTTTCAGCTGGGCCTTCCAATTTGTTCTCCTTCAAAAGCAAAGCACAGCCCAGCAGCCTGGAATGGGAAAGATTGAATAGCTGAGGGCAACAGAATAAAGGTATATATTTATTACTTTTGCCAGTTCCCTTCTCTTCCCCAGAACTGCCCCTAGGAACCTTGGTTGACTTTCACTGCTAAGTAATTTTTATGCCTGTTTCAAAAGCCTCTGAGCTCCTAAAATGAGGCATTTTCCATCCAATCTTTTTTATGGAGAAACAGCTTTTATCTATTTAGCAGCTATTCTGTTAAATGGGGTCACGTACCCACCTCCTTAGGCTTGTCCTTATTAAATGGACTTGTCATTTAGAGAATGAGTCTAAGGACTTTTTTTTTGTGTGTCCCACGTATATATAATAATAAACATGGTGGAATGCCAATAGCTACCAAGTAACCCAGACCTGGGACGTAGTCCTATTAGGTTCTTTTTGCCCCCTATTTTTAAAGGCAAGGCTAGTTGGTGGCTTTAAATTTATGACAACAAATTTATTTATTTGGACATTTCTAGGTCATTTGGGTAAATGGCACGTTCTTCTCAGAAAAGAAAATGAAAAAAATATTTCGGGCTCTGTTTTATGTTTTCAAACAAACTCCCACAGTATCCTTTTATACATTTAATTAAACATACATGGATGTTGATGGAGGACTAAATTTACACGGTGGAGGGACTTCCCTGGCGGTCCAGTGGTTAAGACTCTGCGCTCCCAATGCAGGGGGCATGGGTTTGATCCCTGGTTGGGGGAACTAAGGTCCTGCATACCATGCAGAGTGGCCAAAAAAATAAAATAAAATAAATAAATTCACATGGTGGAGATGGTTTCCAAGCAGAAATCATCGGGTGACCTGGGGGTGGGGGTGGGTTATTTGACTGCTTAATTGTGGTGCCCTTTTACAGGAATAGACTGTGATGAGAGCCATGCCACCATACGTATGAACAAATACGGTTGATACGTGTATGTATTTTGTAGGACTCTGTATAGAAGTAAGGGATCCACAGATTCATTTATTCAGCAAATATTTATTGAGCACCTACTACGTGCCAGGTGCTGTCGTAGACTGGGGATACTGCTGTGCAGGTCCCTGCCCTCATGCAGCTGACCATCTAGTGGAGAAAGAAAGCCCACGAGCAACAAATAGATGAGGTATTGGGTGATAATAAGGCTCGAAGGACGAAGCAGGTTAAGGGGCTGGGTGTTTTAAGTATAGATTTTATTATTATTCAGGTACGGCGAGGCCAACAGATCAGGAGACAATTGCCATTGAAAAGATAGTTTGTTATACTCATAGTTCCCAAGAGAAGGGGGCATGCCACATCGTGGGGGGACACATGGGGAAGCACAGGGCTGGTCAGAGGCAGAGGGAAGGGGTAACTGTGGGCAAGAACTTTACAGAGGTTTTTGAGGGAAGGAGTGGGCGAGGCAGGGTAAGCAGGCTTAGGATTGGCTAGTTTGAAAAATTTCAGCGAGCCCTGGGGCATAGGGCTGTGCTTGGTTGTCTGATCTGGCCCTGGGGTGATGAGGGCATGTGGACAGTGGCCTGGTGTGTGAGAGCCCAAAAAGGGAGGTGGAAGGAGGTGGCTAAGGGTATGGAATCCGGATTGGTTGGTTTGTATTTGCAAAGCACGCTTGCGGGTGAGTGGTTTACCGTCTCTAGGAACTGGCTGTCCCTGGAAGGAGCAGTCCTTGCAGGGTCTGCAAGGTCCCGGATGTCAAAGCATCAGAATACAGAAAAGAAAAGCCATGGTTAATACACTGGGGTCATGCTAGAAGTGTGGTCTTTTATACAGGCTGTGGGGAGGAGGTCAGATAAGGGCTCTCTGTTTAAGCGACATTTGAGCAGAGACCCTAATAAAGAGAGGGAGCACGTGGATATACCTTAGGGAAGAGTCTTCCAGGCAGAGGAAACAGCAAGTGCAAAGGCCCTGAGGAGGGACTGTATTTGGTCTGTTCATTGAATAAAGAGTTTGGTGTAGCTGAAGGGAGAGATGAGGAGGTGACAAGGACACCAGGTCAGGGAGCTGGGGCCGCAAGAGACACTGGCTTTGACTGAGTGGGATGGAATGTCACCAGGTTGGGGGAGACACTCTGTGCAGAGGATGAGTACGATCGGAGTTGCGTTTCAACAGGGTCCGTCTGGTGCTGTGCAGAGAACAGAGGGGAGGGGAAGCAGGAGAGCAGGGAAACCAAGGAGGAGGCTTCAGCAACAATCCACGTGGGAGAGGATGGGGGCTGGACCACTGGAGGAGGTTAAGTGGCCAGATTCCTGATATAAGTTAACAGGACTGGATGGAGAGATAGCAGAACCAGTGTTAGGAGGAATACTATTTTTTTTTTCCTGGAGGAAAATATATGTGAGGCCGTTTTAGCAAATGTAAATCTGAGTGAAAATCATGCTTCCTTTAGCTGATGTCTTTTTTTCTTTTTCTTTTTCTTTTTTGGCTGTGCAGCTTGCAGGATCTTAGTTCCCCAACCAGGGATCCAGCTCAGGTCCTGGCAGTGAAAGCACCGAGTCCTAACCACTGGACCACCAGGGAATTCCCAGTTGATGTCGTTCTCCATGCTCCTACAGCTCCCTGAGCCTGCACCCCCATCATCCCACGTGTGCAGAAATCTTTTATTCACGTGTCTTTTTCTCCATTAAATAATAAGCACCTCTGGGGCAGGGACTGAGTCCAGTTCTGTTGTTTTATTGTTTTGTCCCCAGCTGCTCTGAGAGGGCCTGGCTCAGAGTAAGGTCTCTGGAAACGTTTGTTCAAAGAGTGTCAACTTTGCAGATCTGAGTTTTCTCCGTAGGAGGAAGGATTCTCGCAGTGGGGCCACGTGCCCACAGGCTCCCTCGACATCTGGTGGGATGTCCAGGGCTTCCCCACCTCTGGGCTTTGCACTGGCTGTCCCCTCTGCTTGGATGGCTGCCCCTTCCCCTCCTCCCGGTCCCCATTTCAATGTCACCTACTCAGAAAGTCCTTCCTTGACTCTCTTCAGGGGCTGCTCTCCACCTCTCCTCTGGCCCCAGTCGCTGTCTGCCAGGTCACCCTGTGCTCACCAACATCAAAAATTATTTTCTTCAATTTGCATTTCACTGTCTCTCTCTCCCCATCACTGTGTGGGCCCCATGAGGGCAGGGGCCTGGTTCTCAAATGTTCACTGGGGTAGCAGGGGGGGGGTTGGTGGCCATTCGGATCCCCTCCAGTGGGAAGGGTGCCAATGCCCAGCAGCTGCGGTGCCAGGTGCTAAAGGCTCCCACCTGTGCTTCCTGGGGGACTGGCTTGGCTGGCTGGAACTGTCCTGCAGGATATGGCAGGGGTGTCCAGTCAGGACCGGAACTAAAGAGAGGTATGTGGGTCAGAGTTACGCAATTGCAAAGGCAGATCCTGTCTTTATTTTGTTCATCATGGGTTTTTAGCATTAGTCTTGATTTTTGAAAAATATTGCATTGAAATAGGATTTATCTTGATTACTAAGGTTTTTTTTTTTTTTTTGACTCCCCCTTAAATTCTGTGCCTGAGATGAGAGGTCCCAGCCCTCCTCAGAGGTGGGCTGAGAATCTGTACTGTGAAATCAGCCTTTCCCAATCCCCACTGGGAGTCTTAGGGAAGCCCTGAGCTCAACTGTAGATGGGGGATGTCCATGGGACCTAAAAAATAAGACAAGTTTGGGAAAGGTCTGCTTTGCCGTTTCCCCTAGAGCAGTGCTTTCCACTCACCGTGACTTTCACCGCACGCAGTTAGCGGCCTGTAGCGGGCTCAAAAGGGAGGTCCCCTTAGCACCGTGGGAAGAATTGTGCCCCCAACTTCCATCAGAACAGCCCTTATTCAGTCCAATTTTTAGCTGGGCTTCTTTATCAGATTTCATATTGCTAAAAAAGAGTGGACAAGCCACGATGGTCAAGGTCGATGATGGTCCTAGAAGTGGCTAGTTAGGTGTCCTGAGGCCTCCGGATTCTTAATTAGGGCAAAGGATCCTCAAGCACCACTCTGGGCGTGAAGGTCAGTATCTCGAGCCCCTTTGTCCCTCAAGGGAGGTCTTGAGAGGTGCCTGCGTCTGGGCCTCCACCTCAGCCACCAGCACAGATGAGAATCTGGGCAAGAAGATGCCAGAAACCTGGACCCTCAGTGACCCCACCTCCTCCTCTGCCCTCGGTGTGGTGGGCGCGCGACTCCCCTCCCAGCGTGGCCCGTTCTGGGCTCCCCCCACCTCAAATGGTATTTGCTTTCCCCTCCCTGGAGTTTTAAAGGCTCTTTGTGTGTCACGTTTCTGCCTGTTTTGCGTTTTCAATTGTCTTCCGTTCTCTCTTAGCCACTTCGGAGGGGGGAAAGGTTCATTCCATAAATCTAAGGTATTATCACGGTGACAGCAGTGCCTGATCTCTATGACACCCACCGGGCTCGGGAAGGTAGAGCTAATTAGTTGGAACACTTACTTTTCAGGCGTGAGTCACTGGAAGCAGGTGTCGGGGGAGGCTTTAACGAGGCCCTCGTGACTGGCATGATATTTCCAGTCGGCATCACTGCGTGTACAGTGTGCAGAGGTAGCCCTGCCCCTGCCTCCCCACCGGGTGAGTGAGAGAGAGAGAGAGAGAGAGAGAGAGAGAGAGAGAGAGAGAGAGAGAGAGGTGCTCGGACGTCCCGTTTTCCAATGTTAAAAGCAAAAGCCTTTCTACTTTCTGGCCCTTTTTCTTGCTTCCCCTCCGTCTTTCATTCATTCCACAAATGTCTGTTGAGTACCTGCTGGCTGCCGGGCCCTGTGCTAGCTGTTGGAAGTCAGCCGTGAGCTCTATCGCTGAATTCCTGCCACGATAGCACTGACCTCCTTGGGCGGGAGACAGACCATAAGTGAGGAGCGGAGAAATAAACAAGGCAATTCCCGAGGCCGACAAGTGTCTGGAGAAGATAAGCTGGGTGAGACAGACTGCGTGGGTCCCCTGCGTGCTGGAGTGGATTCTGTAGGCAAGTGGTCAGGAAGGTGATGGGAGGAGCCAGCTCTGCAGCGTTCGGCGGGAAGGGCGTTCCCGGCGGAGGGATCTGAATGTATGAAGGCCCAGGGCGGGAAATGGGCTGGGTGCTTCTAAAGAGCAAGTTTGGAGGCCAGCGTAGTTGGATGGAGTGAGCGAAAGAGAGACACGTGGGAAATGGGGCCGGAGAGGGCAGCAGGCCCAGGCAATGCCGGGCATTTGCGCTTTGTTCTCAGCCTGCTGGATGCCGCTGTGTGTTTAGGCAGGACAGTGTTGGGACCAGATTTGTTTTAGAGCTTGCTTTCCGCAGCTGGCCGAGGGGAGGGGCCGGGGCCAAGGCAGCAGGCATTTGGGGTGGAGAAGCCAGCGATGCTGCGGTATCTGTGAGGCGGAAGGCAGGCGTGTGACCGCCACCTGGGCGCCAAGCCCCCTCTCCAGACTGGCACCGAGGGGCTCTGAACTCTGCGAGCAGAGTAAATCTGGTGGGCTGCCCTGGGGCTCCCTCTCTACCTGGCACCATCCACGCTGCATGAGATCGGGAGGTGTTCCTGGTCGGGTGGGTGCTCTGTAGGTCTTTGAGGGGCCCAGGGAGGCCTTTGGGGGCTTCAGACTATGCTCTCAGATGGCCCAGAAAACTGTGGTCCACCTTCCCAAAGCATCAACCTAATGTCATCTAGGTTTACGTTTAGATTCAGATAAACGGTCTGAAGCATTTTTTTTTTTTTTTTTTCAAAAAATAAACGAGGCATAGAATTGAAAAATCCACACTGTTTTTTTAAAAGAGAAAATGAAGTGATTTCACCTTTGTAGTCAGCAATGCTGACTTGGTATCTACTTGGCTGTTAGGGGTGCCTTGGGGAGAAAGTTTGAGAAACAGGCCTTAAGGTGCAAAAGAGGAGAACAGCAGATAGGAGAGAAGGAAAAAGGAGGGAAAGAGAGGCCTGGAGGTGGGAGGAACCAAAGAGATAGAAGAGTGAGGGACTGCGGGCTTCACCAGCAGTTTCCCAAAGGTACCTGCCCCGTTTTCCTCCAACCCCACGGGGACCCCACCAGGCATGAAGGACCCAAGGAGACAGGCCCTTTTACTTCTGGTTCCCACACTGGCTGGCCTTGCTGGGAAGCGCCGTTTCCTCTCTTAAGAGAGCTCCATGGAAGGCTTTTTCTCTCTGTTTCACCGGTTTTCTGTAATTGCTCATGATCCATGCTAAAGACAGACGTGTAGCTGCTGCTGTTGGTGTGTTTTCTCTAGGCAGCCCCAGAAAGCAAGTCTTTGCTGGGCGTGTTATTTACACGGTGGAAAGAACAAGCCATTTCCTTACTAGGGAGACAGGCATGGGGGCTGGGGCGGGCGGGGGCGCCGACAGGGCCGTGCGCTGGGCTTCCCCTCTGGACTCTGGGGGCCAGGGAGCCCCTGCGGATGGGTGCCGGGACATCCTCCCCGGGGCGTGGCTCGGTCACTCCTAGGCCGGGGCTGCGCTCAGAAGCAGCACGTGCCTTCGAAGGCTTCTGTAGTGACGGCGATGGCTTCAGGCCTCCGAGGGCGGGCAGGGCTGGGGGTGTCCCGGCGGCGGCGGCGGCGGCGGCGGGGCGTGTCCTCTGGGCTCAGTTGTCGTCTCTGGTGTCTGAGGAGGCACTTCCAAACAAGACGGCACTGTCGCGGGACACGCTGCTCAGCCGCGACTTGGTTCTGATGAGGAACTGGGTCCTCCGGAACATCACCCTCTCTTGCTCCTGCTTGAGCTCCAGGTAGGAGCGGGAGAAGGTGTGGAAGATGGAGGTCACGGGGAAGGCCATGAGGAGGATGCCGCTGAGGATGCTGCTGAGCGCCACCACCTGGCCGGGCGTGCTCCTGGGTACCATGTCGCCATAGCCCACGGTCGTCATGGTGATGACAGCCCACCAGTAGCAGGCGGGGATGCTGGTGAACTCGGGGCTCTCGGCCATCTCGTTCTCGACGACGTAGAGGAGGGGGGCAAAGAGGGCGACGGCCACGCAGAGGAAGAGCAGCAGGAGCCCGAACTCGCGGGTGCAGCGGCGGGCCGTGAGCCCCAGCGTCTGCAGCCCCAGCGAGTGGCGGGCCAGGCGCATGACGTATAGGATGCGCAGGGCCCGCAGGACCCGCAGCACCAGCCCCACCTTGTCCAGGTAGCTGTTGCCCGTGCCGGGCTTGCGGCGGTCCGCGGCGGCGCCGTCCACCAGCAGGGTGATGTAGTAGGGCAGGATGGCCACCATGTCAATCAGCGTCAGCGGGCTCCGCAGGAAGGCAAACTTGCTGGGCGCCTGGATGAGCCGCAGGAGGAACTCGAGGGAGAACCAGCCCACACACACAGACTCCACGATGAAGATGTTGTGGCACATCGGAGAGCACTGGCCCTGGGAGAGAGGGGAGAGGTCAGCGGTCCCACCAGCAAGGGGCACGGGGCTCTGCCCCGGCTGGGCTACCCGGGTGCAAGGTGGTCTGGGCATGATGCCTGTCCCTGTCCTGCGGCCCCGAGTCCTCTCTCTCTCTGCTTATGCTCACTCCCTGGTTGATCCCGTGCAGACCTAGGGCTTGAAGTACCATCTCCACACGGACCATTCCTGATCTCTCTCTAGCCCAGACCTCGCCCCTGAACTCCAGACCCCACACGGGCTGCCTCCTGGGATGTCTGACCGGTGTCTCCAACTCATCATGTCCCGAAACGGGTTCCTGATTTCTTTCTTCGTAACATTTCTTTTTATTGAGATGTAACTGACATATAACGTGGTGTACAAACTTAAGGTGTACAATGAGTTGATTTGATATATTTATATATTGCGATATGAATAATTATCGTTCCGTTTATTGTGTTGAGAACATTTAAGATCGAGTCTCTCTGGGCTCCTGATTGCCTGCACACCTGCCCACCTGTGGGTTCCCTTTTTAGCGATCAGCAGTCCCATTTTTCCGCGTGCTCAGGACAGACTTGGCCTCATCCTGACGCCTCCCCTGTAATCCTCGCGAAATCCCACTGGTGCTTCATTTAAAATGATTCCAGAGTCAAAGCACTTCTCACTCTGTGCACTGCCCCACCTGGGTCCAGCCGCCGCCCCCTCTGACTTGCACAGTTGCAGGCACCTCCTCCCTGGGCTCCCTGGTCCCTGCAGTCCATTTCGCACACACAGCCAGAGGGACTCAGAACATGAATCGGATCCTGTCCCTCCTTACTGAGCGTCCTCCATGGCTCAGAGAGATGGCTCAAGTCCCCCAGGAGCACAGGTGGCCAAGCCACCACCTCTCCCACTTCCTTGCCCCCTGCCTGCCTCGCTCACCTGCTCCAGCCCCACGGGCCTCCTCACTGCTCCTCCAACACCCCAGGCTCACCCCCAGCTCAGCGTTGACTTTTCTTGACTTTCCCTGCAGGATTCCTCTTCCCCCAGACACCCGTATCGCTCTGCCCTCCCTTCCTCCAGCTCTTTGCTTCCATATCACCTTCCCAGGGAGGGCTTTTGGGACCTTCCCTGTTTAAATGACCCCCCCCCCCGGCTTTGTCCGGTACCCCGATTCCCCTTATCTTGCTCTATTTGATCGTAATGCTCATCGTCTTTTAATATGCTCAATAAGTTACTTATTTACCATGTTTATCGTCTGTCTCAGCCCTGCCTGCCTGCCCCACTGCCCCAGGAGACTGTAGCCCCACAGGGCAGGACAGTTTGTGTATTGTTCACTCTCAGGACCCCAGTGCCTGGAAAGGCCCAGCACGTGCCCAGTGATCAATTCATATTTGTTACCAGGATGGACGGAGGAGCCCTGGCCTGGTGTTTAGACGGGGTGTCAGGTGAAGGCCAGGCAGGCAAAGGGAAAACGGCGGAGGTGGCCCAGGTGGGGTGGAGGCCTGCTGGGGAGCGCAGCCATCTTGCTCATCGCCCCCTGATGGCTGTCCCAGGAGAATTCAGTCTTGAGGCTGCCTCACCGAATTCTTCAAGAGAAGCTGGATATTTGGAGTTTTACATGAAATCTCCTGGGTTTTAAATGTTGTGACAATTCAATACAAAGAAAGCACTCCATGGTTCACTCAAACACATCTGTGCGCCGCATCTGTCACGTGGGCTGCCGGCTCGTTGCTCTGGTCTGCAATACAACTGAACGGTGGACCGTCCCCAGTGGGTTTGGACCTCAACCTCAAAGGGGCCTTTGGCAGAGAGGGAAGGCACAAATGCTTCTACCTGGGGCATCTTGTCGGTTCCCGGGCACAGCTGGGTTCTACCAGACCTGCTCTGCTAGCTCTTTCTCTAGGAATACGTGAGAGGCTGGAGAGATGAATTAGTACTTGGTGAGGCTTTGAGGTCTCAGACCTCTGGGACAGGAAGCCCCCTCCTCCGGGAAGCCTTCCTGGAGTGCTTCCCCTCCAAGAATCCCCAGCACAGTTGGTGGTCCTCTCACAAGAGCCCCCTTGGCTTGTGTGTCATACTTATGGTCACGGGGCTGTCACCTAGACTTGAGCTCCCTGAATCTGGAGACCCACTCTGGTCATCCTGTCCGGCCTGTGGAGCCTGAATACAGTAGGCACTCAAACGTGTACTCAGGTGAAACAGTGAACCCCACTGGTCCCCCAAATGAAGTAGAAGAACAGCATTTGTACTGAGTCATGAAAAAGGCCGGGTATTTTTTTTTTCAAGCAAGTATCAGAAGTTGAATAAAACTGTGGCTTTGTTAGTATTTTCCTGATAAAATCAGTATGGTGTACGTTGGAGCCAAGAAGAAATCTACACTAAACACAGGTGCTTCCAGACAGGTCTTAAATGACGGGCATTTCCTCTTTTCTTGGTAGGCACGTATAATCCTCATAGTGGGCACTTCCTGCACGCACAGTCGCCAGGCAATGTTCCAATCACTTCCCGTAGACCCATTCACTGAACCCTCAAGTGCTGTGAGGTGAGCCTGTTCACAGCCTCTTGGACATGTAGGGAAACTGAGGCACAGAGAGGTTAAGTAACTTGCCTACAGTTACACAGCCAGAGTGGACGAAGTGGGATTCAAATTCAGGCCGTCTGGCTCTAGCCCTGCCCCCTTCATCACTACCCCTTATACTTCTCAAAAGTTCATTTTACTGGTTGAGTGCTGTTTTCTTGACACTGGTTTTAAAAATTCAATGTATTAAAAAAGAAGTGCCAGAAACTCCCTGTGAGTTATAAATGCAACACTATTGCTACTTTTCCCATAATATATGTGTGAGGAAAAACCCTCACATGGTGAGTGGTTCTAATGTCTGATCAGAGAGTTCACGTAAAGCCCCTAGCACATGCAGGGTACACAGCCAGTGCTCAATAAATGCTGGCTGGCATGATATTTATGTTGAGTTCCTACCGCCATACTACCTATTTCTCCAATGCCTACACCATTTGCACCATCTGAACCTTTTGGTCTGTCTTGAGACTTGCTTCCAGAACCCCTATGTATGGGGAAAGGGCCCCAACTCAAAGGCTGAGGGTCTCATACATAAGGAGGCTGAACTGTGGGGCTAGATGAGGTCCCAGGCTGCCATGTGGCACCCATACTTCCATTTTTAAGAACCGGACAAGGGACTCAGTCAGACCTGCGTCTGGGCAGGCTGCTTTGCCTCAGTGTTCTCAGCTGTCAAGTGGGTGTGAGAACACCTCCCATACCAGGATGCTGGAACATTCGCTGAGAAGATAAGACGCAGGCAGAGTGGCAGCCCAGCCCTTGGCTCCTAGTAGCCGCTGGCTAAGTGAGTGGTATCCCTGAGAATTGGACACACACCCCGTCAGGCCCTGGAGTAAACACTTTATGGGAATTCTCTTATTTAACAGAAAGAAATGCTCACTATTTGAGGTCATGTGTACACACACACATCTATCAATAAAAATCAAATTCGGAACCCAAAAAAGCTTTCTGGGATATTTTCATGCAACGGAATTAGGAAGGCTGAGAAAGGATGCAAGTTGGTGAAATAAATTTTGATGGTATACGTCATGTGCTTAGCTTGGGGCCAGGTACATCATAAATCACATCATCCATCCATCCATCCATCCATCCATCCATCCAGCAGAGAGTGGCTGAGTGCCTCCTCCCTGCTGGACAATGTTGGGGGGGGCGGGGCACAGCGCAGACCTGTACAGGCATGGAGCTTGTGTTTGAACGTGGAGACGGGCAACACACATGTAAGCACACTTATAAACGTATGTGAGCACAATGATGGACTGGGGTGCTGCTCAGCCAGTGCACTCAGGGAAGACCTCCTGGAGGAGGTGACAGTGCAGGTGAGAAGGCTGTGCACTTCTGGGAGGAGAGTGGTCCTGGGCTCTTACCTTCTCCTCCTCCTCCCTCAGGCTGGGTAAGGTGCTGATGGAGAGGTTGACGGCGGTGACGGTGACAAAGAGCACCGACAGGCAGGCGAACACCTTGCCGGGCAGCCCTGAGTGCGGCCTCTCTACCATGTCGCGCAGTCTCCGCATGCAGCGGCCCAGGCGGCCCTCGCCCTCCGTGGGGCCCTCGCTGTCGTGGTCCTCGCTGTCCAGCGGGTCGTCCTCATCCTCCCGCTCCACCATCTCGGCGAACTCCTCGATCTTCTGCAGGTAGCGGCGCTTGCAGCAGCCGTCCAGGTGGTCCTCGGCGATGCCCCAGTAGAGCAGCTCCTCCTGGAAGGACAGGGCGCACATCTCCCGCAGCAGACGCAGCTTGCCAGCCCGCAGGAAGGTCAGGATGGTGCCGAAGGCCCCCGGGTTGCGGTCGAAGAAGAACTCATTGCAGGTGACGTCGTAGTCATCGCACACGTTGAGGATGTCGTCGAAGTTGGTGCAGGCCTTGAGCTGGCCCAGCCGCGTTAGCGGGAACTCCTCCAGCGTGGTCCAGGGCAGCGAGTACTTGATGCCGCCCACGTTGATGATGATCTGGCGCCTGCGGTCCTCTGGCTGGCCGCCCTGGTGGGGCTCGTCTTGTGGCCGCAGCCGCTGGGCTCGGCGGTAGAAGACGCCCTTGAGTGATTGGCTTTGGGGGAAGAAGGCCGGGTGGAAGGAGGCATCGGAGGCGCAGCTCAGCGCGCTGTAGTCGTAATCAGAATTGTCTCCCGGTAAGAGGGTCATTTTGGGCCTTCACATCCCTCTCGGGCCTGGGGGGAGAGGGGAGGAAAGACCCACAGTGACTCCTGAGTCTCCCCGGATGACGCTGATTCTGCAGATGTTTGCTGATATGGACTGAATTGTGTTCCCCCAAATTCACAGGGGGAAGCCCTAACCTCCAATGGGTTGGTATTAGGAGGTGGGGCCTTTGGGGGGTGATTAGGTTTAGATGAAGTCATGAGGGTGGAGCCCCCGTGGTGGGATTAGTGCCCTTATAAGTAGAGGAAGAGACACTAGAGGTCCCATGTGAGGGCACAGTGAGAAGGCAGCCACCTGCAAGTCAGGAAGAGAGCCCCCATCAGAACCCAACCATGCTGGCACCCTGATCTCAGACTCCCAGCCTCCAGAACTGTAAGTAATAAATGTCTGTCTGCTGTTGTGGTTACGAGCATAGATTTTGGAGCCACGTGGCCTGGGCAAGTTACTCAACCTCAATGTGTTTCAATTCCTCATCTGTAAAATGGGTATGACCATATGATCTACTTCACAGGATTACTGAGAGGATTCAATGAATTATGTACTGTCTAAGACCCCTTAATACAGCGCCTGGGACATGGTAGGTACTCAATACTTGCTGTCTACTATTATTTTAAAAATTATTTTATTTTATTTATTTTTTGGCCGTACAACGTGGCTTGCAGGATCTCAGTTCCCTAACCAGGGATTGAACCCGGGCCATGGCAGTGAAAGCCTGGAATCCTAACCACTAGGCCACCAGAGAACTCCCACTGTCTACTGTATTAGTATTTAACTCAAATGGACACCTTGTATTCCTTCCATACATGGAAAACTGATATCACTTGCCATAAATCAGGGTCAATGTCCAAAAAATGCACAGTTGTCACAACAGTGCCATGTTTGCTCATATATCAGTAAACATTATCTTGAGGATACAGGAATGAATTGGACAGGCATGCTCACTCCTCCAGAAAGCCCTCCTTGGCTCTTCCAGCTAAATCGAATGTCAGCCCCCCGCTCCCCACCATTTATCTTCACTGCACTTGTCACCTGTTTTCGAATGATCTGTGTGCAAGCCTGGCTCCTTAGTAGACTGCTTGCTCCCTGGGGGAAGAGTGTGCTTTACTCATCTCTGGATCTCTGTGCCCAGCGGTGTAAAAGCTCCAAGAAATGCTCAACAAATGAGTACGTTTCCTGTTGCTGAGGCCAACACGATGAGGGCACTTCTGAGAAACTGAGGTCGAAATCTCAGCTTCTATAGACTTCTTCCTTCCCCCCTCAAAGCTAAGGGTTTGTGCCACTAGAATGAGATCGCTTATTCATTCATAGCTCGTGGGCTGCATTTGGTTCACAAATATTTTGCCTGGCTTGGAGAAGATTTTGAAAATGGGGACATTTCATGTAAAAATTCGTATATCTTGGTCTCTTTTGAAAAATCAGACTATCTGGTAATATTTGGCCCAAATTCCAGCTGAGAAATGACTGCCCCCTTTAGGCAGGGCATGAATGCTACAATCTACCACAGTCCCTACCCCTCCCTGTTGTCTTCCTAACACCCGCTTTACTTCTCTCATGTAAGTTTCCTTCCTGGCCCCTGTAGGCATCTGAGTTTGAGACCCCTAGATGACAGCAACAGAGCTCTCCAGAATTCAGCTGATCTAGGGAAAAGCAGTAAGAGTCTAATACTTCGCTTTTCAAAATCACCATTCCTCCCCCCAGCTCAATTCCCCATGGATGCAAGTGGTACCAGCAAAGCCTATCAATTACAAATGGAAACCTATTTCCGATACCTGAGCGTCCATCTGTGCTACGGACATGTTCAGGGGAAACACACGCGGGTGCACACACATACACGCAGCCCTGCGTGGACGAGAAGCAGTGTTTAACAGGAGCCACGGCGGTTTCCACATCTGAAAGGGGCGCCTTCCTAACAGAAATTCTTTCACAAAAGCAAATCATCACTCCCCTCTTTTATCTTTGGGGCAAGCTATAGTTTCACAGATCAGGTTTTGGAAAACTAGCGTACACCCGTGTTTGAAAAAAATGATTTGATTTTAAAGAGTTTAGTGTTTTTAACTTCACCTAAAATTGGAACTCATCTCCTCAGGCAAAGCCTGCCAGAATCCCTTGAAGGAGAAAGATCGCTTTTAAGTGCGACCGCTTTTCAGCTCTGCTGCTTTATCTTTGCCACTAAAGACAAGAGGGAAAACGACATTCTGTTTGGCAAGAATAGTGATGAAGGCAAAGGAATATTCCTCTCATCCTGCAAGCCCTGGAGAGCTCTTGTGAAACCCCACATCTGTAATCACTTCTCTTCTTGCAGAATTTCTTCTTTCAACCCTCCTCGATTTCCCTCCAGCAGAAAGCTCCCCCAATTAACGATGCCTCATTTTTTTTCTCTCATGACCCATGTCAATTGTGAGTTAAAGCCTCAGCCTCCTGTGTGGAAAGTTGTCCTGTCTCAGAGACTTGTTAGTAATGGAGAGGGGAGAAAAAGCATGCTTCGTTCGGGCTGCTTGTATGCAGGGGGCCAGAGGGCCCTGGGGAGGCCCAGATGCTGGAATTTGCTAAGCGAGGGGTGGGCACACTTCTCCTGAGCCTTTGGTCTTGGGGTTACCCAGTCTGATGGGTGTGGGGTGACAGTTCTGCACGCTGGAGTCTCGGGTGAGGATCATAGATCAAACAGGCTCCAAAGTCCTGCTTCTGGGATATAATGCTTTTCACCCAGCCTGATACCCTCACAAAAAGGCTGATCTAACACCTACAGTGTTAGGTCTGTCAGTTCTCGAACATGGTGAAATTCAATGATTTTGCCTCTTAGGATCTATATGTCTACTTGGGAAGAGGAAGCCATTTGAGAAAGGGGCTCCGATGGTGGGGATGATGAGGAGGAGTCCTGAGGGAGCTGTCATTCATTCAGTCAACACTTATCATGTGTCGGACTGGGCTAGGTCTGGAGGCACAGCAGAGGACAAGACAGACCCAGCCCTGTCCTCACGGAGGTGACGTTCTAGTGGGGGAGACAGTCTCTAAATAAGTACACAGGCTGTAGTGAGTGTTGTGACGAAAACAGAACAAGGTGACAGATGGGAAATGACTGGGGGTCAATGTTAGCTGGAGGGCTAACCCAGGAGGGCTTCTCGGAGGAGGGGACCCTGGGGGCAGAGCCAGCCCTGGGAGGACCTGGGGGAGGGTGTCTCAGGTGGTGGGAATGGGAAGAGCCTGCTCCCCGACCTGGGGATGGGCTCGGATGATCAAAAACCAAAGTGAAGCCCGAGTGGCTGGGCAGAGTTGAGTGACGGGAAGGTAGAAGATGTGTGTGGGGGCATCGGCAGGCATCAGACGGAACTGGGGTTTATTCCTCGTGGGCGAGGCATCCTCAGAAGATTCAGGCTGGGTTGGGGAGAGCAGGCTGGAAGCCCCTGTAGTCATTCTGGAAAGAGACCATCGAGGTTTGGATCAGTGGAGGGGTCTGGAGAATTGGATGGATTTGGGGTGGACTTTGGTGGAAGAGCTGACAGGACCTGCTGCAGGACTGGAGTGTGGTGAGGGGGAAAGACTAGGCTGCAGGATGATTCCAGTGGTGCCATTCACCCAGGTGACCGATAGGTGGTGCTGTGATGAGGCCTGAGTTAGAGGCAGCCTTTCCTGGCTGTGGGATGATGGACAGGAGAGGGTGTGGGCAAATCAGGGAGAGAGAGCAGGGATGGGGGCCTCGCACATGGATGGATGGGTGGTGTCAGACCACCAAAGCTGACCTGATGATCATGCGTGGTCGGGGAGGGGATGGTATTAGCTGGTAGCTTTGACCTGGCTGGGCTGAGGTGGGCAGGAGGGCCAGGCTAGCAGCGATATGGCGAAGCCCAGAAGCCCTGTGCTCAGTGCCCGCCGCCCAGCACCCACTTCCCTGCTGAAGCTGCATTCCACCCCAGGCCCGAGTGGTCAGTGTGGGTAGACACCACTAGGGGGGCTGTGGTAGGCAGAATAATCCCCCCAATCCCCACCCTGCCCCGCCCAAAAGATGTCCATGTCCTTATCCGAACCCCTAGAACCTCTGAATATGTTAGATTATGTGGCAAGCAGGAATCAAGCTTACAGATGGAAATAAGGTTGCTAATCAGCTTGCTTTGAGGTGGGAAGATTTTCCTGGATTCTCTGGGGCCTCCACGCAACCACAAGAGTCCTTAAAAGATGGCAGAGTGAGGTAGGAGGGTGCATCAGAGTGATGCAACGCTGCGAGAAAGACCCGACTGGCCAATGGTGGCTTTGAAGATGGAAGGGGCCATGGGCCAAGGAAAGCAGGCAGCCTCTGGAAGCCAACACAGGCAAAGAATGGACTCTCCCCTAGACCCTCCAGAAGGGAACGCAGCCTGCCCACACCTTTATTTTAGTCCTGTAATGCCCATTTGAGACCTCTCTTCTCCAGAAGTGTGAGGTAGTAAGTTCGTGGGTTTTAAAATTATTAATTTTTTTTTGGAGTATAGTTGATTTACAATGCTGTGAAGTTCGTGTTGTTTTAAACCACTCAGTTTGTGGTGATCTGTTACAGTAGCAATAGGAGGCAAATACAGGGGATGTTGAGAAAAAGCTGGTTAGACTCCAGCTTGGGGGGCAACTTGCTGACTACCCCAAGACGGGGAAGCAGAAGAGCCCACTAGCTCTGAAGTCTGAACATCTGGGTTCAAGCCCAGTCACTCTGTGACTTTGGAAAAGTCATGTCCTGCCTCTGAGATGCAGTTTCCTTCTCTGTCAAATGCGAATATGAGTTGCTCCAACTTCCCTGAGTTATGCTGAGGACTAAAGCAGATTTCACGGGTGATGTGCTTGGCCCAGTGCCTGACACCCTGTGGCCCCTCAGTGAGCCTGCCGTATTATTATTAGCTATGAAGCGGGTTGGTGGTCCTCCCCCTCCACCAGCCAACTGTGACTCCTTTCCTGACCTGATCAAGCAGGACTGGAACCCAGCCTTGTCTGACCCCCAGAGCCCGTTGCTGGAGGGAGTGCAGTCTGGTATAGCCTCTGGGAAAGCCATCAGGGGTACTGAGGGGAATGTATCTTATGACCCAGGAAACCCACTCTTTGGTGTATTCCCCAGACCTGGGTCCATAGGGGTCGTGATAGACATTGTCTGTAATATATTATTTACACTCAAATAGTTGACTCAGCGTCTGCTTCTGGAGACTCACATCTAAGCGGGGAACAAGGCACAAGAATGTGCAGCTTGTGTTGCTTTGGTGCTAGGAGGTCTCCCACCGTCCCTCCCAGGGGGGAAATGAACAAGCGACGCAGATGGCGGATGCCTGGAGGTTGCACAGGAATTAGAAGCAACGGACTAGATGTAGGTTTAGCAACACATTTAGATCTTAAAAACATGGTGCCGAGTGGAAAAAGAAACAGAAGTTTACAGCACTATGCTATTTATGTAAATGAACACACACACAACATTACATATTTTACAAAGACTTGAGCACATGTGAGGACCTCTGTCAACCACAGGGAGGGTGCCTGGGAAGGCAGGGGGAGCGGAATAAGCATGGGGATTGGAATGAAGGGAACAGTGACTCAGGTGGCCTGGCACAGGCCAGTGATGAAGAGTGGTATGAGGTACAGTGTGGTTAGCACAACCCTGGGTTTTAATCCAGGTTTTAGAAAAAAGAAGAATACGAAAAACATCAAGCCACTGCGTTCGGAATCTCCCCGGACTCAGTGGAGTTAGATTCCCAGGCCCCTCCCCAGAGCCTCTCCATCAGAATCCCCAAGGGAGAGGCCCAGGAACTGGCATTTTCGAAGGCTCCCTGAGAGCCTGCTGACGTTTGAGAGAGAGGAAAGGGAGGGGCCAGGAAAGCCTGCAGACCCTCTAGCTGCTCTGGGCTTTGGCAGGAAGCCCCCTGCCCAACTGCTCAATCTCCTTGGGGTTCTGGAAGGCTCTGTGGATCCCACGCTAGGGGAGCTTCACTGGAGAAGCGGA
Source organism: Physeter macrocephalus (assembly GCF_002837175.3). NCBI lineage: Eukaryota > Metazoa > Chordata > Mammalia > Artiodactyla > Physeteridae > Physeter > Physeter macrocephalus. Next base: position 10,498,214 of record NC_041227.1, on the reverse strand, counting down.
GACCCTCTGTTTAGAGAGAAAAACCTTGTGCACTGGGGCTGCCTTGATCAAATGCCCCTTTGTGAGCCCACAGATCCGATGACACTCCCCATGCAATTTCTTTTCCTTCTTCCTGGGAGAAAGATGAAGTTCATGAGCTATGATGGAGGGCTGAGTATACATTTCCAAAGAGAAATGACCATTGAAGCCAGGAGGAGTTCTGAGGGGCAGCCCCCACCCCACCATGAGGCTGCTCTGTGGTCAGCATCTGACTGAGGGTGGGCTGCAGGGCCTGGGGGGTAGGACTCAGGCGTGGGGAGCAGGATGGGAGGAAGGTCTAAGTCAGGCTTGCCTGGCTGTTACTCCTGCTTTTGTTAATACCCATTCGGCCTGATACAGCCGTCTGCACCTACTGAGGCGCCGGCCCTCTTCTGGGCCTGTTCCCCCCTATAAAGTGGGGATAAGTGTGCCGACCTTACCGGGCTGTTATGAGGATGTGGTGGATGGAGGTTTGCTGCAGGTATGATCACTGTCACTTGATCTCTTATCCCCACGGCCGCATCCCATCAAGGACAGGAAGGATTCCACAAACTGTTATGTGCCGATCCCAACTGCTAAGACACCTCTTGGGTCTCTCCAGGGTTTTGACAAACTGCTGTCCTCTCTCGACTCCACTCTTCCAGTCCTAGGCCTGTCCCTCTTCTGAGCAGGAGGGGGGAATGCAGAGAGAGCACCAACCACTCACAGTGCTGTAGCAACACACGTCACAGCCTCCCATAATCACACACCAGGCGCCAGGCGCTGTGGAAGAGCCTTAACTGTGCGAGCCCACGTCCTTCCCTAAGAGGCAGGTGTTACTATCAACACCCCCATTTTACAGATGAGGAAATTGAGGCTTTGAGAAGTGAAAACTCATGACTCTGGTGATGAAACCAGACTCCAAATAGGTCTGTGGGATTCTGAGCAAACCTCTTTGACTCTGCATTTTACTGGGCCCCTGCATTGCTCATTCCTGGTGGGGCGGGGAGGGTGTCCAGCACCAGGAACAAGCCAGGGACGGGGTCTCTCGTCTCTATTTTCTATGCACACGCTTTTGAAAAGTGTTTGCGGATGGGGAGAAGCAGGCAACTGCCCATAGCTGGGGAAACATCTTTATTCCTACTGCGTATTTGCACAAGAGCAGAGTAAGAAATCAACAAAACTCCTGCTTGCGTCAAGTTCTCAGTTGCCATTTTGGTCTCTGGGCAGAACTCTCCTATGGTGGAGACAGGCACCAGCCAGGGGTGAGGGTGTGGCCTCTGGACCACGCTGCCTGGCTCACCATTTACCACCTGTGCAGCCTTCCGCAAATAACTTCACCTCTCTGTGCTTGAGCGTCCTCAGCTGTAAAGTGGGGGTAATCATCGCACTCTCCTCCTAAGTGCTTGGAGCCATGCCTGGCACATTAGAAGGGCTCTGTGCTTGCTAGAATGGCTTCTGCACAGCACGCTTGGCACCTCCCCTGCCCGCTCCTCCCCTCGCATTTCCTTTCTCAGAGGAGGAACGTGAAGCAGACAACTCCTTCCAGAGGGCTGGACCTCAGTGCCGGCTCTCCATCTCACCTGGCACTGAAGTCAAGTCACTCGCTTGGCTGGGCCTCAGTTTCCCCGTCAGCAATGTAAACTGATGGGCACGTTCCTGTGCTTGGAGAATAGTGGCCTCCCAAAGATGCCCATGTCCCAAGCCCTGCATGGAACCTATGAATATGTTACCTAACATGGCAAAAGAGATTATGCTGCTGTGATTAAACCGAGGGCCTTGAGATGGGGAGATGACCCTGGATCGACTGGTGGGCCCAATGTCACACAAGGGTCCTTATAAGAGGGAGGCAGGAGGATCAGAGTCAGAGAAAGAGATGTGATGACAGGAGCAGAGGTTGGAATGATGAGAAGCCAGGAGCCAAGGAGGCAGGCAGCCCCCAGCAGCTGGGAAAGGCAGAAACGGATTCTCCCCCCAGAAGGAACACAGCTCTGCTGCCCCCTTGATGTTAGCCCAATGAGACGCATTTGGACTTCTGATCCCCCCAAACTGTAAGATAATAAATGTGTTGCTTTCGGCCACTAAATTGGTGGTAATAGGTGGCAGTAAGAAATGAACCAAGTGCAATGCAACTCTCTTAAAAAAAAAAAAAAGCAGTTTTTCCTGAGCTCCTCGGTCTTTGGTTTCTTTCCGCCCACCCCGCTCCACACCTGCCAACTTGTGTGATCCCCTGACCCTGAGCGGGTGTCGAGGGCACCCCCACTGATCTCTCCAGGCGGCCCTTCCCCTGCCGGGGCAGCTTCATCGGTCAGGGTTAGGGCTCCTGGCTGGGCTGACGCAGAGATGGGTCACGCCGCATTAATCCTCAATTAACACGTTAATCAAAACAGATCCAGCCATTAGGCTGGCCCAGGTCCTGGCATGCTGGATCTCTGTGAGATGCTGTGCCCGCGTGGGGAATCCATCTTCCTTGGTTCCCTCCTGTCCTCGCTCGTTACAATCCAACCAGGCTGGACCTCAGCCCTGCTTCCTGCGAGCTGGGGCCCAAGTCACTGGGGTGGGGGGGATATTTGCTGGGAGCTGGGCTCTTTCCCCCACCCCACCACCCCCAAAGAGAGAACATGCCGGAGACGCCCCTCCCCCCAGACACAGGCAGCCTCTGGAGCCTCCCTACTCTGCTTCTAGCAAAGTAACAGTTTGCCTTCTACCAGGAGGGGCTTTGGGGTGGGAGCCGGAAGGTCCGTTCCTCTTTGCCTCCTTGCAGCCCCCCAATTTGGGAACGCAGGCGTAAGCAGAGGTACAGGCTTGGAGAGCAGTGAGGACCTTGGGGCAGCAGGAAGGGGACACCGGCTTAAGCAATCCCTCGTTTCTTATTCCTTAGCAAGTGTTGAGGCCGCGTGTCTGTGGTCAGCCGTGGCGGGGAAGGGAGGAAGGAACGAGGGAGAGCATGGCGTGCCCGCCCGCCTGGGGAGACGCAGGTGTGAGGCTGTGACCACAGGGCAGGGGAAGAGCTGAGGCACCATTCGGATCCTATCTGGAGCACATTCGCTCCATGTTCTGACTTAGTCAGTCAAATACTGGCTGCTCTGGAACAAAAATGGCCAGCGGGGATTGAGTGCTTGCAGCTAGACTTTCTTACCTCCCCCTTTATATTAATTCTCTTTAGAGTGGCTTCTCCAGCCGCCATTTTCCACCCAGGGGCTCCATCTCTGGGTTTAATGAGCCAACCAAGAGTGGATTCCCAGACCCTATTATCTTTGGCAACCGGAAATGTTGACTCTTCCTCACGTGTTCGGAAGGGGGATGTGGAGAAAAGACGGCCCAGGCAAGACACCTTTTAGGGGTCCAGGGGGTTAATTCCTTAGTCTCGGTTTGAGTCTCTCAGCCCTACATCCAGGACACATCTCTCTGCTCTTCTGTTCCCTGGGGCATCTCCCTCATCTCTTGCCAGAGCCCAGCTGTGTGGCTGGTGCAGAGGATTCAGAATGGCAGGAGCTTAGCCCCCAGATCTGCCCCAATCATACTCCAGGACTCCCCCGGCCTGGGTTCTCGAGGCTTGGGACAGGAATCCGGGCTGTCTTGTTTCTAGCACACTCACAGTACCCTGTGGGTTTGGAGTGGGTCCCACGACAGACATCTTTCCACCGGAATGGGCTGGCTTAGGGAATGACTGGTGAGGGCAACCCCCAGGGGCCATCCTCACCTGTCTTTCAGACACACCCTCCCTCCCTCCCCGCTCGGCAGGTGCCTCTGCAGAGCTCTAAGACACAGGACACAGGGTCAAGCTCCCTGGCTCCAGCAGTGGGGCTGGGGCTCCAGCAGTGCCAAATCTGCCTTGGAAATGTGCTCCGGGGGGGCTCCCTGAAGTGACTCTGACTGCAGTCATGTGTGTGGGTATCAAACACACCCTAGTGAATAAACCTCTGCTTAGATTCATAGAGTCAGAAGCAGCCCCTCCCCCATGAACACACACACAATGAATCAGAGCAGTTCCTACTCTCTCCTCCCACCTCCCCTGCATTTGTCTTGAAGGGTCAGCAAACAGGGTCTCTGTGTCCGTCTCGTTCTCCTTGGTGACTTTGGTGCCTGGCACCCTGTATGTACTTAAGAAGAGCAAGTGCTTAAGAAAATGATGCCTGCTGAATGGACAACTTAACTAATACACCCCATCGGTGGGAGCCTCCCTTCATCGGTATGGTTAGATCAGTGTTTCTCAGCCCCCCTTCTCCACTACCACCCTCCCCTAAAGAGCTTTTTAAAGACCTTTTCTTCTTATCCAACAACCTATTCCGGCCTCCCCCCCTCCCCTTGAGAATGAATGCAGTAGGCGAACCAAGGAAAGGCCGTTCTGCAACCTGTCCAGTGACATTCTGCCTACACACATGGGGAGGGGGGATGCTCTCCAAGCTGCAAGCTGGCTTCCATCCTCTCCTGCCCCCAGCCCATCCCTCTCCTTCACGGTTCTCTCCTCAGCACAGTGCCTCAATAACTGTTAAATGAATGAAATAATGAACGTGGGGCACTTGGCATGGTGAGCTGTGCGCAGTAGGTGCTCAACCAATCTTTGTCCAATCCGTGAATGAATGAATGAACTTCTCTCTTTTCCTTCCTCATCCGAAGACTCCAATCCATGCAGGCTGAGCCCCTTCTGGGTAGGGAGCCCCGGAGGCTGAGGAGTCCCCAGAGCCCAGCACACAGTGGGCGCTCAATAAAAGCTTGTGGCGCTAATGAGTGACTCAATAAAGCCCACTGACGGGAGGCTCCCTTCGGTGCTAAAGATGGAGTGAATAAGCGAGCGACAGACGCCCCCCTACCACCTCCCCCCAACACTCCCTCCTCCCTGGATCCTCCAGCGAGACGGCGAGAAACCTCTGCCACAGCCGGGATGTGCCCCCCCCCCGCCCTGTCACTTCGCACCCCGGGGAACCCCGGGAAGAAAAGAAGCTGGACCCGCACCATGACCGTGGCGAGCGCGCTCCACCCCACCGCCCGCTGCTGCTCCCAGGTCCTCGGTCGTCCCGGCCGCCCCCCTCAGTGGCTTTCGGGGTCCCCTCTGGGGCGCCGGGGCCACGGCCACGTGCATCTCCCCCCACCGGAGCCCGAGTCCGCCAGTCCGGCGGTGCTCGGAGAGGCTGCAGCGCGCCAAGTTCCCACCTCAAGTTCGCGGCACAGCGTCCCCACCGCGGAGTTGGCCGGGCCGCGGCTCGTCGGCGGGTCCCGGCGAGAACACGACCAGGGGCTGGAAGCCACCCGCGCCACCTCCCGGAGCTGCCGGCAAACTTCGGCCCCCGGGCCCCGCTCGGCTCCGGCACTCGGACCCAGGGCCACCCGCCTCTGCCTCCCGGTCCCCGCCGGGTTCCGAGTGCGCTGGGAGCGCAGCTCGGCAGTCGCCGAGGGAGGGAGGGAGCGGGGCGGGAGGCGGGCCGGAGGGAGGGGCGGCGCTCGGGGCGGGGAGCGCGGGCGGCGGCGGGGAAAGCGTGGGCCACGCGGCGCCGACCCCAGGCGTCCGGGCGGCCCAGGGCCGAGCCCGGCCCCTCGGATGGGCAGCGCTCCGCTGGGCGCCTTCCCGAGCCCCTGCCCGGACCGCACGCGCCGAGCGCCCAGCCGCCGCCCTCTCCCCTTTCCCCGCCCTCCCGCCCGCGCCCCTCCGCCCGCCTGCCCTCGTGGTCCCCGCGCTCCGCTGCCCTCGGGATGCACTCGACCCGCCGCGCGCCAGCCTCCTGGGGTCAGGTGCTTCTCCCGGAGGTTCGAGTGCCCGCTGGCCCTGGACCCTTCGCGTCACTGCCCCAGGCGCCAACGTGCCACGTAAAGTCTCCACGCTCCGCTGCCCCGGTGCCGCACGCACCACGCGCCCGGTCTTGTGCTTCTCCCTGGAGGTCCGAGTGCGCCGTTGCCCTTGGGCCCCTCGTGCCACTGCGGGCCAGGGACTTGGCACGCGCCTTGCGGCAACTTCCTAGGGACAGCACGTGCCGCGCCAGGTGCTTTTCCCTCCAAGTCCCTGTGCGCCACCGCCCCGGAGTCCGCGTGGCCCAGCTGCCAGCACCCCCAGCCGACGCGGGGCACTCGGACCGGGTCCTGGGGTCCCGAGCCGGCTGAGAGCGACGCCTCGCCTCGGAATTGGTAGGAGTCGCGCTCTTGCTGGGGGTTGGGTTGGAGGGCTCTGCCCGAGAGAGGGCGTCACCGCAGAGCCGGCCTTTTAGGCCTTTTAGGGTCACTGGCCTCGCAGCCCGCTTTCCTCTTTTCCTTCCAGTCTCTACCGCCCTTTCTCACCATCAGAGAACCCAGCAAGGCCGTGAAGGAACCCTGCCCTGAGCCCGGCCTGTGGCTGCTCTTTCTGGGACTGCACGAAGAGGAATAGGGTTAGGGTGTCACGGCTCACCGGTGCCGCAGAGGCCACCGCCACAAGGAGCTGCCCCCAAGAACTCACTTTCTGTTGGGAGAGAGGCAGAACCAGCAAAGCCGCTGAGGCGCAAGATTGGAGGCTCTGAGAAGGGCAGGGAGGAAGCCCGAGCAGGTGGTGGGGCTACAGAGTGAGGGGAGAGACTGCTTTAGCTAGAGCTAGGGGGAGGCGACATTTACACTGAGCCCTGAACAAGGAGAAGCAGCCCATCTTTGGAAGATCTGGGAAGAGAGCTTTCCCGGTAAGATGGAACCGCAAAGACAATGGCCCCGAAGCCCGGGAGAGAGAGGTGTGTTTGAGGGGCAGCAGGGACACTGGAGAGGAGTATTGGGGGGGCGTGTAGGAAAGGAGGTCTGCCTGGCTCTGTGGGCTTTGCTGCTCAGGTGGTCCCTGGAGTGCACTTGGAGAAACACAGCTCTATGTGGTGGATGAGGCCCCTGCCTTCCTCTCCCTTCTGAAAATTGGCGTTTATATCTTTTTTCCTTGCTTATTTTCTGTCTCCCCACTAGACATCAAGCTCCATCAGGGCCAGGATTATGTGCTATCCTCCTAGCATCTTCCACACTGTCTGGCACAGACAGACCAGGCTTCTGAAATAGTTGTTGGAGGGATACTCAGGACAGTCCCATAGGATAGAGTTGATCATCTCAGTGAGACGTAGGTCTTGCTGAAGACCACAGGATAAAGATGGAGAGCGGGAGTTCTCAAACTTACTGTGCATCGGAATCCACTGGAGGGCTTGTTAAAGCCCAGGTGGTTGGCGCCCCACCCCCACCCCCACCCCCCGCTGAGGTTTTGTTTCAGTGGGTTTGGGGTGGGGCCTTCCAAGCAAGTTCCCTGCTGCTACCGCTGCTGATGGGGTCGATGCTGGCCTGGGGATCACGCTTTGAGAACCTGCTGAAGACTTGAAACTCAACCCAGCTGTGTCTGACTTCAAAGTTCATGTGAGCTACCAGATCCACTGGGGTGGGAGGGTGGGGAGACTCAAGCCTTGCTTTCTGTTGTGTAGGATCAGCTGGGCCTTATGAGCACCTCCGTGGAGGGGCTGTCCCCGTCAGAACACTGTGAGCCGGAGGCAGATGTTGGGGTGACCTGTGGATAGAGGACCCGAGACACTGGTGGAGACCACAGTAAGAACGATTCCTCCCTCCCACCCCCCATCCACCCCACAGGCACAGACTGGCTTGCTGGGCCTAGGAGTTAAATTACTGCCTGATCTTATCCCTGACTTGTGCTAAACTATGGCCAATAAAATTCTTTTAAATCCTTTTAAGGAATTCCCTTGGCAGTTCCTCCCTCCCTTTGGAGCCTTCCAGATTTTCAGCTCTTCTTTTTGTATCTTCATTTTCCTCCTGAGAAGCATTCCTTCCCAAGCTGTTGTGTGGAATGGATGTTGATGATGCCTGGAGAGTTTCCTGAAAAGATAGAAGTGGCCTGTGTTTGCTGAGCACCTACTAGGTGCCAGGCAGGTTGCTGGGTGATTTGTGGATGTCAGAGGCAAAAACTGGGCCAGTCGGTGGGCTCTGGCTCGCAGACCTGCTTTATTTGGCCCTTCTGGGTTGACATTTTTTTTTTTTTTTTTAATTTTGAATTAGTTGGTCAGCCTGTAAAAATCAGGAGATTTCACATAATTTTTTTTTCTTTTGAAACACTGGGAGGTCTGGCTTGACATCCCCCATGAGAGCAGTGTGCTGGTGTTGGGTTGTGCCCTGCCCCCTTTGCCTGTGGTTTGCCCCTCAGCCCCCATCATGTCCTTTAAGTTACCCCCGGACCCCTGGAAGCATGAGTTGCTATCGTCTCGTCTCAGTAAATTGTCTAGGGCCACCCAGTAAATGGCAAAACTGTATCTGAATCCAGGCCTGGCTGACCTAAAAGCCCAAGCTTGTCACTAAAAAACAAGCTGCTATTAGAACCAGGGGCAAGAGGAAGATGTGGCGTCTCTGGCCCCAAGGAAATACCTTAAAAGGGAGTTACGGTCTGCGGTTTAAGGATATGCTTTCCTTCCCATTCATAACCCACTGTCAGTAAGTCATAAAGTTCTGGGTTGTTTTTCCATGGCAGGAAGGGTTACCCAGAGCTGTCCAAACTTTTTAATCCATCCTGCCCCTTGAGGTGAAAAAGCTAAGATTTGCAAGACAATTGGTTAGAATGAGGAGGGGGGTGTCTAGGAAGGGGGGTGGCGGGTGGAATTTTCTCCCTGAGCTCTCCTGGCAGGGGGTCAAGCTGGGTGTCCCTGGCACACAGCTTGTTGCAGGAAAAATGCTGCCCTGAAAGTTGGGGTGGGGATGGGGGTCGGGGTGGCATTCACCTGCCATCTCTCCTAGCACTCTGCCTCTTTTCTGTGCCTCAGACACCCCGAGCAAGCCACGTCCTGGGAATTCCCTGGCAGGGAATTTTTGAAGTTTCCTGAGTGATTCTAAAGTGCAGAGGTTGAGGGAATTCCCTGGCGGTCCAGTGGTTAGGACTCTGCGGTCTCACTGCCGAGGGCCCAGGTTCAATCCCTTGTCAGGGAGCTAAGATCCTGGCGTGATCTCCCTATAGGTTTCCACACGACCATTTCCTCCGCGTCTTAGTCAGTTGTCACCTCGGGGCTCCTAGTCTAGGCTGGGATCAGGGTGCAGTGGAGGAGGCTGAGGCACACGAGGGTACAGCTTTAAGTCTTTGTTTTAAAAGTTGCTGTGTTGCTTATCATGGATTTGTATTGCACTGATTTTGAGTTTTAAAAAATATGGCATCAAAATGCTACTTACCTTGATTACGGAGCTTTTTAGCGTCCTTATATTTTGCTACCCGGGCGAGTGGGCCTCACCTGCCTCACCCTAGTCCCAGCTCTGTTCCTGGTCTAGAGTGTTCTGGAATGGGAGTCAGGAGAGCTAAGCTCTGGTCCAGCCTGTGCCCCTAGACTCGCTGTGTGACTGGACACAAGTCCCCTAGGTGCCCTGAGCCTCTCAGCTGCACCATCTGTCCAGGGAAGGGCTTAAAATAATGTTAGTTAATTTTAATTTTTTTTTTTTTTTTTTTTTTTTTTTTTTTTTTTTGCGGTACGCGGGCCTCTCACTGTTGTGGCTTCTCCCGTTGTGGAGCACAGGCTCCGGACGCGCAGGCTCAGCGGCCACGGCTCACGGGCCCAGCCGCTCCGCGGCAATGTGGGATCTTCCCGGACCGGGGCACGAACCCGCGTCCCCTGCATCGGCAGGTGGACTCTCAACCACTGCGCCATCAGGGAAGCCCTAATTTTTTATAATACATTAATTCTAGAATGATCCAAGACACCCACTGGAGCTTTGATAGGTTGTGCATCGTGTCTATCTCCTGGGGGCTTTGGGGTGTAGTAAGCCTCACTGACTCTGGTCTTTATGGGACGACACTGTCCTTTTCCCGACACCCCACGCGGGGTGTTTCTCTGTACAAACACCGGGTCTTCATGGCTGCTGCGTGCAGTGAGCACTGATGCCTTTGCTCATTTTCCCTGAGGGAAATGTTCAGTTCTGGAAGTGTGGGCATGCACCCTATTCTTTGATGTCTTGCTTCTTGTTCTTTGGTTTCATTCAGTGGATCATGTGACACACATTCATTACGGACCTTCTATACGCCCAGCACATAGAAGTCACATTTCCAGCTTTAGAAGAGCTTAGTTCTAGTGAAGGAGGATGCATGTAAGCAGATCATGTGTTGAGCGAGGTCTGCACGGGGTAGAGGACTTCCAGCTAAGACCACATCCAGGGAACTGGGCACTGTCCTTTCTCCTGGGAGGAGCCTGCATCCTTGGTGCTATCTCCAGGTGCCACCAGCCCAGAGCAGTGTACAATTACCTTCCTAGTAGAATCCTCTGGAGAGTGATGCTGTGTGATATTTTGCATCCACACTTGAACAGGCAAAGCTCTGAGTTAGAGCTTTCAATTCCTCCTAATTCCCCATCTCCTTCCATCCCTCCTCTGGACTGTGCTTTGTTCTTCAGTTTTTCCTGGTCCGACAGCCCCCAAAACCCATTTCAAAGCCAACCTCCTTCTTTTAGCTTTCCTCCACAGCTCCAGCCCTCAGGGGACTCTTTCCTTTACTCTTTTCCAAAACCTTTATCAACTAATAGGCGCTCTGCCTGGAGCTGAATTAAGATCTATCTCGAGTTCCTTGTGACTTCAGCCCAGCCAGGATTCTGATTCTTGGCAGGGAGAGGGCAATTGCCCAACAGCCAGTAACAGCTGGGAGGGCTCTGCCCCTCAAGTCAGTGGGTACAAACAGATGAATCTTGCTAGGACTTCCATATTTTACAAATAATGAATTTTGTGCCAATATTTGAACATCAGGAGATCTCACATAAAAATCTGGATTGCTGGCTTCCCTGGAAAACTAAAAGATGTGCCATCCATGGACCTACCTTCCTCCCTGGCAAAAATTGGCTAGAGCTGGTAGCAGCTTTTTCCTTCAGATGGGACATGGGTTCTCTAGTTTGCCACAGTCCTCACTACTCCTTGATGTCTAACCCTGGGCTCCCTTTACTCATTTGTTATACCTTCCTGGCCCCTGTAGGCATTTGAGATTTTAACCCTTGATTTCAAATGTCTTTTCCTCTAAGAGGAGGGACAGTTCATCAGAGCGCTGTGCACTGGCAGAGGCTTAGCAAGGCTCAGAGGGAGGTTGGGTGTCATTGCTAAAGCGTGTTGGGTTGATGGGGGAGGGGAGAGTCAGGAGATTGTTTGCTATGAATCCAGGGTGTAGATTCTTAGTATCACTGAGCTTAGATGGGTGTTAAACTTGGCTGGTACTATGTTGCTTTACCTGTACATATAGAGACATATTTAACATGACTACAAAACAATGTAAAAATTAAAGTAAACTAACTTATTGAGGGCACTTACTATGTGCCAGAAACTGTACTCAGATTTTTACATTGAATTCTCATAATAACTCTGCGTGGTCAGTACTATTGTTTCCCCCATTTTAGAGGCAAGGGAACGGATAAGTAACTTGCTCAGGATGACACGGCCAGAAAACAGTGTCCACAGATGACCCTGGAACCTCGAGCTTAGCAGGACTGGAGGTGCCGGTAGATGATGGTTTTTAAAAATCATTGTCTTCTCTATGTTGCCTCATTTCCTGGGATTGGAACCTGCAGGCCTCCTGCTGGGAGGCTGTCAGCTTTGAGGCTCCTTTCCCTGGCACAGGGTTGGAGTTAGCCAGCAGCCCTGCAGGTCAGTTCCTGGAGGCTCTTTGATCTGGAGAAATGCAGGAGGATAAGACTTTACCGAGAGGAGGATGGGGTGGGGGTGGGGGTAGGGCAGGGGCCCTGTCATCCCGGCCCGGGTCCCCTCAGACAGCCCCTGGATCCCAGAAACGCAGGCCCCGCCAGCCGGCCCTGGGGCGTGAGCTCATTCCTCCAGTGTCCCCACATCTGAGGTCAGTGCCCCGTTGCACTGCTCTCAGCATCCATCTTTCTGCAGTGGAAGATTTTAGTGCCCTTGTCGTTACTTTGCGTTGCTTCTGGGCTGCGTTCCCTCTTATTTCATTTTCATCTGAAATCCTGAGCTCACCTTCCTCGGAGCTGATGGGACCATTTATTTCCAAGGCTGCAGCCAGTCGGAGGGTGGCCGACAGCTAAGTGGAGTACTCTGTCTGGGTTTTTGCCACCTTGTTTTGTCCTGTAGACAGGGATGGGAGACAAGAGAACGTCTTTATTTTGCAGCAGCAAAGCTGTCAGAACCTTAGAGCCTCAGTGCTTATCCCCTTTGCCCCAGAGGACACTGCCTTGGTGGAATCTGTCCCTCGGTCTTTTATCCTTTCGGACTCAAAAGCTTGGGAGAGCACAGCATGGGCTTTGCAAGTGTCCAGTCAGATACTCCTGGATTGTCATAGTTGGAATGGCTCCGAGAGACTGTTTTCAGACCTTCTCTCAGTGTTCTGATAATGAAACAAAGCCCAGAGAGGGCAAGAGATTTGCGGAGATTGCACAGCAAGTTGAGTGGCAGAGCAAGACTGACAGGCTCCAGCTCTTTTACATTATACGCGCCGGCCTCTTCAGAATCTCAGGCCAAACCTCAAAAGGTCCCTTCCCTATGCACCAACCGTCTGGAAAGCTCTGCCGCCAGCCCTTCATGGGGCTGCTCCTCCTCTTCCTTCGGTTTTAGCTCAGATGTTTCTTCCTCAGAGAGACTGCCTCTGAGGTCTTCATCTAGAGCAACCCCTCTCCCACATCACATTCTTTCACAGCCTCTATTTTCTTGTCCTCAAGAGCTCTGATCCGTATCCCAGTTGATCTCCTATCAGAGTTTCATTTACATTTTTATTGTCTCTCCCACCAGAATGCAAGCTCCCTGGGGGCAGGGACCATGTCTGTTGTCTGTTTTATTTACCACTCTCTCTCAAGCACCTGTCACACCAGGGGTGCTCGGTAACTATATTTAGAAGGAAGGAATAAACCTATGCAGGTGGATTTCAGGGACTTCAACTGATCCTTAAACAAAGGAAACCGTTTTCAGTAAGCGATGAAGATTTAAACGTCTGCGGAATCACTTTCATTTGCTTTAGGTTAAGATTTTATTTGTGGAAACAAAGTCCACTCCTAAAAGTGCTTCAAGAGCATATATCTAGCCTCACTTTTACTGGTTCATTTGACACTATTTTCTCAGCTCCGGGTCTGTGCCACGCCCTGTGCAAGGTGCTGGGGGTGCAGAGACAAGGAGAAGCCGGGGTTCACCAGGATTCTTCTCAAACTGGCCTCCCCACAAAGGAGAAGCCACTGGTTCACGTGGTTGAAAAGTCGAGGGCTCGGTCTGCCTGACTCCAAAGCCCATGTTCTTTAAAAGCTACGTAGACAATGATGGTGTAATTGACATAGGGTGAAATGCTGCAGATCATAAGTGTGTGGTTTGATCAGTCTTGACAAATGCATGCACCTGCATAAGTCACACACCTGTCAAGGAACAGAGAGTTTCCATTACCCCAGGTAGTTCCCTCCCCTTTCCTATCAGGCCCCCCTCCCCCAAACCTGCCACCCCAGGGGCCACCACTGTTCCCATTTCCTTCACTGTAGATTAGCTTTGTGTCTTCTGGAATTCCGCGTGAGTGGAACCATACGGAGTGTACTCTTGTGTCTGCCTTCTTTGGCTCCGCATAAAGTTCAGTGCTCAGCTTTGAACTTGGCGTGTTGCTGCAAATATCACTAGTTTGTTCTTTTTCATTCCTGAGTAGTGTTCTGTTGCACAGATGCACCACATTTTTTTTTTTTTTTTTTTTTTTTTTGCGGTACGCAGGCCTCTCACTGGTGTGGCGTCTCCCATTGCGGAGCACAGGCTCCGGACGCGCAGGCTCAGCGGCCACGGCTCACGGGCCCAGCCGCTCCGCGGCATGTGGGATCCTCCCGGACCGGGGCACGAACCCGCGTCCCCTGCATCGGCAGGTGGACTCTCAACCACTGCGCCACCAGGGAAGCCCCAGGATGCACCACATTTTGTTGCTCTGTTCCCCTGTTGATGGACATTTGGGTGTTCCCAGTTAGGGACTTCTGTGGATAAAGCTGCTATGAATGTTCTCGTACACGTCTTTCTGTGGACATGTGCACCCATTTTTAGTAGATTACTAGCAGTGAACTTGCTGGGTGAAAAATCCCACATCCTCATTTACAATGATAGACTACCTCCCTGTGCTAGGGTCTTCTGTCTGGAGGTGTGACCCCGTTGTGAACTGTGTGAAGGCCCAGCGCATTATTATTTGAGGCACTCTGCTTAGTAGCTCGTCCACAGCCAGCGCTGATGAGTAGGTTGAGGGGTGAGTCTTTTTTGGATTGCTAGTTGTTTGGAGATAATCCTCCTGGGTGTCTTGTGTTTCTGCGTGTCTTGTAAGCAGAGGCACAAACTATTTTCCTTCAGACCGCATTTTAGAGGATGTTTGTGTTGGGAAAAGTTTTGGAAGATAGAGATAGTGTTTCTTTCCGGAGCAAAGGACAAGCATGTTTACTGTCCATTATAAAAGATTTAGGTTTCCAAATCTTATTCCAACTTAAAAAGAAAGGAAATTCTGACAAGGGCTATGCCATAGATGAAGCTTGAGGACATTATGCTAAGTGAAATATGCCAGTCACACACACAAAAAACCAAATACTATATGATTCCACTTATATGAGGTACCTGGAGCAGTCAAATGCATAGAGACAGGAAGAAGAATGGTGGTTGCCAGGGGGGTTGGGTGGGGAGTGAGTGGGGAGATGTTTAAAGGGTATAGAGTTTTGGAAGATGGAGAAGTTCTGGATATCGGTTGCACAGCAATGAGAATATTAACACCACTGAACTGTACACTTGGAAATGGTTAAGGTGGTAAATTTTATGTTGTGTGTTTTTTTTTTTTTTAATTTATTTTTGGCTGCGTTGGGTCTTCATTGTTGCGTGCAGGCTCTTCTCTAGTTGCGGCGAGCGGGGGCTAGTCTTCCTTGCGGTGCGCGGGCTTCTCACTGTGGTGGCGTCTCCTTGCGGTGGCGTCTCCTTGCGGAGCACGGGCTCTAGGCATGCAGGCTTCAGTAGTTATGGCGCGTGGGCTTCAGTAGTTGTGGCTTGTAGGCTCTAGAGTGCAGGCTCAGTAGTTGTGGCCCACGGGCTTAGTTGCTCCGCGGCATGTGGGATCTTCCCGGACCCGGGCTCGACCCCGTGTCCCCTGCATTGGCAGGCGGATTCCTAACCACTGCGCCACCAGGGAAGTCCACATGTTGCGTGTTTTTAACACACACAGACACACACGCACGAAAGATTTGGGTCTCCTAAGCTCAGGGTTCCTCTCCTGTAATGCAACTCACTGTATGTCTTTGCAATACCCTGTGGGAGCTGGGGCTTGGGGAACTCATATGAGAAAATGTTGACCCTCTAGCTTCTGCTCTTGCTGTGAGTAATGAACTATCCTTTTTCTCTGACCCAGGAGGCTCATGTTTTCTGCCAGCATCCAGCAAATCGTGGCAGGCTAACCGCTAGCTTGCAAGTAGGGCCAATCTCAGAACCTTCACAGTTCTGGACAAAAGTGATCTCGGACCAGGGCTCGACCCCGTGTCCCCTGCATTGGCAGGCGGATTCCTAACCACTGCGCCACCAGGGAAGTCCACATGTTGCGTGTTTTTAACACACACAGACACACACGCACGAAAGATTTGGGTCTCCTAAGCTCAGGGTTCCTCTCCTGTAATGCAACTCACTGTATGTCTTTGCAATACCCTGTGGGAGCTGGGGCTTGGGGAACTCATATGAGAAAATGTTGACCCTCTAGCTTCTGCTCTTGCTGTGAGTAATGAACTATCCTTTTTCTCTGACCCAGGAGGCTCATGTTTTCTGCCAGCATCCAGCAAATCGTGGCAGGCTAACCGCTAGCTTGCAAGTAGGGCCAATCTCAGAACCTTCACAGTTCTGGACAAAAGTGATCTCTGTATTTTTTTTTCCTTGGGGCGCTTTTGACAGTAGTAAGTATAGTTCAAAACTTATCTTTAAAAATCTTGAAGTCCTTGTCTACGCCCTCTTGTTCACAGCTTTATTCCCAGGGGCTTGCACAGTGCACAGTGATACGTAGAAAATGCTTAATAAATATTTGTAGAATGACTGACTGGATGGCTGAGTGAATGAACGCGTGTTGCCTCGATCCCACCATCTCTTCCTCAAGAAGGGAACTTCGGGAATAGATGGCCTGGCTAATTGTAGAGCTATTTGGAGGCCAGCTCCTGGGGAGCCACCTCTGCTTTGTGCCAGGCTGGCTCTCATCTTCCTCCCCCTCACCTCCCCTGAGCTTCTCCCACACAAATGCTGCTGAGAGCCCTTCAAGGGGGACAAAGCCCCACCTCTCTTGCTCTGCCAGATGTTTGCTTGTGATGGTCAAATATCGCCCTCTCTATGTTACAGAAGAGGAAACAGAGGCTCACCAAAGTAAAGGTCTCATGTAACTGCCCTGGGCTTGGCCACTGGCTGGCCAGTCTCAGATGGGTCCAGGTGCTGGGGCTTTTGCCTCCTTGTACTACTAGCAGCCCTCTGGACATCAGGGGGGTGGGATGGGGGTGGAACTTAGAAGCATCTTGGGCTGCTGACAAGAGGGTCGACCCACCTGTTAGTGCTCAACAGGATCCTGGTTTCAGGTGGGTGTCATCCTGCTGGGTGATCCCTGGGGGCTTCTGGGCAGCTGCCAAAGGAAGGCCCTTGTCTGACTCTGAACAGCCCAGGGGGTTATTTAACTGGTGGCTGGTGGTCTGCAGGGGTGGGCTTGGCTTTTATGGCTCTCTTGATACTGACTCAAATCCTAATCCTGGTCCTCCCAAGTCTGGTCCCTCAGTCTCCCAGTCTAGTCGAGTCCCCTCCAGCCACCCCTGGAATGGAGGGCTCTGGCAATTTCTCTGTTCTCTTTTCAGACCCTTATTATGGAGCATGCTTAATGTTCATTCCCCTTGGGGCCTCCCATTTATTTTCAAGAGCTTCCTTTTGAAGTAAGAAAAAAAAGGAGCCTTATCAATTTCTCCTTTTATTTCCTCTGAAACAATTTAAATTCTCTTTCACACAGTGTGGATCCTTCTGACTTATTGGGGCAGAGTCTTGGATGGGAAGGATGGCCAGAGAAGGCCACAAAAACATAAAGACTCATATTTCAAGAGTCTGTTGTGGCATTTAGAAATTGTAGGATGGGTTTGGGGTAGAATGGGGCTCCCAGGTTAATGCTTTCTCATCACTTCAGCTTACATGCCTGGTCAAGTTACTGAATATTTATTAAGCATCTACCGTATGCCAAACTCTTTGTTGACTCATGGACCCTGAATGCTTAAAAGCTATGCTTTCTTCTCGGGGGTAAAGCAGTAGCTCTTGCCTTTAATTTCATAGGGACTGAAATGAAAACTCTTTCGGGGAAAAGAAAAAAAAAAATTAGCTGTCAGCAGTAGTAGTAGTTTGTGCATTCATTGGTCCACTCATTCATCTTGAAACAAACATTTATTGAGCACCTGCTATGAGCCAAGCCTTCTACTGGCTCTTGGGGATATGGCTTTGGCCGTGACAGGTAAGATCTCTGTCTCCATGCATTTTAAATATTAGTGTGAGAGAGAGGCAGTAAATAATAAACAAATACATATGGAATGATAGATAATGGTAAACGAAGGGCAGAAAAGTAAAATGGTGAGGTTTCAAGAGCAATGGGGGCAGCTCTGGGAAAGTCATGTCCAGGGCTGAGTACACTCCGCTCACTCATTAAGCACTCCTTGAAGAGCATATAGGGCTGAGCCGCAGATCCTTTGTCCATAGCGTCCGTCCCTTGTGTTCTTTCTCTACGAGTCAGGAATTTGCTGTGCTGAACCATTGTCCCCCTCACCCTGTTCTCTCTGGCTCCTGCCCCACCTGCATTCTCCTAAATCCAGTCCATCCACTAGTGCCCTGACCACCCCTTGCTCATCTGCTCCAGCTGCCCTTGCCGTTGCTCCAACACACCAGACGTCTGGAAAATTCTTCTTCCCCAAGCTATCTGCACAGCTTGATCATTTACTTGTTTTTAGGTCTTTGCTCAAAGGTCAGTGACCTTCATGGTGAAGTCTTTCCTGGTCACTCTATTTAAAAGTACAATCACCCCATCCCTACTCCTAGACCTCTCCATTCTCTACCCTGTTTCCTTTTCCTCCTTAGCTTTTGATTTGACATACTGTAGATTTTGATCATCTGGGATGAGGGAGGGAGCATTACCGGAATCCGGGAATGGAGAGAATGGAGACAGAGAGCTGTCTGGAGAGAACCAATGACCTGCAGTTGAGGGACCAGGCAGCCTGATGACCTCGTCCTCTCCTCACTCCCTCTGGTCTTGCTGAGGCTCCCCATTGGCCAGGCCCAATCAGAAGATGGAGGGGGCTTCCCTGGTGGTGCAGTGGTTGAGAGTCTGCCTGCCGATGCAGGGAACACGGGTTCGTGCCCCGGTCCGGGAAGATCCCACATGCTGTGGAGCGGCTGGGCCCGTGAGCCATGGCTGCTGAGCCTGCGCGTCCGGAGCCTCCGCGTACCCGCGAACCGAAAAAAAAAAAAAAAAAAAAAAAAAAAAAGAAGATGGAGGCAGGTACCTGTCAGCCTCTAAGGGCACAGAGAAGGGTGGAGAAAGTGATCTGGAGGCAAGTGGCCTTCAAACTCTTGTCTGGAGCCCTAGGCTTTTATTAAAGAGTTTGGGGCCATCACAGTGGGCAGGGGTTGACCCAGTGGACTGCACCTTGGTCAGGCCAGCAACACTTCCACCAGTACGAGTGTGGAGAATTACAAGGCCTGAATTTGAACTTCAGCTCTCCCACTGACCAGGTATGTGATTTTGGACAAATACTGTGCCCTCTGCCTCATCCGTTAAATGCAGCTAAAAATCACTGCCCTGCATCCCTCTCTGGATGGTTGTGAAGTTTCAGTGAGGTTCAAGATGTGGAAATGCTTTGCAAATGGCAGAGTCTTGGACAAATTTGTTGCTTTCATTTCAGCCACCAGCACGTTGCCTTCGTTGACTCAGGAATTCCAAGTCTAGATGCAAAATGGGTTACTGGTCACCGTGAGGACCCGGGAATGACAGATGTTTTCAGCACAACCGATTCACTTGAATTGGTTTCTGATGGAAAAATCCACAAAATTCTTAAACTCCCAGGTGTGGGTAGCAGTTCTGTTACCCGTCAGTATGCAGGATACCCAGTTTTTGCTGGGGACCTGTAGACAAGATCTTGACTCCAGCTTTTAATAAATGCTTCAGGCAGTGATCAGTTTATTTCCCTCCTCCTTCCCTCCCTCCAGCCAAAGGGAGCACCTCTCCCGGGCTGAGGGAAGATGGCAGGGTGGTGTGCCAAGCTGCAGGAAGAGTGTGGGGAAAACTGCCCTCCCTCTTTCTTTGTTCCGGGACTCACATGCCAGGCTATAGCAGCTAGGAGACACCCCACAGCCGGAGCCCTGTGATCCCTGCTCCAGGGAGAGCAGAGAACATTGCTGTGGTTGCCAAGGCATTTAGATGCAGAGGGCGTGGCTCTTTAGCAGTCTGGACCACTAGCCCAGCGTGAAGTTGGCTGGCGGGCACTACACGGCTAATTGCTGTGATTTGGCGTTCAGTGCTGGGTACAGGCATTGTACCAAGCGCCAGGGTTAGAGGCGGTTCTCAGCCAGCCACCGCTGCCTGCTGTCAGTCTCCGGCTTTGATAATGATAATCGTGTTTGTTGCTGAGGGTGGGGAAAGAGGCCCTCTTTTTCTCCCTTTGTCAGCTTACTGAATCCATCCTCGTTTCCAGCGATGGGGTCTCCTGGCTCAGCGGCCCGAACTCTAGCCTGGGCAAGGGAAATTAGAGTATTCGTCTCAGCTCTGTTACTCCCTTATTCCATCTTTGGACAAGTTACTTCCTTTTCTGGCCCTCAGTCTATCTCTTAGTAAAATGAGGGTGTTGTACTGTGATGTGTAAGGTTTCTTTCAATTTGAATACCTTGTGTTTCTAGGCACGGTTTCTCAGCCCAGGCACTACAGGATACCTCGTGTTACTGTGCTTTGCTTTATTGCACTCCCCAGGTATTGCGTTTTCTGCAAATTGAAGGTTTGAGGTAACCCTGTACCGAGCAAGTCTGTCGGCTCCATTTTTCCAATAGCACCTTCTCACCTCATGTCTCTGGGTCACCTTTTGGTTATTCTAGCCACCTTTCACACTTTTTCATTGCTCTTGTATTTGTTATGGTGATCTGTGATCAGTGATCTTTGATGTCACTACTGTTAATTGTTTTGGGGCACCACAAACCCTGCCCACATAAGATGAGGAACTTAATCGATAAATGTTGTGTGCGTTCTGACTGCTCCACCGAGTGGCTGTCCCCCTCGTCTCTCCCTCTCTCCAGCCTCTCCATTCCCTGAGACACAACAACATTGAAATTAGGCCATTTAATAATCCTACGATGACTTCCAACTGTTCAAGTGAAAGGAACAGTTGCATGATCCTCACTTTAAATCAAAAGCTAGATATGATGAAGCTTAGTGAGGAAGGCATGTCAAAAAGCTGAGACAGGCCAAAAGCTAGGCCTCTTGTGACTAACAGTTGGCCAAGTTGTGAATTCAAAGGAAAAGTTCTCGAAGGAAATTAAAAGTGCGACTTCAGTGAACACGTGATAATACAATGAAACAGACTTACTGCTGATATGGAGAAAGTTTTAGCGATCTGGATGGAAGATGAAACCAGCCACAATATTCCCTTAAGCCAAAATCTAATGCAGAGCCAAGGCCCTAACTCGCTTCAATTCTGTGAAGGCTGAGAGAGATGAGGAAGCTGCAGAAGAAAATTTTGAAGCCAGCAGAGGTTGGTTCATGAGGTTTAGGGAAAGAAGCCATTTCCATAACAGAAAAAGTACAAGGCGAAGCAGCAAGTGCTGATGTAGAAGCTGCAACAAGTTATCTAGAAGATCTAGCTAAGGTAATTCATGAAGGTGGCTACGCTAAACAACAGATTTTCAATATAAAGAAAACAGCCTTCTACTGGAAGAAGATGCCATCTAGGAATTTCATAGCTAGAGAGGAGAAGTCAGTGCCTGGTTTCAAATCTTCAAAGGACAGGCTGACTCCCTTGTTAGGGACTAATGCAGCTTGTGACTTTCAGCTGAAGCCAGTGCTCATTTACCATTCTGAAAATCCCAGGGGCTTTTAAGAATTATGCTGCATCTACTCTGCCTGTGCTCTAGAAATGGAACAACAAAGCCTGGATGACAGCACATCTGTTGACAGCATGGTTGAGTGAGGATTTTAAGCCCACTATTGAGACCCACAGCTCAAGAAAAAAGATTCCTTTCAAAATATTGCTGCTCATTGACAATGCACCTGGTCACCCCAGAGCTCTGATGGAGGTGCACAATGAGATTTATGTTGTTTTCATGCCTGCTAACACAACATCCACTCTGTAGCTGATGGATCAAGGAGTCATTTTGACTTTGATGTCTAATTCTTCAAGAAATATACTTCAGAAGGCTATAGCTGCCAGACATAAGTGATTCCTCTGGTGGATCTGGACAAAGTCAATTGAAAACCTTCTGGAAAGGATTTACCATTCTAGATGCCATGAAGAACAAGGGGTCAGTAGAGTGTCATACAGAGTGAAGTAAGTCAGAAAGAGAAGAACAAATACTGTATGCTAACACATATATATGGAATCTAAAAAA